>NC_089798.1:8792696-8822696 GCF_040412425.1 Macrobrachium rosenbergii
AACCCAACCATACCTGGTTCTAAAATTACATCCTCCATTAAAACACCTTTGTATATCCTCTTCCCCTCACCGTTAGGCTCACTTTCTTCATTTATCCAGATCTTCATTGTGGGGCGGGGGGGCGTGGATAGATCTATCGCCTGGCATGCTGTTGGCCCAGCATTCGACTCTCCTACCCAGCTAATGAAGAATTAGAGGAATTTATTTCTGGTGATAGAAATTCATTTCTCGTCATAATGTGGTTCGGATCCCACAATAAGCTGTAGGTCCCGTTGCTAGGTAACCAGTTGGTTCTTATCCACGTAAAATAAATCTAATCCTCCGGGCCAGCCCTAGGAGAGCTGTTAATCAGCTCAGTGGTCTGGTTAAATTTTTATATACTTAACTTTTTTCCTCATTTATCCCACTTATTTCCTCATTATCACCCATGTCAACCACACTCCCCTCCACTTCCTCATAAAACCTCCAGTTTCACCAACTGTTACATCTCCTTTACTAGGGTATACAGAGATATCGATCCTATCACACGCAGGATGTCCAAATAAAATCTTATGACCCAAGCTAACTCCTCTCACCTCCAAAACTGGTTCTCTTATTAACTAGCGAAAAACAGATGTCCGCCACACCAACAACATCCAGTTTATGAGCTTGGACATCGCACACTTTCTCCTCTGAACACTTTAGCCGATACTGGGAAAACATCAATTGATAAGAATCATTGTCCACTAAACTGACTGATGCTCCGGTGTGTACAAAAATTAAAAGACTAGACCCAGCCACGACTCTTTTCACTACCGGCTTCAGTTCTCCTATATATCCGAAAAGGCCTATATGACATGAACAGTTTGTCCTTTCCCTTTTGGTTGATCTGCCCTCCAAAAATTCTCTCAGTTTTGGGACTTCTTTGGATATCCCTCCTGAGGAGTTTTCCTATAACTGCTACCAAAATTCTGGGTTACTGGCCTATCGTTACTCTTTTTGAGTGACGGACAGAGCCCCCAAGAAAGAGCAGAACTCCTACACCCACCACAGTATTTAACTTGGCAAAATTTCTTTGTATGCCCTGGGTTATTGCAATTAAAGCAACGAATTTGTGGCATATGATCCATAAATCTTCTGTCACTCTCTGCTTTACCACAAAAACCACAGGAAGCAAAATTAGATTTCCTCTGCAGGAAGTTCTTCTGGCCCACCATCGTGATCTTCGGCATCCCATTGAAAAATGTGCTATCTACTGTCGTGCATTTCGACATGTGCTTTCTTTGGGAATAGATCAAAGATTTGACCGATGTAGGCTCTATCAGACCAACAGAACTGCTCACAATTGCCTTGGAACATCATTCAGAACCCAGGCAAAATGCAGCAACTGCTGAAAATTTTCTAACGATATAGAATTGCCACATACCCAGCCCAAGCCTCTCAATTTCTCCACCAAAGCTGAAGCTGCATTAAATAACTGCAAGCTAAAATCTACCATGGAACTCTGCCCCTTCCTAATCTTATACAACTCTCTCATATGCCGAACCAACTCACCACATTCATCAGCTCCATATGCAGTTCTTAGAAACCCCTTCAAGTTTTCGAGAGTGCAGCATTTTTTTAAATTCACAGCTCCTACAGCGTTTCCCAATGTCTCCCACATCCAAAGCAAGAAATCCCTTAGCTTCGTTAAATGCCTTGCTACCTTCTGTGATTTTCTTCATAGCCAAATGATTTTCAACACTGTCAATAAAAATCTCGACAGGTTGTCTTAAAACCCCATTCACCAAACCCACAAAAGGCTGAACTGGTGAAGCGAGGCCATGACCCTATGAAGCAATGTTTTATCGTCTGTGTCCCCGGTTACCATATTGCCAACTGCCAACTTTTTCTGTCTGCTGGTACCTACAATATCCTTCACTCCCCGATAAAGACGACCTGATCTTAAAACCATGTACTCTACGGAAGTAAATCCCCCCTCTTATACATGCTCCACCAACCCAGTCAAACCGCTGAGGGCAAGGTCATTTGATATTCAAGGTTAACTCTCAAGACCCTCACAAAAAAAAAATAAAGGAAGATTTTATCTATAAAATCTGAATCCCAGGCGTCTCTTGAGAGATTCATTGCATTTCTTTGTTTAATCAAGACTGATTCCACCATCTGGCTTTTGAACTGACAATTGTTGGTATAAATTATACAAGAAATATTCCAGTTTATTTTGTGGTTATGGTTATTTATGTGGTTAAAAATAGCCAGATGGTGGGATCAGCCTTCATCAAACAAAGAAATGCAATGAATCTCCCAAGAGGCACCTTGGATTCAGATATTATAGATAAAATCTTCCTCCAACCAGCGATTAAGAAGGTTAAAGTGAAATTGTCAACTGGCGTGACTTAACAGCTGACCTATGGATCTTCTGGCATAAATACCACTTTTCTGTAACTTTTTCTCATTCACTATTTGCCTGAGGAGAGAGACAGTTTGGTCTCTGAAATATAGCCTTTATTTTCCACATTTTGGGGTTTCTATGGGCTCCCTTATATTTGATATATATATATATATATATATATATATATATATATATATATATATATATATATATATATATATATATATATCTATATATATATATATTTATATTATATATATATATATCTATATCTACATCTATATATCTATATATGTGTATATATATATATATATATATATATATATATATATATATATATATATATATATATATATATATATATATATATATATATATATATATTGATGGTCCAGCTGGAGTGATGGTAGACGTTTCCAGAATGCATGGGGAAGGGCAGTGATGTTGTGATGCCTGTGGTTGGGGACGTTCTCAAAGATATATCAGCATAGGTAAAATGAGCAATTAATTGTACTCCAAGTTTAAGAGTTGGGGGCGAGTTGTTATTTTCTTAAATGCAGAGGGGGTTCAAGGATAAAATGTTGTCTGGGATTTATTTCATAATCAAGTACCTTAGTGCCTGTTACTGGTAGTGCCATGGTAAATTGGGAACAATGCCTCTTAATGCACCAGGTTAACTTCCTTATACATGTGTCCAAATCATTCCAGTTTACATGTGGTGAGGTCCATTGTTTGTACAATGGCAAAAGTATGCCTGTACATTTGGTTCCTTCTTTGAAATTTGGCTGGATATAAGGTAATTTTGTTTCTAGGTAGAAGATGAGAGGTCCTCATTTCTTCGTATTATATGACAGTAATATATGCCTTGGATCTCCTTTTGCTGTTGTTGGCCTGGTTGTCATACCACTGGTTTTTAAGTTTCCCTGTGCCCTTAAAAAAATTATTAAAAATCTTTTTCTCACAGTGTTCAGCATCCATCTTCAGTTCCTTACTGGTCCCTGGCCAAGTTGCTGCATTTAGAGGGCGGGGCACTCGCTGTTGCTGTCAAGGCAGTGCCCAGAGTTGGTGCCCTTGGCACTGGTGTTTATGTCACCATCCGCTTGGGAGAATGTTCAGGGAGATAAGTTGATCGTTGTGATTTTTTCACAGATACAGAGAAAAACAGGCCTTGATACTGTGGAGAAACTTTAGATGAGGGCCTGCATAGGGGACCCCATCACACTCCTGACACCTCTGAAAGTTTGTAATAAGGTTATTTCCTTTAGAGGCACCAGGGTGAAATATATCAACCGATAGAATATTCTGTGATAGGCTTCCCTTTTTGGGTACTCCTCTCGAATTTCTTCACGGGTTTTAGTGAGCAAAAAATCTCCAAGGAAATGGACTTGCTATCAGAATGTTGCAAATTTATTGGCGGCATCATTGTGAGAACCAGTAACAATGAAATTGCCTAGCACTTCAAAGATACCTTTGAAGTGAAGTTTGATAATTGCTTCATCATTGAAGGAAGCATTAATGACCAACTTTTCTTTTACAGGACGACCACATCAGCACAATAATATATATGTCAAGGCCAGCCATTATCTAGAGTTCCACACTTGTTACATGGAGCTGTTCATGGGTGCCTGTGTCCACAGCACCGTCTCCCATTGCAGCAGTCGGCTGATACTCATAGGCAACTAGCAAGAACTTTCAAAAATTAGTGAATAATGGCTTTTCAGATAACATCATTGAGAAGGTCACAAGAAAAATCATGAGCCATCTGAGGAGATGATTAACTTGCCACATTTATCGTGGTGTCAATTAAATGCACTTCTGTGATAAGCTACTAGCAGCTGGCACTGAGATGCTTGAATATGAAAGAAACCCGGATTTTGTATCCTTGAAGCCGTTTATAAAAGAAAATATGCCCTCATGAATTTTAGTACAAAGAATTATTTATACTGAAATGGACTCATACTGACATTCACCAAAATCTTCTCTGCCCCTTCACCTTGCCTTCTGACTAGTCACTGTTAATGAATCGTCTACCAGCATTCACCCTGACCATCAGTGAATCCAGCTCAGCTCAGCATTTCCACTAATCCCCATAGTACCTTGCTGATTGACCAACCTATATTCCACATTCTTTAGATTTTGTAAACTGAAATTAAAACACCCCACATAAATTACTTCAAAAAGTTAATGTGGATAAGACCAGCAACACACTGATGTTATACTAACAAATTACGTCTTCACTATCACTGGCATTTTTCCATCAGTCATCGTCTTCTCACTTTTGTCTTTTTCTCACCGCCCACATAGCCTTTTCCTGTCTGGGTCATGCAAGGACTAGCACTCAGCTCAGCTCTGATGTACATTTTTTGCAGAGGATAGAAGTATGATGTCCAGTAAAGTCCCGAAAATCCCAGAAATAGTATTCTCTTGATGATAAGATCCAGCTCTCTCTCTCTCTCTCTCTCTCTCTCTCTCTCTCTCTCTCTTTTCTCTCTATATATATATATATATATATATATATATATATATATATATATATATATATATATATATATATATATATATATATATATATATATATATATATATTATTATGATTAGCAAGAACTTGCTAGCAAATTGCCTCCCCCTTTTTTTTGTTGTTGTTTGTTTTGTTGTTTTCATTTACTGCAAACCGCTCGATCGATAGACACATCTGTCTATCGAGACTTCGCACGGTCAGAATACAAGGGTTTAAAATGGATTAAGGACACTCCCTTTAAGCAGATCTTTCTTCGAGGCAAAATTGATTTCTGTCTGGTCGTTTTCTTACAGGCAAAACTCCCCCTGCGGGCATCAGCTGGAAATGATTCAACCCCATATGCTGGAAGTGCCCCCTGCCCCATAGGAGGAGATAAAAGCAGAAATCCACGAGGCCCCTGTCTCACACGCCATGCCTTGGCCCTCTGTTAGCTACTAACCACGTGGCCTTTTCAAAGTATACTTTCTCCTCATGCCCTTCGACCGCGAGCCACGTGTTTGCTCCACCGTTGACCTGCATGATGCCCACATGCCATTGCCCAGCCCTTCGTGAAATTCCCACGCATTGCCCTTTTATGTGAAGCCCCCGCATCCTAACACGTGAAGAAACTCACCCTCGGAAATCGCAAGTCATCCACGGACCCCTTTTCTACGCTGGAACCTGTCTTACGGTAATGTGCTCTGGAAGACCTCCATTCAGTCATGCTTTTGTCTCGTAACATTTACTTAAATTGTGAACCAGTAATCACCGAATCTCTTGTCAAATGTCCATGCTCCGCGAGTGTCGGCAGTGCTAAGCTATCATTAATTCATCGAAGCCCCTTGGCACCCTCAGTGCAGCTTCGAATTCATTAATCTTTTGTCTATTTTCATTACTGGCGTATAATGTGCATATCTCCATTTCAGAGGGACCCTATATCGTGGAAGCTTCTTGGACTGTGTCTGAATTCCACAGTTTCATTCATCCCATAGGAATCCCCTCCAGGATCAATAATCTACTAGCATTCCTCTTTCCCGTACTAACGTTATTTATGTAAATACACTCCTGCAAGTTTGCCCCGTGTTTTATGTAATATCTTCCTCAGTAACAAGAGCCTTAAGGTCATATGAAATTCCCCTTTGTTTTCCTCTTTTTATGTTTTCCTGGACCCACGAAGTCAGAATCACAAGGCTAAATTACCTTAAATTGTTGCTACCTGTCTCACAGAGAATATATCAAACTAAATCGCCAGGAAAAAAACGTAAAAATATACATATATATATATATATATATATATATATATATATATATATATATATATATATATATATATATATTATATATATATATATATATATATATATATATATATATATATATATATATATATATATATATATATATATATATATATATATATATATATATATGTGTGTATGTAATATATATATATATATATATATATATATATATATATATATATATATATATATATATATATATATATAAGCAATAAGCTACAAACGTCCTTTAATATCCAATTCGCTCTACCTCGGAATTAATATATTTTCATATATGTTACTGAAGGAGAATTTTTAGTTGATAATAAGTTCGTCGTCCCGTGGGCTCG
Organism: Macrobrachium rosenbergii; assembly: GCF_040412425.1. Classification (NCBI taxonomy): domain Eukaryota; kingdom Metazoa; phylum Arthropoda; class Malacostraca; order Decapoda; family Palaemonidae; genus Macrobrachium; species Macrobrachium rosenbergii. Next base: position 8,799,195 of record NC_089798.1, read on the forward strand.
AACCAGCGAAGGACAAGAACTCAGGACTACAGTGGACGCCTTTACCCACACGGCCAGCAAGTGAGGTAGATATGAAAATATATTAATTCCGAGGTAGAGCGAATTGGATATTAAAGGACGTTTGTAGCTTACTGTTTGTATATGAATCACGGTGATGTGATAAAAGTCATATACATACATATATATATATATATATATATATATATATATATATATATATATATATATATATATATATATATATATATATATATATATATATATATATATTATAAAAGGTATCTTTTAATAGAGCCGATATCGTCTTCACACTCATCCCATTAAACTTGATGGCATATATCCCAGAGAATATTTACCATTTCTTTCCCGTTATATGAATCCTCAATCTCCATGCTTGACTTGCTTCGAAAATGGAGTTTGTGCCTACACTCCTAGCGCGTCACCGCAGCCCGTAAAAACATTATGTAAGCGACAATGGCCCCAATACATTCAATATCCTATATAGGAAAATAAACAGGACTGGTTGTTCTGTATAGTGCGTAGGGGATTATAAATTCCGAACGCCCAAAGCTCTTAGTAGAAAAGGGATCCCGTCCCATTTCCCTTCAGAATCCTACGCAGAAGCCTATAAAATAGGCAGGAACAGTTGCCAGACTTGCCAGTATCATTAACCATAATTTTGAAAAGCGAACATCGTTGATTGTTTAAGATTTCCTCAGTCCCTCACTGCAGTAGAAATGTTCTCCAGAAATGTAGTAAATGGATATCGTAAAATAAATGACGTGCAATAATTTGTCTGGGTAAGAAAGCAGGAGGGAAAATGTCGTCCCTTTCCTGAAACGTTTGTTCTAGAAGCCTTGTGGAGACGAAGGCAAATGACTTTAAGAATTTGTTATTAAGCGTGACACAATATCTGTCGCTGGAAACGACGTTTTTGTTGAAGGTGAGATCATAACTTGGCCGAGACCATATGGGACCGTCAGCGCTTGTCGGGAAACAAAGTCACAGCGTCCTTTTTGCTCTCTCTGACTTTCTCTGGCTTACTTCCTCTCTCTTGCTCAGCTGCTCTCTTTTCCTGCCTTCCATTTTGTTCCTCTCTCGTCTCTCCTTCGGTCCCATTCCAGGTGTCTTTATGGCGTGTTTTTATTTTTTTTTAAAGGTTCGTGTTTTTGTACTTCCTGAAATTCTCCATTTTTTTTTTTTTTTTTTTTTTTGTTTACTTTGCTCAAGTAATGTCCCCCCTAATTTTTGAGAATGTTGATGATGATCTTTTGAATTGCATCCGTGATTTTCTCACCCAAAGGTCACATTTGCTCTACCTTTAATTTGTTTTATGGAGTTCTTTCTTATATTTGTAAGCACATGTTCGAAATTCTGCGGCGCGTTTTTCGGAAGTGAGGCATCTGTTAATTTCTTACCCACCCCGCCATCGCCTCTCTCTCTCTCTCTCTCTCTCTCTCTCTCTCTCTCTCTCTCTCTCTCTCTCTCTCTGTTTTGTCTTACGCATGGGTGACTAAGCATACTGTTTCGTGGTCATTCTGCTTCACTGTAGGGAGAGGAAGCCTCAAATTTGAGAGGAAGGGAATGTGAAAGATGGAGGTCTGATTGTTGCCGGAATATTGTTCTTCCTATCAAGCTTAATAATGGGGTTAGCAATATCTAAAAACCTGTTCATGTCGAGCAAACCGCTTCTCTATCGGCTCAGATTCAAGTCGGAAGGAGCACCAGGTACAAAATACTACTAGATATTTATCGGAGACGAAATACGCGAACTTTGACAAATGGCCTCGTTTTGCAATTTTCAAAAAGGCCACGAAAAGGTGACAAAGCTCTAAGAATTATCGATGGCAAATGCCAACGCACTCCAAGCTTATCCGGCTCCTACGCTAAAACGACTGAGCGTTAATAGTCCATTGTTTTTGTTATGATATTACTCATCTCTCGCTTAATTTAGGATCATCATAGTATTTAACAATCACTTAACTGCCGATCATTTGACCTCAATCGGTAAATTTTTAAAACTATGTTCATCCTCGTTTTTTTTCTCTTTTTTTGGGAAACCACAGACATGAAGGAGGCTCTACCCTCCCAGAGACCATGCATTCATAATCAAGATTAGTGGGCTCAAACCAGAAAAAAAATATTTCATTATTACAATTTATTGCGGAATGGCTTAAGTTTATTGTTGGTTTAGTTTCTGAAATTATTATTATAGGTATGTGTTTGGGATCGTGTAATATACTCTTCTTTTCTATGAAGATTAATTCGGAAAAGACGTTTCCGCTTTTTTTCTTAAGTCTATTTAAGTACAACTCCTTAAACTTTCTCTTGAGTATTGTCACTCAATTTTCACTTTTCTGGTGATATTTCCTAAGAGTATTCTTAACATTTCCCCATGTATTTGCCAATCTGCGATTTTCTTGTCTTTCCCGAATATGCTTAGAACTCTCATACATGTTGACGACATTAATTCATCGTTGAATTATCTTCTTTATTTCTTTTAATACTGACTGCGTGATAACTCATCTACCGGAGTAGGTTCGTTGACGTCAATCCAGTATTTTCTAGCAAATTTTTCTATTGGTGCCTTTTTCAAATTCCGTTGCGGTACGTTGTTTTGCCAACGGATTCTTTTAGATGCCTTATGGCGGTGCAGTTTTTGCATTACATGCGGTTGAAACTTAAGGGGGCTGTATCTTGATGACACCTTAATTTCTAATAAAAACTGGTAATCGTATAAAAAAAATCAATGTGGAGTCCGGAAGTCATTGTGACCGAGCAAAAAGAAATTAAGTAAAACCTAAAACAAAAATTTAACTGTATAAAGCAATAATAATAATGAAAAAAGAAATGAGTCTCGGCTGTATGTACTGCGATGTACGTTCAAAAAGATATATTTGAGCTATATATATATATGTATATATATACAGTATATGTGTATGTATATATATATATATATATGTATATATATATATATATATATATATTTATATATATATATATATATATATATATATATATATATATATATATATATATATATATATATATATATATATATATATATATATATATATATATATATATATATATATATATATATATATATATATGTATATATATATATATATATATATATATATATATATATATATATATATATATATATATATATATATATATATATATATATATATATATATATATATATATATATATATATATATATATATATATATATATATATATATATATATATATATATATATATATATATATATATATATATATATATATATATATATATATATACGGAACTAAGTCAGAATTTGATGTTTATGATTGCGATGTAAAATGTAAGATTCTGAATATATCTTGAAGTATTTTCTTCAGAAAAAGCCCCATTTTCGAAGGATTGAAAATTTTATGGTTATTAAAGTCAGGAGAAATAACCGCACCGAACTTTCAGTTTTTTGTTTTGTTTTGTACGGCGAACCATGTAAGTTGTGCCCTCCATCAACGTGTTACAAAGTAATCGATATTTTCATTTGGATGAAGGTCCTTTTGACGATTAAATCTTTCATACTGACGTTTTCTCTTTTTTTCTTTTCCCTTCATTATTCATTCATGTTTGATTAATCTAGAGCTCGCTTTGATACTGAAAAGTGGAATTGATTTTATATTTCACATCCTTTTCGTGATGGCAGAATAAATAAAAGAAGAGAGAAAACTGGCAAAGTGAAGCTAAATGTTTCTCTCCAATCTCGTGGAGAGAATCATTGACCCAGATTAAATATCTCAGTTTGAGAGCTAGGAGGGAAAAAAAAGTGATCAGCTGATTGTCAAGGCTGATCTCGTCCTCAAAATGTTCACGATAGGACTCAGATTGCTATACGGCCTCTCCCGAAGTGCTCTATTGCTGGATAGGTTCTTATTTCTTCGCTATCAATACACCAACACCAGCAGCCTTGTCGTTTACTCTCAGCGCCATCCACAGCGCAGCTATATTACACCCCGCATCCAGCCTAGACTCCATTACCCTGCTCGCGTTTAGCTCTAAACTTGATTATCTCAAACCCCGATACCTATACCTTCTCTGCCCTCCTTCCCTCCCCCCCTCCCTCAGTCCCTCCATCCCTCCCCGCCCGCACTAATCCCCTCCCAGTACCCCTTTACCACCATTCCAAACAGTCTCCTAGAGTCGTCATTATGATCCCTGTCTTGGTACTTTTGTCCTTTTCTTTCTTTACTTTCGGTTCATGATTTCCCCCTGATGCTTTCTCCCTCCCAGGATGTCCTTTGCTTCCCCATTTATTTTGTGGTTGTTTCAAGCAGGCCTTCTTATCCTCGAGTTTTCTCTTGTTTCCTTTTTATTCCCTCCTTTCAGCTTTTGCTTTCCTCCCCGTTTCTCCCTCCTCCCCCTCCTCCCCAACCTACCTGGTGCTCTTCCTGTTATTCGTTTCTCTATTTACCGCCATATAATCCTTCCCATAGCGCCACGCAGGGTCCAGGGAATACCGTTATACCTGACAATTATGGAACGCAATAGGCAGCGGAAATGCAGTTTCCCCGAAGGGTAATAGAATCAGGGGGAATCGAAGAAGGTATTGGGAGACCGCCTCACGAATTCTCTCACAAAATACAACTCATTCATTCCCTTATTCCCACCACAATATCCCTGGTCCTCCCTTCCATCTTTACCCCCCTTCGATTTCTCTCTCGGTCATCTCCAACCTTCCCTCGTCCTCTTCCCATCTCTCCTTGCGAGTGGTGCGAGTGATCCCATTTCTTTTGTTTCCCCTTTCTATATTCTCTATTTCAACGCTTTGTTAGTTGTTATAAATAATACGAGAGCTGATTGTAATCGTTGGCCATGTAGACGTGGATGCCCTTGTTCTACTCAAGAAGATGTAGTATGATAATCGTAGTCTCCGTTTCTTTCCCCTCTTTCCTTCCTTGGTGCTTGCGAGTATTAACTGTTACTTGTCGCAGCTTCTCTAATGACAGAGAGCAACAATTACAGTTAATTACTGAGTCGACCTAAAAAAAATTTTTTTTTTTCACCGCTAATGTCCTCCACGATCAGATCGATCTCGTACTGCTATATGGATTTCTTATGTAAAATCCATATAGCAGCATATTTGTAATGGTATTGCTATCTTACTTTTAGTTTCAGAAAGAACAGTTAGGAGGTTGCCATTTTAGGTACAGGGCTCTTCCCGATGTTATTCCTATCGTGAACCGCCGCCTGGCTGGAACTGTTGTAACACGACAAACTTGCATAAGTTGATCATCACTAATTTGCATGTTTAATCAGTTATGGTCTTGGATTACCTCAACGACCACATCCTCTTCCTCATCATTCTAACTTGTATTCTTGTATTGCAAAACACTCTAGAAAGCGGCCCTTGCTAAGTACAAATATTTTTGTTTAGACTCTCGCGCAAGGACTTTTTGAGAAATCTTAAAGCTTGCTAGTAAAGGTTTCTTACATAAACAGACTGACGTGTGTTTTTCTTGATAGGCAAACTTGGAAATACTCAAGAGGCTTAAAAATCTGGCAATATTGCTAATATTTGTTCTTCATATTATACGGATAATGCGGACGAGTGCTGCCCGAACCTCCTCTCGCTCTGGTGTTCAAGTGGTCGTGAGGAGATTAGGCAGAAGCTCACTTAAAAAGGAAAGATACGTTTTACTTGTTTGCTTTACGTATTAATTACGTTCTGTTCATAAGGAACGAAAACGGTGCGCTTCATTGTTACTTTTGTAGCTATAGTATTTCTTCTTATACCTATATTTTGTCTAATATACTTGAAAAGTTAATGTAGGCTATAATTGGAAAGATTGATCCCTTATCGATTCGGATTTATTTATTCATTTGATTGATTTTTTAAATTTTATTGCTAAAAGATTGTTTATAATCTCTTTTCAAAATCAGAGCTAGATTTTGGATTATGGAAATATAACTCCAGGAATGCAGTTTTTAATATATATATATATATATATATATATATATATATATATATATATATATATATATATATATATGTATATATATATAGAAAAAATACAGATACACACTTTATAGGCATATATATATATATATATATATATATGAGATAAAATATATATATATATAGATACACACTGTATTTTTCTCATGATAAGATATGCCTATATATATATATATATATATATATATATATATATATATATATATATATATATATATATATATATATATATATATATATAGGTGTGTATCTGTATTTTTCCCCATGATAAGATATGCCTCCTGCGAATAATAACGCCATTTCGTGCTTGAAACTCGTTGATGACCTGCTTGAGTACCTTGTTCCAGTAGTCACTCTGGTGTCCCATCTTCCCTAAGAAGTTCCTTATTGATGGTATGGGAGAGATCCAACTTACTCTCATCCTGCAGGATAAGGAGTAGGAGTAGGTCGATAAGGCATTTAGTTTCTGTTCACTTGCTGAGGTTGGCAAATGAAATGACAATTCAGTCCAAGATTTAGATCGTCCCTTGCTGCTTGAAGAGGTTGGTGCTGGAGAGGATGAATTTCTGGGTAGGCCTCGTATTCCCCACTTGTCCCATGTGTAGGGCTTTGCATACGAGATGCATTATTATCCTCGAGAGTCAGGAGTCTGTGCTATCATGGATAGAATAGTAATTTGGATAAGAGAGACAGGATACTCAAATAACCAGTGCATCTCCAGAAGGATCGTAGCTAGGATGTGAAGAAGATAAATCATCACTTCCAGAGGCACATCTGTGCAAGGAAACATCAGTCAATTTATTAGTGATTACAGCCCTGGCTGGTATTATGGTACTGTTAGGACTTACACAACAGGAAGCCAATTAGGCTCTCCATCTTGTATGTCATCACACTTAACCACCAAGTTCCCAAGAAATTGAACTCCCTCTTTACCCGCTATGTGCCCATAGGCCGATCAGTAACATTCACATATATTTACCTACTTCTAAATGTTCTTCCTTACAATGTCAGTTCATCCTTATATGTAGAGTTCATGTTCACTAATGTCCTTGTAGAGGAGGCCATCAACATCATTATGGATGGTAAAAGAAGTAACCCCACAGACTCACATCCCTGAATATGTACTGCTGGCCATGTGAGAGACTTATATGTAGGCCTGGTTTTTCTCCCACAAAGAATTCTGTGGGAAAGGCCTTATTGCCAGCATGTACATGGCATATACAGTATAGAGGACCATTCCCAACAACTTTCCAGGAATATGTGCCAGGTACATTGATGATATTTATCATCTCTTCTTCTGATTAGGATGCTCATTATCTAACGGTCACCTTTGAGACATCCCAAAACAAGACCAAGACTTCTGGACCAGGTTATAAATGAAAGCCAGCAATGGGAGTCACTGCCTCAATACCAGAGGGTAGTGCCCTTTTTCATGCAAGAGATCTATTCAGCATCTTGTATGAACAGGGCCATGACATAAAGCAGTAGTTGGAAGGAAACCCAGTGACATGGGACTTTCTTGTATATATAGATGTGCAGATCACCTTATTGAGGATATTATATAGAAAAAGTTGGATCGGCATAAAATTATTTCCACAAGTACGTGACTTAAAAATCTCTTGTTAACCAAATCTTGCTAGATCACTGGTAACTCAAAATAGTAGGGCCTTCAGGAAACCCAAAAAAGTCCAGTCAGTGCGGTATATATATTTTCTTGTCATGAGAGCTACTGTGATGGCTCCAACCCTTACATTGGAAGAACCTTTTTTACCCTACTTCATCGTCTACAAGTATTTCAGAAATTCACTAAAGTGCTGAACATAGGGCTGTTGTTAAAGATGCTGATGGAGCAAATCCAAATAATTCATAAAGGATCCAACTTTTGGAAGATGCAGATTGCAGAAATGAGGTCCTGTAAGTGCCAGCACACTTTTTTTGATATTCAGCAAGCTGCAAGCTTCATATTACCTTCGCACACCCATGGTGCAGTACTCCACAAGAAGAGCAACAACTCCTTCAGGAGCACTCAGGGACGGCTTTCTATTCAGTAGTGTGCCCTTTAGTCTTGCCATCCTGAGCAAATCTGCCACTGTTAGATTCCAGTTTCAGCCCAGCTAGCCAAGTAGCACCCAGGACTGGTGACCAGAGCTCATCAGCCAATGAAAATTCAGATCACTGACTGGTGCAAGTTGGCTGATTAGGTCCTCGGCCATTCATGTTTTCGTGTGTGTGTGTATATGTGAGTGTGGGTCAGTAGGCACGTGCATGTGTGAGTGACAAAAACTATAACAGTCAATTAGAGCAGAAGGTATCTAGCCGATTCAGCTCTTGTTAGAATTATTTTAACAAGCCAGTAGTGGTTAAAGGAATGCAAATGTGAATAGTTATGAATGAATGTTAGTGAATGCATTTGCTACTGAAATAAGCAACGACGCTGAGAAAGCAATGAAGATATTAGTGATAAAATGATATCAGACATAAAAGTTATGCAAAGAATGAATGAGTCTATGTGTATGTATGTCTGCGTGTGTGACTGAGCCTGGGAACGACCCAGTAGAAACTCAAGTCAGTAAGTGGCTTTCATGCCTTCTCTGAATGATCTGATGTTCACTTTGCTCTCCTTTCTAGCGTGATGCGTTAACAAACAGGAAATTTAATTAAACACAACACATAAACTATGTCAAACATCCTAGGTGGTTATTATTACGTAATAAATTATTTTGCACCTTTACTTATCATTTTCCTTATATCATTGTACTTTGGCACCTCTCACCTCTCACCAGCTCACCTCCCACCCTGTCGCTCCAGCTCATGGCCGGGTTTTCATCCAGCACTGTGCAGTGTCACCATTGTCAGCCAGATCTTCATGGAAAACAGGTCATCTCTCCCAGGAGTAGTCTATCACCTTGAAGACGCTTCAGAAGTCTGCAGTGTTTGTATAATGTTGCTTCAACAAAAATGTGCTAGTCAGCATACAGCCTTGTGTTTATCCTGAGATACATCACCACACCAGTAAAAATTCCAGTTTCTGGAGTCTACGAGAAAGATGACCTTTGATCTTTACAGCAGTGTTGTATTACCAGCTCTTCCTGATGATAGTGATAAATTAAAAATTTAATTCTGTCCTTCTCTAACAATAATAAAAGAAGTATTTTCTCAAAAGAAAAATGCAATTCTGAGAGAGAGAGAGAGAGAGAGAGAGAGAGAGAGAGAGAGAGAGAGAGAGAGAGAGAGAGAGAGAGAGAGAAACATTTTAACGGATGGAGAGGAAACATTGTAGTGTACTTTTGTACCATCTCGCAGGCTCTTTGTTTATCTTTCATAGAGTAGATGATGCGCTTTTTAGCAACCTGCCCCCAGCCCTCCACACCCCACTCTTCGTTATGTAGCCAAAAAATTTCCCTCCAAAGCAACCGCTCGGTGTAGCTTCTGTTATGCATAATCTCCTGCCTGGAGCCTTGATTATTGGAAAACTTTCCCTTTTGTTTTATGCACCCATCTCCTGCCCCTTTCTCTTTTCTAAGGAAGATTCCCCTCATTATATCATACCTCTGATTTCCTTTCTTTATTCAGTGTTTTGTCTCTTGTAAACTAATATAGAGAACGAGAAGTTTTTCAAGACGACCTTGATATAATTCTGAGATTCGGTATGAGATAGTTTCTTTAGTGTGCAAAAAACAGGGGACTGTTTAATTGATAATAAGTAGATTATCCATTAGCTTCGCTGAATTTCGAGGGTTTATTCTTGCATCTGTTTTGAAATGGCTGATTTTATACTCGCATATGTATGTTATGAAATTATTTGGCAAAAGTGTTGTAAAAAAAGGTTGAAAACATAAATGAAGGGTAAATCGTAAAATATGGATATTGTTCCTTTAATTAGATACCTCGTTTTTTTTTTTATATTGAATAACATACCAGTTATAGCATACCCAGTTGGAGTTTATTTTTAATGTTAAACAGGATTTCTAAAAAAAGTTTTCGGGGAAAGTATACAAGAATCCGAATCTTGTCAATATTTTTGGTGGCCAACCACCCCCTGGTGTGCGGGGTAAGTGCCCTTTAATTACTGGTTAGCGGACTGTGGCTAGTTAATTGTGAATATAGACAGTCATCACAGCTGAAGCAGTTACGTTTAATGGGAAAGATTTTTTATTCATGAAACAAAATACCGAAAATGGGACAAATATATATGAAATACACGTTTATGTTACATAAGAATTTAAATACATAAAATTAACAGAGCTCACGTCTTTTTATATAAAAAATGATATACAGAACTCGCGCAAACTCAACTCGCAAGTTTCGCAGTCATCACTGACAGTGAAAGCAACGGATCCAATCGGCTTCAATTTAGTGGTCATAATTTTCCTTACATCCTACACATTCGTTTGAGAGATTAAAATCATCCAGTGGTTTAAAAGGAATTTCTTTTTCATCTTCAGAATTGCAGCTGGAAAGTCTTAGTCCAGATATTTGCCTTGCTATAGGCTTAGATTTTTGTTTCCCGGATTACACTATGTGTGTTCTTGGGTGAAATCAAGCTGAGATTACTTCTTTTTTTCTTGGATTGCTTTATGTATGTTTTTGGGTGAAATCAGAATAGCGTTTGAGCGTTCTGGTATAGCACTAGATTTGCCAATGAGCGAAACAGGTGAAATTCCCCTAAAAATTCTGTGGATTGAGAAGGTTGCTCCATTTCCGTTGGAAGTGCCGTGCTGTGGTTTAGATCTTAAGTCTTAAGGCCATATTTCCAAAGCATCAACATATCATTTGGCAGAACTTGGACACCTGGAGGAAGAGGCCCTCTCACTTCAGTGAGTGGGCAGTGGTTTTAGCAGTGACACGTACACAAACGCTCCCTGGAAAGTTTTGATAGTTTAGGAGGAGGATCGCTTGTGTCATACTGACAGAAGCTCTGCTCGATATTCAGAACAGTTTTTGATAAATTTTCATAAATAACTTGGCCAGGGCAAATGTTCAGCTTCAGCCCATATTGAATAATGAATCTGATTTATTAAGCAAGAAGTATTCTTAAAAAAAGAGGATTTTAAAAGATGGAAATTAGAAATAATTTCTTTATGGGCGGTTACTGGAATTCGAGTTATTTACAGTTCTATATTCATGGACAGAAATAGCTGCAGCCAGCGTTTTTATTTATTTATTTATATTTTTAATCATTAAACTTGTGTTTCTCGCTAAGCAGGTTAGCCAAACAGTGTACCAGTCTTCAATTTTACTCTTTGTTAACAATATTTCCCATTAAGCCTAAGTCTGCAGGCGCTCTTTCATCTCCTCTCCAGTGTTTTCTTCAGAACTGAAAATTAAATAGAACCTTGTCGGACGGGTACCCCGACATTAACTGGTTCAGTTATTTAGTGATTGCAGTTTATGCTGAACTGACTTCATTGTGTACATTGTGTTGTAAACATCTTTATAAATATACGTGGCTAATGTAATTTTTACACGCACACACACACACACACACATATATATATATATATATATATTATATATATATATATATATATATATATATATATATATATATATATATATATATATATATATATATATATATATATATATATATATATATATATATATATGCATGCATGTATACACTGTATACATTTACAAGAGTAATACCGTTTTTCATGCATGATTATATGGCATATATCTACATACTATATCCACAAAAATGTACCTATACGTGAATATACGGTATACACTCATGCTTTACTATAAATGGACATAGAGTAACCTAGCAAGTATGGGATGAAAGGCCATCCTGCTTAATCTGGTGAATATATGCTTCGATAATCTGCTCTAAGGTTAAGTAAATAAATAGGTTTTGAATGCTAAAAGTTTCGAATGCTGGAAGGAGAATTTGTAAAAAGTTGGTATGTTGTAGAAACAGGAATTTTAATGTACTGTCATACAGCACATCAAATTCAAAGAGGAATGCAGATGGGGACGTAAATCATCATTTGAACATATCAGAATTGTAACCCTGTAGCTTAATAAAGGCCGTTACCACTTCACAAGTTTCTTAGTATTTATCATTTCCTCATTCACCCTATTGAATGATTCTCATTGCTTATGAAAATTTAATTGAACCTTTAACGTCTCACATTAAAGAAAATTTATTAATTTTCCTTTGTAATATTGGTTCCATATATGGAGCGCTTCATATTTCCTACGCTCCTCATATTACTGAAACATAGGCACTGTCTCTGTCACAATTCCATTGACTTCCAGATTAGAGTCCCTCTTCATCCCAGGCTGCCTGATATATTGTGTCGGGGAAAGTCCTTTCCCATTTACTGAGGAAATCAGTAATCCTCCGATTGCTCGGTTCAGTGACTTTCTTCGCTACCATTGCCAGGCTTTAGAACTCTCTTCTTGTCTCTGATTTCCTGATTCGTTAACACTTCCACCCCTAAAGAGGCAGACTGATAACTTCGTTTATCCCAACCCTTCTTTGTTGTCTTCAGGCTTCGAATAAAAGAGGATGTGGTTTTGCTTGTGCCAAACGGCCTTAGTGTTTAAGGTATCTTTGAAATTAATACTAGTTGCTAATTAGTAAGAAGAAAAGAAAGAAAAATTCAGTGTAATCATAAAATAAAGGTTCCTGATAGTGATTATCGTTTATGGAAAATTGTGATATAAATGTATATATACATATATATATATATATATATATATATATATATATATATATATATATATATATATATATATATATATATATATATATATATAATGAATTATGACGATCATGATGCAAGGAAACAGCTATATTATAGCTGATTACTAACGCCCAGAATTTCCTGTGATTGAATTTAGTTCTCAAAAATGTTACTTGATAGCTTGCGAGTTGCAACTGGTGGCGAGATGGTACCATGTTTGTAGTAGTTGAATGGTGAAGCTTCTCACATACAGTATCTCAAACAAATTACCTAAGGCCTCACATAATTAGAGTCAGAACATGTAACAATCTTCATATGAATATTTTAGGTATTAATCTAATTCTAACACCTACCATTTAAAAAAAATGTTGGGTTTGCAATGTAGAACTTCCAGTTGATAAATATTCTACATTGTCAACTTACTCAATTTATGACGCGCCTTGTGGGTAGCAGTTTTCCTTGCCACTAGCATGTTTAATAGAAAGACAAACTTTTCCCATAATAAAATCTATAATCTTACATCTCTGACTTCCACTGCCAGGTTGGGTTATTTTCACATTATATAGTAACTGACCTGTTAATTTATGTGAAGGAATCTTTCAATCGTAATGATATTGACTAGTCCATGCTATGCTTAGAACGTATTCAGAAGAATAATCATGGATGTTTGGCACTAACAGGTCCCATAGAATCTAATCACCTTAAAACTGGCACGAGTTCTTTCTTAATTTATAGAAAATCGAACTTGTATAGTGGCATACAGCTCAGCGATATCTTTTTCTGCTTGGCCTACCAGTGCCGTAAGAAATCTTTAGTTGCTTTTGTTGAAACTGCCCTTTGAGGAAATTTAGTCAGGTTTGCGTTATACAAGTATTAAATGAATTTTACAAGATTTTTAGATGCTCTCAAATGCCGCTCTAGCAATAATTATGAGCGTACGTTCCACTGCTATCTAAATCCTACTGACTTAGCATTTTCAGAAATGTTGCAAAGTCATGTTTGTGTGTCAAATTGCAACATAACAAGCATTATGTTATAACAAAACGCTGGCTCTAATAAATTATTCTGTCAATCGTCAATGGATATATATCATTAGGCTAGGATATATCTAGTCATTATGTAGGATATCTCAGACCGGCCAGTGAAGAACAAGAGAATTTTCTGGTGATAGAAATAATTTCTCGCTATAATCATTCCACAATAAGCTGTAGGTCCCGTTGCTAGGTATAGCCACGTAAAGTAAATATAATCCTTCAGGCTAGCCTCTGTTAATCAGCTCAGTGGTCTGGTTAAACTCTCAAAACTCTCATAGTCATGGCAATCTCAAAATCTCAGATTCATTTTCCTCTGGCCACAGTTGGCAAAGAGAATAATACTGCTGCCTTGTCAATTATCATTTCCAAACATAATTGAATTAATTTTCTCGCATAATATTATTTCAGTATAATTTTTAAAATGATATGAGCATGTCTACATGAGAAGATAAGTTCCTGAATTTTTATAATAAATGTAAGATAATTTTGCATCACTTTGATGGAAGACAAGAAACACTGAAATTCAGTGAAATTCTGCATTCCCTAAAAAGTGTTTAACTAACTTCTCACAAAAAATATTTTTACCAATCTTTGACCAAAATATTAAAATTTTTAAATGTCCATCTGTCTTCCAAACATAATAGGAGTCACCTTACTGTATGTCAATAATCTAATTCAAGTTGATTGAATCCCATGGGTATGAACAAATTCTCAAGCATAAAGGAGCTAAGGAAAAAATTTAACAGTTAATCAAATTTTTTATGATTTTGAGGTCAGGATAATGCACTTACTGTATGTGTTTCTCTTGATGATAAACTCTTCCTTTTACAATGCTAAATGTCATACATCCACATAATTGCTGAAATCTCCATGAGAACCATAAAATCTTAGATTACAGGGAAGGCATTCACCACGTTTTTTCGCTTTGTAAGCCTTGCTAAGAGATCAAAGCTCAAACTTCGTGAATGTCTTCCCTGTATTCTAAGGTTTTATGGTTCTCATGGAGACTGCTTCTGGGAAATGTGTACATACGCACATAATACTTATATAAATATTCCTTTCTGTAAGCTATTATTGTTTATAAATTAATGTAACATTTTTGGAATGAAATGGTTTGGCTTTATCTAAATGAAAAGGAAAATTTGTCATTATGAGTTTAAGGGCATACATCTGTCACCAATGCAATACATGCACATACAGATTATTAGTTTTATATTTTCCTATATATTTACTACAAGGAACTCTCCCGTTTTCATCTGTATATTATGAATAGTTTGCAAACTATCGGTTGTTGTATTACTGACTTTAGTAAATAGTGTAATAGACCTATAGGGAAGTGGGTAGTAATTACATATGATAATCATAAAATATTATGGAATGTGTTGAGTTTATCTTAATTAATTCAGTTCCTAAACTAGTCTAATTATAATTTAACCACCAGATGGCAATAATAATAACAGAATTAAAGCACCCTTAATGGTTGTACAAGGTAATGAACAATTTGTATAGTTATTTGATTATTTATAATTAATAATATTTTTTAAAATTCATATAGGGTTGTTATTACACAATTATAGGTTTTAAAAAGTTAATAGTGAAATATTGCATACAAAACTGGTTAATGCATATCACATTGTCAGCAATTTCCTCAAAATGTGGTGCAAAATCCCCATTAATTCCTACTCAACCATTTGTTACATCTCATATTACAGATTATGTTTTTCAGTCACTGTCTTTCTGATTTTGTTCTTCTTACTCAAGCTCTTACTCACATCTTCGTAGGTTTGGGGAACACAGGTAGCCTACAGTAAATAGTTGCTGGTTTTCAGACAGTGGAAAGTCAGGTGGAGACAAGCCAAACATTTTAGTTTTAAAGCTTACTCCAGGATCCCACCTCCAAAAGTCTTTCGCCTCCTGTGAGGTTGATGGATAAATTGCACATTACTATCTATACAAACCATAGTTGAGGTTTTCTGTCTACATTGCAGAGCCGTAACAGAAAGGGAGTGGGAAGGGGGGAGGGACACACACAGAAATGCATCCAAGGAAATTAATATAATAGAAGGGGGAGGGGAGGGACACACACACACACACACATACACAACACACAGAAAGGCAGCCAAGAAAATTAATATAATAGATGATGGTTGTAAGGAGATGAGGGAGTCATAGTGTTTGTGAAGTCAGAGATGTAGCAGGATGCAGCTAAAGATTTGGGAGAAACTTAAATAGTCTGTTCATACAAAGGAGGAAATGTACAAGGGAATTGTTGAGGCAGCTCTGCTTCATAAAAGGGAAGTGTAAATGTTAAAGGTGAATGAAAGAAAAAAGATTGAAGCTGTTGAGATAAACTGTTTGTATGATATATATGGTTTAAGAAGAACTGAAAAGTGGGGACTAGTCATGTGGAGAAAAAGGACAACGATAGGCTTGGAAAGTATGGATAAATGGCGCAGTTTGCTCAGTGGATGCGATGTACAGCTGGTGAGCGTTTTGTGTAGATGTATGACGTAGCTGACGCTATGGAAGTTTTAGTGCACCGGAGATTCATCCACGGTTCAGCTGTTCAGTATGGGTGTGGCAGTGACTGTAATGTTACTTTGCCCTGGAGCAAAGCTTTTTGTTGGGTGAGCTGCGGACTGTCACTCGATGGGCCAGAGATCAATTCCCGGCCGGCTGATGAAGAGTTAGAGGAATTTATTTCTGGTGATAGAAATTCACTTCTCGCTATAATGTGGTTCGGATTCCACAATAAGCTGTAGGTCCCGTTGCTAAGTAACCAACTGGTTCTTAGCCACGTAAAATAAGTCTAATCCTTCGGGCCAGCCCTAGGAGAGCTATTAATCAGCTCAGTGGTCTGGTAAAACTAAGGTATATTAACTCTTTTGCTCTGGAGCCCATCCTCTGTTGTGGGAAGTGGCTATGTTCTGTATACACACACACACACATAAATACACACACACACACACACACACACACACACACATATATATATATATATATATATATATATATATATATATATATATATATATATATATATATATATATATATATATATATATATATATATATATATATATATATATATATATATGGAGAGAGGGAGAGAATACGCACGAACTAGCACACAGTGTACGAATTTTCACAAGTGAAGTTACGACTACTGAGAGTTTAGATGAGAATTCTTATCTCAGAACAAAGAAAAAGTATCGCCCAAGCATTATTATTTTATTCAGTGCAGGCACCCAGATGTGACAAGGTAAGTTGTAACTAAAAATTCTCATTTAATCATCTTGCAGCTCACGTCTGAGATTCGTTAGAGAACTTTTTATGTAAATATGCATCTCCTCGTCCTGCACATCCTTTATACTTACGCAGTTTTTAATGCCTTCTGACTTTGTCCTTTCATGTCTTATTATTGGCCTTGTAATACTCTTTCTTATAAGTTTATCGTCCTTTTGTTTTCTCTGTGTTTACTTTTTTTATAAATGTTTTCTCCAATCCTTAATTTTTGTCCGTCCTGTCTTTACAATCCTTTGTTCTTTTTCTTTTACTCCTTACGTTTAACTTTTTTGTCCTCTCCGCTCTCACCTTTTTATCTCTGAACTCTCTTGCTCCTTCTCTTCTCCTCCATCTGTTGCTAATTTCAGGGAAGAATTTTCCCTTAGTGCCATAACTCCCGAGAAGTTATCCCGTAATTCACAGATTCCAGCTCGGGAGGAAGCAGTTGTTATGCCGCTCTAACGAAGAAAAGGAGGTGTGGCGTTCGCCTCGTAATATAAAGGGCTTCCTCCCTCCTCCCCCCCACCCTCTCCCCACACGTTGCCTTCCCATCATCATCTTCTTTCTTGCCTCATGTTTACTTGATAGAGCGACGCGCGATGCAACAAAACCAGGTTGTAATGCTATCGTTTCGCTGTTTTACAGCTGCTATACCTTGGGTGACGAGGCACTCACACAGCCACATAACCTCTTGCTAACGTTGCCCTAAGTATGGTGGCACCTTTGCTTCTGTTTTCAGTCTATTGTGTTTGGGCTCTTTTTCTTATTGTTGTATGCCTTCTCTTTTTTATTGTATTCTCTCGTCTCTGTATTTATTTTGTTTAAATCGGGAATCGTTATCTCGGTCATCAATAGCCTTTAACTTGATTGGTTCCAGACGATAACTGTGATATTAACAGTGTCTTGCTTCTCATTTTATTGTTTCATTATGTAATTTTACCCTTCCTGAATGACTCCTAAATGGCCGTTCTGCCTTATTTGCTGATGTTTAGTTAGAAAGTCGTTTTGAAAGTTGAAGTTTCGCTGATGCTTCGAAAAGTTTTTGACTCTTGATGAAGTGACTTATGAAAGGTTCTTACGAGACTCATAAAGGCATTTTATGTAGAGCGAGATGTCGTTTCATGATTTTGTTCTCTGGAAAAAAAAAATAGATATTTTTCTAATGTTTATTGACAAGAATAGCGGTTAAATTGACACGGGTTAAATAGTTTATGTGGAGGAAGTGATATCTCCGTTGCAGATTAAAGAATACTTGGTCATTAACATTTCTCTTGAGTATCATAGGCCCAAGGTTTCTAGGCTCGATGCTTGCAGGTTGTTTAAGTATTTACTCTATGGTCATTATTTAACGTTCTTGTTAAGATCATTCCCAGGAATCCAGGCACAAAAAATATGTAATTACTTTAAAGAGAGTTAATATGGATGTATATAAAATTTTGTTAAATGTCCTCCTTCGACCTTCGACCGACTCAAAAGCTTCCAGTCAGGTGCGTCATATGCAAAGATTTCATTGCGTACCGCAGATCTTTTCCGCAAAAAGTAATGTATGCTTTTTTTTTGTCAGCGAAATGAGTAATGCAGTCTTTTTAAATACTGTATCTATGTATTTACTGGACATGAAATCTTTAGATGAACCGGATCTGTTACCAGATGATGTCAAAATACGTTTGGCTAGAAAGCAAGCAGGAATTCGGGGCTTCGACGAATGTGATATTAGTAGCCTGTGCCCGTCGACTTTCATTAATATATAGTAATTGTCGAAAGAATTAAATAAAAATAATGTATGCTATCATAATTAATGAGTTCTGCCCTGTATATCCATTTTGGAGCCATCTAGGCAATCAAATGAGCCCTGGAAGATCAACATTAGTAAATAGGACCACCCTGCATTTCATATGTAACGTAATTATTAGAGAGAGTGCTCAATGATTTCAATGTTAATGACCCAGTGCGATCACATACGTCAATTTAAATGAAAATGAGAGAGAGAGAGAGAGAGAGAGAGAGTCGGGGGCGGGGTATGTGGTAGGATGGGACAAGAGGAAGAGAGAGAGGGAATGAAGAGATAGTTGGAATAAGAAAAAACTATAGATAAATTGAAGTGAGTGAGACGAAATTCAAGGAATGTAGACATAAAATACAGTAAATAAAAGGGTGTTTGATGGCGCAAGCGTGTGTTCCTTACCTTTGCTGAGAGTCAGAGTCAGAGTCAGAGTCAGAAAGGAGAATTTTTGTGCTCTGTGGATTATTGCCTAACGAGATGTAGCCCATATGGCCGTAAGTCGTTTGCAGGAGGAGAGGAGAGGAGAGGAGAGGAGAGGAGAGTTAAGCAGGCATTTCTTCTTCTTGCTTCCCAATGTTTCCGGGAGTTTGTGTTTCATTAGGGAAGTTTTAACTTCGTTCCCCAGCCGCGTCAAATTACACCAAATTATACCGCCGCTTCTAATCATATGAAAGGCGTGTGGCATTAATTAGTATAATCCCATTAGATATTCTTTTTAATTTGGCGTAATATGAGAAAAGTGTTCGCGTATGCGCTCTTTCTGCCCAGGCTTATTTTCTGGTGGTGGCTGCCGCAAGTGATTCTATACTCCTTACTCGTTTTATTTTACCCTTATTGATCTCCTCTCACCATGGGCTTCTGGTATTGTGTAATACACATTCATAACACACACATACATGCACACACACACACACACACACATATATATATATATATATATATATATATATATATATATATATATATATATATATATATATATATATATATATATATATATATATATATATACATACTGCGTGTGTGTGTATTCACATTCCACATCTTGACTTCACTTCCATAAAAGAATGCGAGCCCAAGAGTCCTTTCATACATGGTTTTCTGTATGTCTCCCCAGTCTTTTGTGCCACCCTCCTTGCTTCATCTGTTTTGTACGCCTTTTTATCAGCCTGCTTTCTGCATTTTATTTGCGCTTGAATACCCATTTGAATCAATTTTCTCCATTGTTCCACCATCTATAATAGCAGTCATTGCTCCATAATCTGACTCCCTACTGGCATTTTCTGTCCCATCTTGCAGTTCGTTCAGAGTCTGTCTGTAGCTTTACAGTTTTTCTTTGGTATCAAATTCTTTAATTTGCCATCCTCAAACATTAACGGTTCCACAGCCATGATTCATATTATTGTATAATTTTTGCACCTATGTTTAACGTGTTATCTCTGACCTCTTTCACCACAACTCTATCCAGATGTTATATATGCATAGAGACAGCTCATAACTGGTTCAAACTCTCCAGCTTTGAACCAGTCACTCTCCTGTCTATGTATTTTAATACATTTCGCCTTTTCATCCTCAACACCTTCTTCATTGCCTGTCTATCACACCTGTCATAAGCTTTCTCTAGGACCATGTAAGCCACATTCAACTTTTCCCGTTTGCCCTGAAGCCTCTCACATAACTGTACTGTAATAAACTCTTGCTCCATAACCCTCTTACATTTTTAAATCCAAAATGTTCTTCCCTTGTCAGTCTGTTTTACTTTTTTTTATTTTTTATCTAAATCGTACCTCTGTCACCTCTGCTTTTATACAGCGAGAAAATTACTCCCCTCGCCCATTTCCCCTACACGCACAAACCCTCTCTTTTTTCCTTATGGCCAGTCTTGGAATTTTATGTACTCTTTCTCTGCTCCTTGCTCCCCAGTGCCTTTTATCCTATCCCATTTTTCATCCATTTTCAACTTACTATTGTTATTTTCATCTCATCAAACCCGGTTTTCTAATTTACATTTTTACCGAAATTTTCACCCCTTCCTCTCCAATTTGAAATTATACCCATCCCAAATAATGTTCAGATATACATATAATCATCAGGTATACATATAAATACTCTTCTTCGTACTGTTACATCCATTAACTTGATCTTCCAACAACACCATCTCTTTTTCTACCACTTACCTTTACATTTAAATTACCTAGCATAACCACTTTGCTTAATCTCGAAACCCAGCGATGTACTGATTCAGACTCTCTTCCTTAGACCCGGGCAGTACGCACTCACTGCTACAATTGACTTCGCTCGTCACTTTTCAGCTACTACTTACAATATTAAACTGGCGTCCCCATTCATGTGCAGCAGTATCATTACCGGGTTTGGAGCTGGAAAACACCATGCTTGACCATTTGGTGACCCAATCTGAGAGCAGTGAGGATGGTGTCCTCTTCATTTCCTGAAATATTGCTGACGTAATATATGTGAGAAGAAGCTGATAAGAATGACTGCTGTTGGCCTCAAGAAAATGCTTACTTGCCATTTATGAGGTAGAATGCGTTTCTCTTCAATAAGGGGGCGACACCCCTTTGTTAGGCACTTCAGATCATTATATCTGTGACCTAAATCACTGGTACTTCCTAGGGCTGCAAAATTCAGTTTATATAGTTGATTGCCACCACGGTATCAATCCTTAGTAGATAGACTCGCCTGACACGGGATTGCCATTGCTGTCAAGAGAGGGTTCTTAGCTATTTTGAGATATTTCTTCCCCTGAGCGGATCATAAGTCTCTCGTGCTGTTTGTTTCCTCTTTTCTCTCCCTGCCTTAAAGCAGTGGGTCTAAAAAATATTATCAATCCAGTTCTTGTCAAGTATTATGAGATGAGGCTGAAGCCTTGCTAAAACCTATCAAATTATCAAATTCACTACTTAGGTCATAAAGAATGTAGTGAATTTTTCAGGAAGCAGGTCTACATTGCTTTAGCTCCCTCCTGAGATTGAACACGGAACTCTTGCTATCGAGATGATGACGAGATGATGACGGTTCTCGCCTCATTAGGGACACAACATAATATATTCAAATCTCTAGCAAGAAAAGAGCAGCATAGTTGGAACCCAGCGTGGCTAAGTTCACCAGTACATTAGGTTTCTGCAGTTAGTCGACTGCAGTGAGCCACAAGCATGGTAGAGATGGGTCATGAGGTTAACAACCTCAAATCAACATCATTGCTGAGAATCAGAAAGCTAATGCCGTGTGCCACCAATCCCAGTGGTGTAAAGATTGGTGGTTCGAACTGGCCACCAGTTGAGTCAGAAGTGATCAAGAAAAGGGCATAGGGCTATCAACATAATCCGGAAAGAATAGCTGAACTAGAAGACGCTACCTTTCTAGCGCCACCCCTTTAAAAAGGTAAAAACTGTGTTAGGAAAATATATATCTATACGTACGCGCGCTCACGCTCAGATGTATTACCGGAACATTCAGTATGTAAAAATGCAGTTAAACTATTGTAATGGTGCCACCACTGCGATTATTACGGGTCAGTAATTATCGCTAATGATATTTTCTGCTTTAATGGCATTAGCAGCATAGTATCAAGCCGACCAAAATTTCCATCGACAAGGAATGTCAGCCCATTTTCGAGGTGGGTGGGGAAACTGGCAGGAGAGACTGAACGGGTTTTTGGCTATGGAAGCGTAAAATGCAAAAATTCCATTGCTATGGGATTATCTCTGCTCTTTGGTAGTTAATATTGGAACCTGATGAATAAACAGAATTGTGGCTGTCATTTTTATATTGCATTGTTTACGATTACTCTTCTTTTCGTTATATTCGCTTATTAGCCCTAATTGTGCTTCTAAAGATGGCAGCAAAATTTTAGCATTGCAATTTTAAGAATCTCTCTCTCTCTCTCTCTCTCTCTCTCTCTCTCTCTCTCTCTCTCTCTCTCTCTCTCTCTCATACACACCCACATTCTGCGCGACTAAATCAGTTATTGCAATGATATGGCGCGACGTAGCGTAATATGGTCATTCAAAATTTTGTTTATTCTTTCAATAGATTAAAAAAACAGGGAAGCGATGATCCATTAAGATTTTCTATTCACATTATATACCTTTTCATAGAATACCGGGGCCATGGTAAAAATTCAGAATAAACTCTATATAGTGGAATTCTAAAGTTTTCTTGATATTTGAAACTTATTGCTAAAAAGTTTCATCTTTCATTATTCTAAGTGCAGGCTGCGAAAGTCTTAATGTCAAGAGAAATATAAGTATTGTTAATTAAGATTCCTCCTAGCTATTATTATAGCTACGAATGAAGGAATTCTTAATTCATACGTGGTGCGGATTATTCATGATATTTATTGTAATTGAACGGCCGCAGTTAGTTTCACAGTTTTTAATATAATATTCATGATATGAAGAAATGAATTATGTTACTCTCGATATTTTTGCTAAATTCTATAATAAATGATTTGGCTAGTTTTTCTTGGTATTTAAAATTAGTTTTTAATCCTAGTCTTGATATTTAGTTCTCTCATCTTTCCTTATGTAAGCAGGAGCAATTCTTTCCTTAAATCTCTCTCTCTCTCTCTCTCTCTCTCTCTCTCTCTCTCTCTCTCTCTCTCTCTCTCTCTCTCTCTCTGTGCACAATATTCACCTCGTAAGTAGTGCTAGTTTATCCTGGGTAGCCGT
>NC_089798.1:8827696-8860196 GCF_040412425.1 Macrobrachium rosenbergii
GATTTTAGCACATTGTGAACGCAGACGGGGACTGATCACGTGACCCTGGACTGCTGGTGGTCAGAAGAGTCTTGCACATAGCAAGATGGTAGTTAAACGTCTAAGGCTATTTGGTTCACAAGGGCAGGGGCAGAAAACTCGAAGAGCCAGATAACAGGATTCTGGAAAAGATCTACAGGTTAGCATTCAGAAAGATAGACTTTTTCTCACATGAAATTACTTATTTGCAATGGAGGAAACTATCAATTAGATTTCAGTAACACATGGTAACACTATGGTGGGAATGCTTTAATTATTATCACAGAACAAACTTAATTTAAGCTTGGAACAAGTCAAGAGGGCAAACGTGCGTGCTAGGCTGTGCGAAACAAAGGGGCTTTGTTTTGGGAGAATTTAAAGTTGGAAATACTGAAAATGGAGAGAAATTCACGAGAAGGAAAACAGCACTGGCCTTACTTGCAACTTCAAGACATACCTTATTGCGTCTGTGCACAGAGCTTGCTTACAAAAGAGGAATTCTGGTTGCAGAAGTCCCAACACATGGCCAGTGTAACAGGGAGAACAGCACCAGCTTAGTGCTGTCATGGTCTGGCACAGAGTGAACGAAAGAGGTCACCGAGGCGTCCCCATTCAATTTCTAGGGCTGGACACAGGACATCGGTCATTCTGGAAGGAGCAATAACAACCAGCACAAAGGTCAAAGGGAAATAGGTCTTATAGTTGATACTAACTAAGGGTCAGCATAGCAGCCCAATTATGGTCCTGACTGGTCTTTCTTCCCTAACGGCTTTCTGTCCCCCAAAATCATTCGATGCTGGGGTTAAGACATCTACAATTGTCCCCTCTAGCGGGGTCTCCTCCAGCCACCATTAAATTTGATTTCCTAGCTAACGGATTGGAGGGACAAATTATCTAAATACATGAGTATATATATATATATATATATATATATATATACATATATATATATTATATATATATTTTATATGCATATATATATATATATATATATATTTTATATATTTATATATATATATATATATATATATATATATATATATATATTGTTATATACATATTTTATATGCATACATATATATATATATACGTGTGTGTGCATGCTTGTGTCTGTCTGTTTGTGTGAATTTCCACTTTTTTGTTCTTTGCAAATAAATAAACGGTATGCAGCTCAACTCCAAGCAGTCAACCATATGGCAACTTTCACATGTTATGCACTGTGAAAATGCTGTTCGTTGCCTGTTTTCTACAGGAATGAGAATGTTATTATCACTGGTCTCTTATGAAGAGATTCCTCTGCTGTTTATAGTCACTGTCACTGCCAAAAGTTCATAACAGTTTACTTGGTGTTCCCCCTGTTTTGGGGTGAATTGTAACTACCGTAAACCATTGCCACCTCCAAGAGTAAGTAGGTTGTAACACTTGCTACCAAAGTGGTAAAGGCCCCCAAGCAAGGAACTAGGCCATGTTGGTCTAAGAGGATAGGCTATTTCTTTCTCCAAAGGATTAACAGTCCTTTACTGTCTGCCCTTAATTTGGGATATGGTGCATTGGAATTCCAAGCCATTATCACTTACTAGGGCAGCAGCAACCAGGTGGTGCTACTTTACCAGTGCAGTAGCCGTTAAATTTCTTGTGACTGACTTGATGTAAATGACAATTTTGAAAGGAAGGCCTCAATATCTGAGAAGGAGAGAATGCGTGGAAGACTGAGGTGATGGGTGTGCGTAGAGGGCATATATATATATATATATATATATATATATATATATATATATATATATATATATATATATATATATATATATATATATATATATATATATATATATATATATATATATATACTGTATATATATATATATATATATATATATATATATATATATATATATATATATATATATATATATATATATATATAAACACATATTGTGTGTGCCTGTGTGTTTGTACAGTTATATATATATATATATATATATATATATATATATATATATATATATATATATATATATATATATATATATATATATATATATATATATATATGTCACATCCACGTTATCCATGTAAGCACAGAGGCGATATTGCCATGCCCCCAACGTCGCGACGGTATCGGCGTTTCCTCCTGTTTTTGCGTCGGGATTTAAAGGACACGAATAGTGCTACGATCCATTTTTCCTTGTTTTAGTTTGATATTAATGATATTATAATTTTCTACAGCTTCTACCACCTGCCTTCAGCATTTGTCCTGGGGGTACGAACCTATGGGCGTGGCTTGTAGCGCGCAATGAAATGTTAAGGTCTTCTTGACTAACTAAGCATATGCCTTTTATATACAAAATGATCAACTTACATTTAACAGTAGGCAGTAAAAGGAACATATTCCTGATGTGTTCATTGAGAGACTTCATTTCTTACTGTCATTAATATCATTTTTCTTTTCACAGTTCCTCCTTGGACTGGTCGATATCGTTCTCGGCTAGCACTGTGCTGGGCCCGCGTTCGATTCTCCGACCGTCCAATGAAGAATTAGAGGAATTTATTTCTGGTGATAGAAATTAAATTCTCGTAATAATGTGGTTCGGATTCCACAATAAGCTGTAGGTCCCGTTGCTAGGTAACCAATTGGTTCTTAGCCACGTAAAATAAGTCTAAGCCTTCGGGCCAGCCCTAGGAGAGCTGTTAATCAGCTCAGTGGTCTGGTTAAACTAAGGTATACTTAACTTTTTTCAACAATTCCAATTTGAAAAGAAACGGTAACACACTGAAAGGTCGACATCTTTAATAGATCAAATGACAGGTATCTGTGTGTAAATTATGAACATGGTAATCTAAAACCTGCTCCCCCATGGTTGACTGGGATCAATATGGTCAAAAAAAAAAAAAAAAACACTGAGTTTCATGTAATGGGAGAATGGTTGTGGCATTTAACACAGTTTCAGTGCAAGCGTTATACAGTGACTTTGATATCTTTTTTTTTTTTTTATGTTATGCACATTACCCCATAGCGTGTCTGATTCTTCTTTTGAGTAGATGCCGGACCATCTAAAGGAGATACCAGACCGCTTCGAATTAAGCATTATATGCGTGGGTTTCAATTCTACTTAGAAAGGTAAAAGGTCTATATATATATATATATATATATATATATATATATATATATATATATATATATATATATATATATATATATATATATATATATATAATATATATATATACATATACATATATATATACATATAGGTGTGTGTGTATGTTTATGTATATGTATAGATAGATATACTGTATATATATATATATATATATATATATATATATATATATATATATATATATATATATATATATATATATATATATATATATATATATATATATATATTATATAGCTTCCACTTATCAGTAGCTCACTTGGGTCAGCTCGTCCGTGAAATAATTTTTTCCACTGTCCTCCTGATAAGATCATATTCTGTTTGAATGGCGATTACGGATTAAAGAATCTTCCATTTGTATCTGCGCATTACATTTAAATACTCAATGGCATTCATTTACCAGCTGTCCACGTTCACCAAAGGTTAATGACCAGTACTGAAATGCTAACAGTCAATTTTTTGTTTTGTTTCTATAAGACTTACTTTTATAGAACACATTAATTCTTTTATACTACATTCACACACTCAAACCCACCCACACACATATATCTTGTGGGTGTGTGCGTATATATGTATGTACGTATCGTGTGCATATTTTTGTCTATACGTCTTCCACCACGTCCTTTGCTTTTACAGTTGGTGTATTATTTCCGAAGAGGTGCATACTATACTTTAAATGATACCTTACCGTAATCATTATTACTTACATACAGTAAAAATAAAATTTTGATGAGTTTTATATCTAGTCAGTAACAATTGTGCCAAGACAACTTTGGAAATACCCAGACGAAGTTATCAAAGTGTAACTGAATAAAAGTGAATCAGTAAATATATTAGGTATTTAAACGAGTTACCAAATCATGGCATCCAGAGAGAGAGAGAGAGAGAGAGAGAGAGAGCGACGCTTTCTAACCGCCCCTGCCTATATCCAGGTGTAGACGTAGGCGTAGACGGTACGTGTACCATAAGGACCCACCTTGAATAACCCGTAGGCTAGAACAAACACAACCCTCTCAAGGCGAGCGTGAAAAAGCCAGGTACAGAATGCGATGGATAAGCTTTGTAAGAACACACATCAGACTTGTTTTTCAGTAGTTTTATTTACTGTTAACTGAAATGTGAATATAATATTTTTTGGCTGACTAATATTCTGTATAACTCTGAAAGCAATGGGAAATGTAATGTGAAAGCATTTGAATGAACCAAACAGTCTTCTCGTAAAGTTTAATTAATTCGTATCTCGACGTTCTCTAATTATTTCCTTTTCACATTTTCTGGCCAGCAACCGGTGTACAGCTCTCAGCACCTGCGGAGTATCGATCAAATTGGGTACACGGCACAGCATCTCATTTTCTTGAAGTTGCGTAAGTTCATGGGCGGATAACAACCAGACGCAGTCTGAACCTGAAATGTCCGTCCTCAGAACAAAGAAACGCACACACCGAAAGCCGTATTCTTCGGCCGCTTGTGTAAACTATGTATTTATTGATTGAAACTTTCGTCTTTCGTAGACTGCTGTGTTTTCGTAGAAATCGCCATTCATACACACGTCGAATGCTTGCTCTCCGTATTCACATTTACTTACAGAATCTAAAAGAGTGGTCGATATCTTTTATGTTTCTTATTCCAGTTTAGATTTATTCATCTGTGTGTGTGACGTTAGTTTAGATTTTCTTCCAAAGAATTCCCAACACGTAGATAGTGAAGGGACAAAATTTCACTTAACGAGGTGCTCGTGTATGTATCCTGAGACATTCAGTTATACAGATGAATTGCTAGCAAGTAATTACATAAATATTCTTAGAGGAAAAATCCATGTATGTATGTTTAACAGTTAATCGCAATTAAACATAACTTATTGTCAAAAGATTTCAGGTAGGGTGTTGATACCTCTCCAAGTACTAACAACAACAAACAAACAAAAAAAAAACGTAAATTTGACAAATATATTTTAATCATAATTTACGATCATTTTTTTTCTTTTGTTTACCAAGAGCACAATATTGTCTCCCGCTGTCTGTCAGAAAACATATTTTGATCTATCTCAGAGCAATCACCAGGCGGCATTTGAGTTCCCTTTCAAAAACAAGTAACCTAGAAGAATTAGTTCTCTTTACGGTTTAGAATATCAACTAAAACGGGATTTTTGTCCAAGGGCAGGAGAAAAAGGCATCTAAGTGAAATATATTTGCACACACACATACACACACACACACACACACACACACACAAACACACATATATACACACATATATATATATATATATATATATATATATATATATATATATATATATATATATATATATATATATATATATATATATATATATATATATATATATATGAGCTACTGTATAATAGACACATTAATTGTGCTAGGCTTTGCAATGATGTCATCATCCTGCCTCTTCATTGTATGGAGAACGTTTTTGGGGGGGTTTAACTACGTGTAATGTGTTGTGTGGCTGAACAGTAAGCAAATAAGTGTACACATATGCATAATTATTAAGTCTGTATGCGCCTACTCAGTGTGTATGTGTGTGTGTGTGTGTGCACTAACTCATATTTTGCCTTTTTTATTGCTGTTCATCTGCTAAGGATACTATGATTTTTAGGAATTCTGTGCGCAGTATCGCAAGAATTTTATGTCCTCCAATAACCTATAAAAGATAACGCTCAGGAAAACGCATTGAGGCGCACCATTTCAAATTTCTCTGAATGTCTGCGAAACAAGACATGAATTTTCAGATGGCCAGCTTTTGAGCATGATCGTAGAAGGACGTCTTTTTTCTGACGTGTCCTGGAGAAGGAGATGTTCGTTAAACATGTCCGTCCTATGAAACGCGCCCGTCGCTAACGGCTTGGGGTCGGAGGCAGGGAGGGAGATGGCGGATATCCGCTGGCTTTTAATCGCAGCTGAACGACTTGAGCAGGCTTGTGATCCCCAGACTCTTGGGGTTCGTTAAAGGTGCTTGCCCAGAATCTCTCTCTCTCTCTCTCTCTCTCTCTCTCTCTCTCTCTCTCTCTCTCTCTCTCTCTCTCTCTCTTCCCGAGTTGAGTTGATGCAGAGACACTGAATAGTGTTTTGTTTCGTTCAAGAACACATAGAAAAGGGGCTGGCAACAATTCTGAGTCGTCTAGTAAACTTGTGTTAATGCGTACTGAATCAAGATTGCAAAAACTAATCTTGAAACACGTATTTCCAAAATTCTTCATACTTTGAATTCAAGAGACCTTGTCTAATATTAATTCATCGTGTTTTTATTTTTATTTCGCCTTTTTTTTAAATAGCTTTAGATTCTGTTATGCAGCCAAAAATTTTCATCTTGAAGCACTACTTACACTTTACAGGTTCCAGATTTTTATTTTTTTTTTTTTTTCGAACATATTTTCTTTGGCTTGTCTTGACGCGACGAATATGGCCCAGGAATAGTTTGACTGACGGCGAGATCGCGAATAGCAGAAATGTTTCAGAAATATTTTTAGACCTTTCTGTCCTCGAAAATAATCGTCGGCGTCGTGATAAGGTAAAACCCTTGGAGAATCTGAGAGTTAGTCTATATTCATTTGGTGTATTTTTTTGTTCAGTATGTGAAGAGTGCGAACAGAAACAAAAACACATTGCCAGCCCTTACGATCAATATAATCCTCCAGAGGTCACCCCTCCCACACCCATTCCTCTCTCTCTCTCTCTCTCTCTCTCTCTCTCTCTCTCTGGCTTACGAACGCAATCACGTTTACTCTGCCGTGTTTACGTTTGCGCCGTTCATAAGCAGAAACAGAAAACTGCATGACTAATAATTATCACAAGTCAGCCATTTTATAGAAGCCGGTTATGTGTCTGTTGTGTTGGGCCTTTGCTAGGCGAGTAATTTGTTTTCCCGGAAGTTCAACTGCCTGAAGCCTAAAACTCAGTTAGATTTTTTTTTTTTGCTCTATGTTTATATATCTGAGAAACTCCTGTATTAAGAGTATTTATTAAAAAAAAAAACTCTGTTTTGTCATGTAATGAAACAATCACCAATGGTGACTGTTTCAACCGTTTCATATCATTTTAAATTAGTTTTTGAATGTTATGGGAACCAGTTTCTTGAAGTGGTTTTTATTGCCTCTGCAGACCCAGTTGATATCTTCCATGCCATTTCTTCAATTTCGAAGAGCGCAAGCCAAATAGGGAATAGGGATTAGTACTTGGTAATAAATTCGTCTTCCTGAGAATGTTGCATTTAAATAACATCGATGGTCTTTTTTTGTGGTTGGTAAACATTTAATGCATCACAGTACATCTTTTTTTTTTATTTATAGAGCTGTTTTACATATTTCACACATTCATTTTACATTTTATGCAGATATTTGTCGAAGAGTTTCTAGAAAAGGATGGTAAAGATACGCATTTCGAGTAGAGCACCTTGGGCTTGGATGTCATTGATGCATCAAAATGAAATTTGCCTTTTCAAGTTAACTGATTTAGTTTCACTCATAATTTCATATAATTGGTGAAATACCGTTTAAATTGTTGTTGCTATTTTTCTTAGAATATTTTTAACGTTATCGGGAGCAGGATGCAGTGTAATATGAATTTATACCATCATTTCAGCAATATTTATTTTCATAAATATGTCAACTATACAATGTACCTTTAATGAGTGCAGAGAGCTTGCTTAAGGCAGAGTACGCAGTTGCAGCTTCCATCAATCATTTTGCAAATGAACTGATGGAATAACATTATTTCACTTGTGAGAAATAAGAAAAAGTAATGCAAAATGCAACTGAGTGAGTTTGAAAATAAAGATAATTATCTAGCAACAACTGTTGAATAATTCCACTGTCATAAAAAGTGGGGATCCAGGTGCAAATTCTTAGGAGATATTGCAATTGTAGTACAATTTCTAGTAGCGAATGTTTCGGTGACATACTTGTATTTATGCTATCGTCAAAAAACTTGTGAAGGCCGCGGGAAACTCAATCTTGAAGATAGGATGTTGTCACCGAATGCCCTGCCGACTGAGGTGATGTTGTTACTACAAAGCAAGAGAGTGGCTGTGAAGGCTGACTGGACGTGCCGATCAAGCCAAAAGTAGGCTGACACAGTGGCGCCACTATTCATAATAAAGTTAAAAGCCAATTGTTATAGATGCCCTTGTTTGTACACGGATACTTCGATAAGGGACCGCATTATTTTGAAATGATATTTCATAGTTTAATGATATGGTGAAATCACTTTGTGTGAAATAATTCTCTTATCACAAAGACAACTTTCACCATTAGAAGCGAAGCTTTTCAAATCGTCGCTTATTGTGGTAAAAGAATATTTGAAGAAGCGTGTGAACATCAGAATTATGATTTTTTTTTAAGAAACCGCAGTTTTTATAAGTTTTCGGCAAAGGTGATGGGGAATAAGCGTCGCTTTCCAGAGCACAAGGTTGGTTTAAATGCGTCTTCTGATGAAAGTGACAAGTGACTCCTCAGCTATTTAAGACTTGGTTCACTCATGATGTACTGATATATGAGATAACTTTATTTTCTCTAAGAAGTTGATATTAGAAATGTTGCCTGGTTACTGGATCATCTTACTCATTCAAGGCGTTTTTTGGTCGTTGTTGTTGACGAAACTCGTGTCATCCAACACCGTAAAACCTTCTTTTCTGTTCTGTATGCTGTAACCCCTTGGGCTACTCTACATGAGGTACATTATGAAGACATCAGAACCAAATAAGTTATTCCCCCGCAATCAAGGAATTTGTGCGATTCTTATGGTGTTAAGGATCTGATTATCGAAGCCATCTGTGGAATTATTTGCGTGTTTTTATATTGTGTTCATGCAATAAGGTAAATGACCGATTGGTTGCCAAAGGCTTCCACAGAACACAATGCTTAAATAAGAAAAAAAAATAATAATAAATACCAAAGCATAAATTGGAAGAAAAACCCGTGGAAGAAAAAACCGTGAAATGAATATTCGGATGAAAAAAAAAATTTGAAAATTAATGCAGAGAGGATTAACTGCTGGAAAATAGAAAACAGATGGCAAGGAATGCCAATCGTAAACTTGCGCGCGTCATTACTCCAAGGAAAACGTGGAAGAGAACATGGGACCCCTGACAAATGGCAATGAGGCATCGTGGCACCTCAGCAGGAGGAGAAAGATATTAGTCTGTTAAACAAACAGCATGTGTCACCTCAAGGGACAATGTCTGTACGAGTGATAACTTTAGTTCCCTATTGAAATGCATCATATGGAAGATCAGGGTATAACCTTGTATGAATTATAAACAACTTCAAAATTGCAGCCTGGGTGATCTCTAAGTCTTGACCGGGATAGACAGCAGCAATGAAATCCTCTGAAAAAAAAAAGAAACTCGTGGAAATAAATGAGCCAAAATGAATAACTTTTCCACAGCGGAGGGAAAGGCAAACAAATTAATATTTTAAACCTTGCACATTTCAGCCTCGCGATGTTTCAAGTTAGATTTGAATTAGAAGAAATAAAGATAGACCGACTTGATGCAAGGTCTTGCTCATCTCTGTGTGTAATAATAATACATTGTTAAGCCACGATTTAAATTGAAAGAGTTCTGAAGGAAGGAAATACACATTTCCATTTTCTCTGGGGAAATCAAAAATTATATTACGTTGAACATATTCTAAAGTGCCCGAGGTAACTGGAGAAAAGATTGGTGGAGATGAAAACGGTTCCGGGTGACACCAGATTTACTGTATATTTCTCCTTGTCAGTTTTACTCTAGATCTTTTTTATGTGAACAATCTTGTACGCAAGGCCTCGCTGAGAATAGGCCACTTCTCCATTGTATGCAAGGTTTAAATTAACCTCAGACGTATAAGTATCCCGTAGGGAGAATGCCCTCAGTACACCCCATGCGGGGCACTGTGGGAATTACGTAACGTTCTTTGCAGCGTCCCTTCGTCCCCTAGCTGCAGTCCCTTTCGTTCCCTTTACTATACCTCTGTTGATATTCACTTTCTTCCATCTTACTCTTCCCCTCTCCTAACGATATTGTTTCATTGTGCAACTGCGAGGTTTTCCTCGTGTTACACCTCTCAAACCTTCTTCACTCTCAGTTTCCCTTTCAGCGCGGAATGACCTCATATGTCCCAGTTCCTGGCCTTTGGCCTAAATTTTGTATTCCATTCCATGTCATAGGTAAAAGTACTAGGCTAAATATGGGAAGTATTGCTAATACGTAACGTCGATGTGCGAGTCTAGATGGAAATTACGAAAAACAAGAGAGACTGGAGCAAATTTCGTAAATCGTTTTAGCTGATATAGAGAAGGTCTTTTGAAATCCCATACATTCCGCTCAGGATCAAATGAAACTTTAATTCATATTTTTCTTAATGATGCGAAGCACGTTGATTGGAAATTGAAAGACAATAATTGTTCTTTTAATCGAACTTTCAGTAAAGCTTTGGAAATTTGAAGGTTCTGTGAACGGGACTTACGTGTAAATAATCCATCCCCTTAAGAGTGAAAGAGCAAGACCAAGAAAATCTGTAAATTTAAGTACAGAGTAAAGAGGCAATGTCTGCATGAGCCATTTGCTGCTGCCTTCATTAACGTTTGGCGATTCATTCATTCCATCCACTTTGGTGCTTTCGATACTGATGGGTTGTTGATGGGGTCAGATAAAGGTGACTTGTGAAAAATTTGTGACAACTATCATACATGTACACAGCGGAGCGGTTCACACTGAATACCATGCTGTCACGGCCGAGAAGGGGTGATTTCGATTTTTTCCAAGTACGGAACCGGGATGTGATGGGAATATGTAATACCAGAGTAGAAATCGACATATTTTGCACCAGATGGTTGAGTGAATTAAGTCACTGTCCTAGTTCCAACACAAAAAGGCTGCTAGATTCGAATTTCGGTCAGGGTTAAAGCACTTATCAATTGTATTTCCTTTAGATATAAGTTATTCACAAGATGAGGAGAATGCGATAATAACCATTTATTTGTGTTTAACAGTCACTGAAAATTAAAGGGTATCGTGCAAAATGGATACTAAATATCATACATATACAAACTTAGAGCTCAGCTGTTATGGTGGAGATTGGTTGATTTCGATGCTAAATACAAGATTTGAATTCGACAGGAGTTTGTACAGCAGAGGCGAATTGAACTTATACCTCTCTTGATGGCCCAGTATTGTGAATTATGTAAGTACAAGTACTTACATAATTGTAAGTCACTGTCGGTGTAAAATGAATTCGAATATAGTGTGTTATTTGTTGCTTAATAAATTTGCGAAAATGCATAAAATATGATGCGTAAAATTAGTATCAATCTATCATGTGTTACAAACTTTGCGTTCAGCTATCATGGTGGTCAGTCTATTTCGATTCCAACCGCAGAACCTGTTCTTAAACTCTAAACCGGAGTCAAGGCCAAGTCGTATATCTTACGAGAGCTTGGTCACCCTGGTTCCAAACCAGAAAGGCTCGAGTTGAAGCCCTAGTTAGTGTAGGATAGGAACATAAGACATAACCATGTATGTAATCCTCTTTGGGTGCAAGTTATAGCCTTGTAGAGGCAAATTAGATCTCAGTGGATTCTTTTATATATGATTATATGTATATAGATATATATACAGTATGTATATGTATATACATATATAATAATATATATATATATATATATATATATATATATATATATATATATATATATATATATATATATATATATATATATATATATATATATATATATATATATATATATATATATATATATATATATAATAAATTATTTATTATTATTATTATTATTATTATTATTATTATTATTATTATTATTATTATTATTATTATTATAGCTAGTGTTACATTTCCGCCATTGCAGCCTCTATTCGAGGCAACCTGTCAGGCCATAATGCGAATTGTTAAACTTGGAACAATTGCTGCAACCTAATTAGGGTAGTATTCCCTCTCCCTCCCTCCCCCTCCCCCAATCCCCTTGCCTGCATTTCCATGTGCTGATTGCCGTCCAGAGCAGTTTTCTCCCTCGAAAGCTGGTCATTCTTATTCATTGAAGTTATTTACCTGAACAGTCCAGCCCAGCGTTATTTTCCCCTCCTCATGTTGAACTGCGTAGTTTATATTCAAATTCAACAATTAGGTATCGTTGCAGTTTTACGTAAAATGTAAATGCCAATTCTCTCTCTCTCTCTCTCTCTCTCTCTCTCTCTCTCTCTCTCTCTCTCTCTCTATATATATATATATATATATATATATATATATACTGTATATATATACACAGTATATATATCTGTATATCTAATATATATATATATATATATATATATATATATATATATATATATATATATATATATATATATATATATGTGTGTGTGTGTGTGTGTGTGTGTGTGTTACACATATTCGTATATACATGCATACATGCACATTACTGTTTGTCATTGTCCCCTTAGGAAATTATGGCGCCATCAAACCTACTCTTTTCAGGAATTCCTTTTGCAATGAGGTTGCTAGCCCTATTGCCTTTCACCCATGACCTGGGTGGTACTTACATACCGGCGGGGTCTGGCTTTACTGTGTGATCAGTCACACATCCAATATATATGTATATATATACACATGTAATAAATATATATGTTTATATACACGCTTATACATACATACATACACACACACATATATATATATATGTGTGTGTGTGTGTGTACTTATAAATAATTATTTAAATATATTCTTAATGAGCTACAAGGAGTTTAAAAAGCAAAAATTTACACATTCCCATTGTTTATTTTCATCAGTAATTAAAAAATTCTTATCTCTTCATCTTTGATATAGGATTCACTCCCATAAGTTGGCTGGACTTCTAAAGCAGCGATCAGTAATTCAATAGCTATCTTAGAACCCAAGATCCTGAGATTACATTGAATTAGCCTATTTGTAGGAAAATCCTATAACGCTCTATGCAATTAATTTAGTACTTTTATCCATAAGTTATCATGGAGAACGTAGATGCGGGCTGGAAATACGGCGATTAAATTTAGGCTTTCTTAAAAATGGCAGGAATTATCGCCTCAAGATCTTATGTAGGAATAAGACCTGCCCTCGATAAATCGCACCGCGTTGGCATTTCACATTCCGCCTTCGCTCTATTATCATTCGCTTCTTGTATCCGAACACAACAAAGAGTGATACGAAACTGGCTGAAAATTGTGTGCCGGGCCGATAGCGCGCATAAAGATGTCAGGCAGCGCAATAAGGCCTGGCGGGAAGGCGGACGCTGGTGGCCCCTATCTCGCACCGAACGGCGCGAAAGGCGCTCTGTTGGAAAAGGCACCACTGGAAATACGCGCCCCTGTGTTTGTGCGCCCTTTGCGATTTATGTAGTCATTCTCGCGCTGTCACTCTTTTCTTAAGGAAACCTTTTTATCAGTAGATTTTTCCCCTCACTTTGATGTGTGCGCTTTATAAGCGTGGATCTGTGTGCTCACAGGATTTCTTTCGGCAACAATGGGACTTGGAGGAGGTCATGTTTTAGCCCATGGCTGTGTGTGTGTATGTACGTGTGTTTGTGTTCACGAACAGGCTGCAGAGAGAATCCAGGAACGGATTTCGATGATACAGTTGAGTGCATTCCCTGTCTAATGGTACTTTGTGATGCTAATCGGTTAATTTTTGACATATTATCGTTGTGGACGCTTTTGCATATTATTTGATACTGACCCTGATATGAATTCAAAGGAAATGCAAGCATCCCGGTAATCGTTAAAAAAAAATAAAAAAAGCGAAACGGCGCAAAATCTAATCGTGTTCAAGTAGGGCTGAAAGAAAACGTAAATGGGTAACTGTGTTAATCATGTGACTTCTACGCTGTTGAGAGGCCATTTTAAAGTATTTTGGTAGATGAATACTCTTGTTAAACTTGCTTTATGAAAGCCACATGCATGTACTAAGTTGTATGTAAGCTGTGTTATTTAATGCTTCTACACTAATAAAGAAATTCTTAAAAAAGAATCACACATATATACTGTATATATACATATAATGTATGTAACAATATAATTAAATACAAACACACACACACACACACACACACACATATATATATATATATATATATATATATATATATATATATATATATATATATAGAGAGAGAGAGAGAGAGAGAGAGAGAGAGAGAGAGGAGAGAGAGAGGACCAGTAATGTTGATCAAAATAGCCTAATCTTTGTTTAAATACCGCTCATGTTTTCTTTCATGTATCAAGTTATGCTAACTAGATCTCATACGCATCTATTTCATCGTCTTCGGTTATCCTGATGCTTTTCTGAGAGCAAATTGATTTTTCAGGAGTAAATTTACCCATGACATCGATACTTACAATGGCCGATTACCACTTTATTGTGTCATTGATTTGCTTTTTAATTTCCTTTTAGAGTATATATTAACCAAGTACCATTGTTCTATCCTTAGTTTTTAAGCTTATTTTGAGTGGTAAGAATCTCTCTCTCTCTCTCTCTCTCTCTCTCTCTCTCTCTCTCTCTCTCTCTCTCTCTCTCTTTTCCGTTACTGTGACACTCTTTTCGTTCGTTACGACTTTCGTCTCCCCTTTCCTCCTCCGCAGTTCACTCAGTCATTCCTCTCATCCTCTTCATATCCCTGACCAGCCCCATAGGTCTTCTCCCCCCCCCTCCCCTGTCCCTTCACCCCCTCCCCTTTCCTCGAACACCCTTCCTTCCCTTTGGCCGTCTCAGTCAGAAATCCCACCATCACCAGATCCGAGAACCAACGTCAGCAAATAAAGTTAGATGAAGGAGAAGGATATTAGACACAAACTCAGCGTTACACGTTGAAATAGGATGGCATAAACATACCGTCAAGGGCCTTTTGGGCACATGAGGAAACACATACCCTCTAGACCCTACTCCCCATCCCCTCTCATCATCTCCCCATACCCCGAAGATGAGCAGCCGTGCTCCTTATGTGTGAGTGTTCTCTTGGTGTGAAATGCCGAGAAATGGTTGACAGGGAATGGCTTGCGCTCCTGATGAACTAAATTTGTTGTTGTGTGTGTGGCTTATCATGGCTCCGGGAATTTTCCCCTCTGCTGTTTTCGGTACCCTGACTGTACGGTGTATGCGTGTGCGGTAGGGTCTTATTGTGGCTTCGCCGTTGATTTTCCAGGTCTGTCTTGTGACCACGTTTCTTGGGCGGATTCTTCCTCTTCCTTCCTCTCCTTCCATTTTACATAACCTTTTCCTCTAACTTTCGCTCCCCCTTTCTCATTTCTACCTCCCGTCTCTTCACTTCCTTTTCTTCGCGCCCCCCTCGACCACGGCTCCCTCCTCCCCCTCCTGCTCCTCCTCCTTATTTTTAGCAGTCTTTTATGTACCGCCCAGACACTATTATTGTCTACACGAAATAAAGGAGAGAAATAGTGTAAGATCATCTTGGTTCTTAGTGTTGTGTGTCCCTTTATAAGATAACATCCAAGACGTGAACTACTGCCTTTCCGTATTTTCATGTGTTGATGGTGAGCACAATAGAGAGCAAATGTGTATATTTCTCACCCACGGACGCAGAAGCCATTTTGGGCTACAGATATCCAGAGAAAGGAGATGTTCGCTGCAACTCGGAACTTCTGCTCGTAGGGGGCGCAAGTTACACACAAGAATGATTTCATAACACAGGGGCTTTTCTTTAGTTTTTTTATCGTTTTCATTATACTGTTCTATAGTTCTCAATAAACAGAATAATGAAGTAATTATTTTTCTCAAAACTTCAATTAGCTGTTTGCGTGTTTTTCATGTCTCAACGAATCTTGTTCTTTTTCCTGTCATTCTGAGAACGGGAAATGCCTTTTTTTTTATATATTGGCATTCAGATCACGCAGATGACTGACAGTACGAAATTACATTATGTTAATCAGAAAGCCTAATGCTAAAAGATGAGCACTGGGTCCCAGTGACAGCGTGGCCTCCGTCAAAAGAATGACTGCGAAAGTTATCCTCCTTTGCGCGGATTTAGAGGGAAAGAAATTCCTTCTAAGGCTAAAGTTTACCGAAGGAAAGAAAAAAATAAATAAAACTGGAGGCCCCACACTTAGCAAGAAGCGACCTTCATTCTGAATGGAAATTGTGATGGGTTCTTCTGCAAGTGTTTAGGACATCTCAAGGCATCGATCTTATGAGAGGTGCTTTATTATTTTTATTCTTTTTTTACAATTTTGCTTTAAGTAAACTTTCATATGTGCATCATAGTTATAAGAACTAGATCTTTGCATTCATCTGAAGAGTTTAGGCTATATGTTGCTTTTGTTGATTTATATTGTGCGCCGGATGTTAAGACTGGTTTTATTAGTTAGCAGAGGTTCAGGGGAACGTTGAAGAGTTTCATTCTTAAAAATTATTGTATATTCCTTACAATATATTCCTTACAAGTATAGTGGCATCATAGCACCAAAGTTCCTCAGAGTCCTAGCTTTCCTACGGCGATACTGAATGCATGTTTCTGCTGGGAAAGGGAACTTGACAATGAAAGACTCTGAAAATCCCATTGTTTAGATTTTGGTTACTTATTAAAGCTCGTTCCCGTGATCCTTTTTCTATCGGTTTTGTTTACAGGGTTATAAGTCAGAATTAAGTCCTTGAACAGACTTCCGAGGGACTGGTAAGCTTTACCAATTAGTATGTCAGTTTGTCCGTCTAATGGAAGATGGGATCCCTGAAGACGAATGTAATAATGCTGTTTATTATTTTTAAAGGGTGTTTTTTTCTTTTTTTCTGTATAGCGGTCATAAGATGAATGCGGATGTGACTGTTGACTTCTTGTTGCTGAAGCATCCACATAAGGAGAAATCGAGGTGAAAAAGAACTAAAATTGCTTCTACTGCACTGATATTTTTAATACCAGTTCTTAGTCTCCCAAATTTTTCATTTTTATTTCCACTTTTCACATTGAAGAATGTGTTGAAATATGTTTCATTAGAAATGTGAAATCATTTTTGCATTATTATTGTTGGCGTCTGGTGAGGAATTTTTTTCGTTGAGAGTGGCAGCTACGAATTAATCCAATGCCGGTATATCGGCAGAAGTTGTTTAGCCCTTTCCATAAGAATTCTCAAGTAGTTGGGTATTTCTGTAAACGGGAAATCAATATTTCTTTTCATCCTTCCCTTCATACTTATCACCCACCCTCCTTGATTTTTTATTTATTATATTTTTTATTTCCTAATCCTTATTTCTTCCTATCTGTGCGAGCTGTATGCAATAAAAATCCAGCCATGACCAACAATTAAGTAGAATAATAGAAACAATACTGAAATAACAACGGAAGTATCGAGACAACAGTTTCATTATTAGCTGAATATTTTGTGAACATAAAGATTTCTGGTGGATGTACAACGTTGTTTTATGGAATTTAAACGCTTAAACGCTGTTCTAACGCAAGTCATCTAGTGGTGAGAAAAAGCATTTTGTGATAGAAAATTACGGCATGCTAATTAATTTCTGTGAAAAAGCTTGCATCAGCTTTGAAATTTAATTTTATAATGAATTACGATAATTACATCAATTATATAAAGGGGGTCTCTTCGAAAGAATCGGTATTTTTATTCATTATTGTGTAGAATAAAATTCCTCTAGAATAATGAGTATTAATGAAAAAAAGATGCGAGGAGTCGATTAACTTGTCAGATTTTCGTCCAGTTACTGAAAATAAAAACCAACGATCAATGTGTTATTACTATTTTATACATAATTATAAACTCACACACTCACACATACATGTTTGTTCATATATATATATATATATATATATATATATATATATATATATATATATATATATATATATATATATATATATATATATATATATATATATATATACATACATGTACATGTATGTATGTATATATATATACATACATACATACATACATACATACATACATATGTATATATATATATATATGTATACACATATAGATAGATAGATTTACTTATACCTGTGTGTGTGTGTGTGTGTGTGTGTGCAATTAGATGAAAATATGTTTTATATCTTCATTACAAGGATTTATGTAAAAACTAGTTTTTCAAAGTCAACCGCGATCCAAATAGACTTATTTGATGCTAAATGTATTTTTTTTTTATTATAATACCGTACTTGAAAGTTTGGTTTGATGAAGCCTGTTTTAAACCTAGGGGCTTGCACTGGATATCCTGTGTAGCCTACTCTGGACATTCACAGTTTTGGGTTCAGTCTTTCCCACTTTAGGTGGCTCTTAACTAAAGTGTCCTTTCTATGTACCTGGTTTGCCATCCGGTGTTATCAAGTAATTATTAGCCAGTTTACTCTTCTGTCACCTTGTTTATTCGGCCCCCTTTATGTCTGTCGGACCACTCATGTTAAAGTTTTTGAAATCTGTATGATTCTAATGTCTTTAAAGATCAACCTAAATATCTTCAGTGGGTGATGAAAAGTCATCATTCTCTTCTGCCGAGTTCGATGTGAATGTTTGCAATATTGTTGAGTATATTGAACCCATTCTCCTTCCAGACATCAGGCATTGTCATGTAGGCGCATTTTCGGCCATCCAGCCCTCAAGCTTTGCAGCAAGGAGCCAGTATTCCCTGAAAAAGAAACTGAAGTCTCTTATCATCGCCATCATGCAGCTAAGGATCTTCAGCTTCGTTCCTTCGCTTACACGAGAAGAATGTAAAAGAAAGGCATTTCAGTATCTGCCCCCAACTGGCAGCAGTACAAATTAAATCAAATCGATGGATTAATGATTAATCGTAAATAGCGGCATAATATTTTATTACATATTTTAGATGATATGTTTTTCTGTAGTAACTTGAATAGCCGAGGCTACGGAAGACTAACAGCGGCCTTTAAAAATTCACGTTTACAAAATGGACGCGTGTGAGATGTAATTTATCAGGTATTTTGAATGTTTTGTAATATGAAATGCACTCAAGTCCTGCCTTTGAAGGATAAGAATTTTCCCTTGTAATAGAAACAATTCGGTCCATGTGATACCATGAAGGTTATTTATTGCCTTTATTGGTGACATGCATCACGAGATTCTAAAAAAGAAAAAAGCAAGACAATGCTGCTGGTCACCTAACTGGAGTCGCCAAGAAAGAATATAATACTTGTATAAACACTACAGGAATAACTCTACCTCATCTATGGTATATCATGATGAAAATACCCGATTCCTGGATCTCTTTCATCTGCTGTTTCTCCCATAATGTTGATGGAAACAGGTAACCAAACCTGTGAATACTCTTAAGCTACTTCATAGGGCATCTGGTTTTAAGGTTAACATTTTTAGTTGACATTCCTCATCCTTGTGTAAGTCACTCTGAGTCACTGTACACGAGCTTTGCATATCCTTGAGTTGTCGTGGAAAAGTTGGCAGTTGGAGGGAAGAATCTTTTAAAATACATAAGGGTTGTTTTTCCTTAATTCAGTAGTACTGTGTATACTTGTGTTTTTTTTTCTTTGGTACCAAGGTATGTTTAATATGTTTAAGCTTGCATTACAACCATTGGAGGCCAGTCTCCTTCCCTGTTTTCCTTTCAAAAGTCACTGAAAGTATTATGTTCAAGACTACAAAAGTACCTTAAAGCTAGAAAAAATGCTTCCAGTTGACCTGAATTCCTACAGGATGTAATTAAGTACATCTGAAGTTATTTACAGTCAAGAAAAGTTTGGCAATGGATATGAATCCATATTGTTCGAATAGATATTCGTTTGTATGCTCTCGATCTCATTCACAGTTTCCTAAGTGACCAGTAACAGAGCTCTTGTTGATTGTGTTGGTAGAGAGAGTAGACCTATCTTGTATGTTATTCTTAGATGTTTTCACACTTTACTGGTGATTTTCTCTAGAAAATACGGTAGTGTAACATGCAAATGATGGTACTTGCGGCCTCTGCATCAGCTATTTGCTCCACCAAATGTGAAGCAGTATCTGAAAAAAGACCAGGATGTTTTGCAGCCAATATGGCATGACATCGAACTCCAGGAAAACGAAGACTTTCAAGATTAGTTGATTTCACACCATGCTTGTGCTTCATGATTTGCTTTGCATTTATAACATTATGTTTGATAATTCCAATTTTCTTTTCACAAAACTTAGAAGTATATAATTTAAAGTAATTATAAAACCAGGATTTGTCCCTAATGCATCCTATATTCACTGGGATGATGGATTGATGTCATATGAATCAGATCTTTCTTATGCAGTCACCGGAATAATGTTGTCTCCGGATGTCAGAAACCTCCAAAGATCTTCATCTTTAAGACAAAATCACATGAAATCGTGGTTTTCTTCTTCTACCCAAAAAGGATTATCACGATATAGGTAATCGTAGGAAAGCATACTGTTTGGCCCTCTTACTGTTTGGCCCTCTTTCATTACCTGTGTTTCAACAATAAATTTCCGTTTGCAGCCTTAATGCCTGCTCCTTTCAACTCGCTTT
Organism: Macrobrachium rosenbergii; assembly: GCF_040412425.1. Lineage (NCBI taxonomy): Eukaryota > Metazoa > Arthropoda > Malacostraca > Decapoda > Palaemonidae > Macrobrachium > Macrobrachium rosenbergii. Next base: position 8,848,373 of record NC_089798.1, read on the forward strand.
GTGCAGTAGCAACATCCACTTTCTATGGATATGACATACTGAAGGGATTGCCTAGTCATCCATATTGTATTGGCTTAACCTTGCCAGCATGTTTACTTCCGGGTTTTCAAAAATAAATTTTTGTGGTTTCTTATTTTTTGATATGCAGTGTTCTTGTATATATTGTGGTTGTTCAGTTTACTGGTCGTAATTCTTTCATTCATTTCATTGGAAACTGTAGAACGATCCTCGATATTAAACGATATTTGTGAACATAAAATATTTATGCGTGTATAAGTGACAGAGTCACACACGCGTATGTGTGTGTGTGTGTGTTTGTGTTTGTGTTTGTGTTTGGGTTTGTGCATGCGCGTCTCACAAATGATGGAACATTTACAGCGGGTAATATCAAACTTTATTTGTCAAAATTCACTATCCAGATTATTAATGGAACCCTGAACTTTTGTCCTGCAAAGCGTGTCTGCTCATATGACTTTTATATTGCGAAACGGGATTAACAGAGATTTGCTGGTATTAACGCTTGTCGCGTTCTGGTTTCAAAACAGCTTCAACTTGGTATTGTATATATTTTCAGTATCTTTTCTAACCCCTGCATTGTATGGCTTACACGCATCAAGCAACGCATGTAGTGATATTTTGACATAATTGAGTTTTTCACCATTATCAAGTACGTACTTTGTCAATAACACCTGCACATTAGGTGTATTATTAGATACACGCAGTTTTGAACGCTAATATTTTGAGTTATCCTTCACCGAATTATGAAGAATATATGGTTTAATTTTTAAGAATATTTGTCCTCATGTAAGTAAATTTTTTCGTGCATCAATTAATTTGTTCTTGTGATTTAACATGGATGGAAGAATGGCTAATTTAGTTACGATGCCAACTTGTTAGCATAGGCTTCAAACCGTCCCAGAAGAAGATTGTCAACATCTACGTAAGCAAACATTTGAGCCTCTCAGAAATACCATTACCTGAAAGAAGGCATCGGGAAACTTGGTGGAATGAAATCGAGCGTGTATTTCATCTTGAAGAGGTTTTTAATCGATTTTGCTTATATTATTTGGATAATTTTGTATATAAGCAGTGAAACAGGAAAAGCAATGGTTTTATCAACACTGTAGATAAGGATATTTATTTTAAATGCAGTCCATTCTAAATTCAGTCCAAAACAAGTTTGCTTGTTGTTTAAAGAAATTATATCAAAATAAAAATGCCAAAATGATCAGAATGTACCGGATAAGTGAATATTGTAAGTTCAAGTAAAGCAATCCAGAAAAGGATGACAAAGAGAGTTTGCTTATATCTATTGTCAAATTGTCTTAGTGCTTTTTTTATTGTAAATAAGTAGATCTATTGACATAGTTTATTGATGGGTCATTGTCAAGTTACTATGGATGAAGTGCATTTAGTAAGAACAGATGTCATTAAAAAATATTCAGGCACTGAATAAAGTTAAGTATACCCTAGTTTTACCAGACCACTGAGCTGATTAACAGCTCTCCTAGGGCTGGCCCGAAGGATTAGACTAAGTAACCAATTGGTTACTTAGCAACGGGACCTACAGCTACAGCTTATTGTGGAATCCGAACCACATTATACCGAGAAATGAATTTCTATCACCAGAAATAAATTCGAACTCCGGCCAGTCTGCAGCTCTACCGGCTCACCCAACGAAGAGCTTCAGGCACTGAATAGTGGTCATGAAGTTGATCCCTGCAGGGTTTTTCAATAATGAACAAGTGAATCTGAAAATACTTTAATAATGAATTACCCAGATTCATGGCAGTAACAGGTCAGCACTTTTATAATCTGATACTCATTTCCATCACTAAATGCCTTTCCAGTAGACATCTCAAAGAGTCTGGCGTACGAGTAGAGTTCATAATGAACATAGTAAGCATTATCCCCCTGTTGATTCCATCCGTTTTGCTATGGCGCATTCATCTCTGCTTTTCTCGGTTAATCTTAGGCTAACTTAGCCTAAGATTAACCTAAGTTCTATTAAAAGGTTCTTGAAAACTTGGCTCTCTTCTTTCTTGGCACAAATTGATGGGACAGACCCAACAAGAGCAGAGATTGTCATTTGCAATATTTGGTTCAGGCGTCTAGAACATCATGTTTGCCACCTACTATTTCCTTCTTGGTTCCAAATAACATTTGTTTAATTCATAATTCCCTCAAAGGGAGATTGTGCCTGCAAATGCCCTCATTCATGGTCTTTGAATATCTAACAGCTCAGCACCTATGTAGTTTTAATCATACCAAACGCTCACTTTTATTTCACATAGAAGTCTGGAATATTGTCTTTAAATAACTGCTTATGATATGTATGTGTGTTGCTAGATTCAACACCAGTCCAATTAGTACTTGCCAGATTCAACGTCCTATTCAAACAGTATTGAAATAAACTATCTAATTACACTATTCGTCAGACAATTATCTCATCAAACAAAAGAAAATATTTCACAGCATTCATGAGGACAGCATCTCAAATACACCCTTAAGTTTTCATTTTCCCTTAAAGCGCTGTCATGTGTACTCACACCCTCTTTGTGTACATTTACAAACATTTTCTGTGATAGCTGAACTCTTGAGCAGCAGTATTACTCTAGTAGTAAAATATACTAAGCAGATCCCAAAAATTCAAACAAAGTTGCCAAAGGTTCCCTTTTTTCTGTTTGACAAAATGGCATCCATCTTGATTTTGAGATTATGTAATGTAAACCAAAGAAAATATCAAGATAGAGACCTTGTTTACGGTGATGTTTATTTAAGAATTGAAGGTACAGTTTTATAATAGGTGACATGAAGCATTAATCTTGAACACCAGTAGCTCTTACATTTGAATACCACTGAGATCATTTAACACAGTGAAACTTCTGCATGAGTAATTGCTAAGTATTAGATGATAGTACCAATTAGACAATTATTACTCAGAGTATTATTAGTATTCAGAAGATAAACCTCTATTCATATGGACAAGCCTACAGGGGCCATTGACTCTAAATTCAAGCTTGCAAAGAATATGGTGATCATCTGCAAGAAGTTACGAAGTTATAGAAGATAATAGTAAATACAAAAAGAAGAGATCAGTTATTAGAAAAGAAAAAAAAATAAATTAACAAATTAATTGACAGTTAAAAATATGATCAAATTAGTAAAGCAAAAGTTGAACTGTTTTAAGATTGCGATGCATCGCATCTTCGCTTGAACTTTTAAAAGTTCTAATTGCACAACATCTTCAAGGAGACTGTTCCACAATCCAGTGGTGTGAGGAATAAAAGACCTCTGGAACTGCACCATTTACTCATCCGTCCCACGTCACGATTGAGACTAAGGGCAACTTCATTTCTCATAGGTGGAGACTTCACTACACTCACGTATGGTTGTTTCCAGGCCAACAACCATATCACTTGTATACTCTGAATATGACGGCAGACCAATAAAAATACCTTGTGCAACACCACACGCGATAAGTCTTTGTTCACTAAAGATACATTTACAGCAATTAGCTGCTGCTTACCTGTAAGGAACCCATGAAGTAATCCTAAAACATATCCACCCACTCCAAGATTAGGAAGTTTGAAAATAAGCAATATGTCTTTTATTTTCGTATTGAATTACAATATTTTTTAATCAAAACTATTTGTACATGTTTCACCAAGTGTTTTGTTTGTTACAAGGGTCATTCAAAATTGTTGACATCGCCTAGGAAGAAAAGTATAAACAAGAACTCACATTTTTGCTTTCATTACATTGCAGGTGAGGCCTTTAGAAACTCACTAATTACAATTAGTCCCCAATTAAACAAAAATGTGGCTACAAAAGAAGGGTGAAATGAAGGCAAATCCATAAAGCATATTAACACACTTGGTGAGGATACCCTTCTCTTATGGGATATGTCTTCAAGCTTGGAATGGACAGTGCAGAAAATAACGTCTAGTTGGGATATCTGAAGATATTAACCACCAACTGATAGCTGGCTGCTGGTCTTTGCCTGTACTGCAGTTTTCATAGACATTTTGGTAATGAGTTTTATACTAGATGGTTACCTCAAATGTTGAAGCTAGAACAAACTTTGGCCTATTTGGAAACTTCCAGAACAATTTTGGTTTATTTCCAAACAGAATCAGACAATTTCTTCAATAATCCAGTATTATGCATACCAGTTATTTTCCACGGGAGATTAGTAATACTGGTAAACACAGATTTACTATTGTGACAAGAATTAAAGACTCAGAGCAAGAAATTGAACCACCATGGGTCCTTGCCTTCTCGTATGGGGCATCAGTCAGCCTGGTAAATGTCTGTGTTTTGGTATTCTGAGAGTGTTATCTTAATTGACACCTGGAAAAGCCATATTAAAAACAAAGTCTTACACATCAGAACTGCAACATTAAAAAAAAAAAAAAACAGTCACATTGAGTGGGCATGCTTTGGTTTTATGAAAATGTTCTTATCATACATCACAGGTAGCAGTGTCTTAAAACTGCCATCTGTGGCTTTGAATTGTTGCCACATACCACGAATTCAGCTGACATGCACTGTCTGATTACCAACTGCTTCCCAGACTGGTGTGACATGCGTAGTCACCATTTTTGGAGCAATAAGGAAGTCATGCTTACGACAGTAAGAACATTTGGAGACCAATGATGGATTTCTATCCCGCTGAATAAAGCTGCAGCGGGATAGCAGGTTTGAATTTTGGTGGACCATGCACAGTAACTTTAAGAGAGACCATGTATGCAGTGTTTCTTGTGGCGCTTTCTGGCTTAAGTCAGTATTGTGCTATGATGGCAAGCAAAAGAGATTTAATAAAACACACCCTTGTAAAACGTTGTCATCAATTATATAATATGTTGATACTGTAGATATCTTGTAACAAACAAAAAAAAATAGCCGGTGAATTCTTAAAATCGGAAAATTAAAAAATTAAAACATTGTTGTATTGAACAGACAGGCCTTTTCGTAATTAAAGTTTTTGCTTCATGTTATTTCAGATTTTATAACTGAATTGGAAGGTTTGTTAAATATCTTTTTAAACCTTTAGTATTTTGTTTAGAGTTTCACATTATAATGCTCCTTCTGCATTTATGATTATGATAGGTTTATCGTTCCTTTTGTTTAGGCGTTCATTAATAAATAACCGAGATCTGCCGATTTTTACTTATTTTCAGACATATTTGGGTTAGATTTTTAGTCAGAATTCCCGGGTGTAAGTTACGAAGAATCCAATAACGACAATGCTGGAATCTTTTTTATAGTTTTCTGCTCATCTCATAAAGTTTGCAAGTTCTGAAATTGGATTTTTATTGGCAGTCTTACTTTTTTTTTTTAAAGACATTTCTTGATATTTTATTCTGAGATCTAAGAGGATGTCGGTTGCCACCGCTGGTAATAACTTTAAAAGTACCAGACTCGGAACTGGGAATCGGCCGGAGTATTTATTTCTACGATGAGCATTGCCCTCAAAAACGTTGGGACTCAATATGGATTTTAGAATTTAACCATTTAAATTTATTTTACTCGTTTCAGATTTTAGAACTGCCTTTTGGGCTGAATAGAGGAAGTAGAATTTAAGCTGATAAGTCCTGAAAGGGTGCAACTGAATCACAGGATCTTCGAGAAGATCCTGTAATTCAGATATTTTCACATTCATTGGAAGTCATTAAAATATAGATATTCATGGATGTTGTGTGAATTGTTGTCTTTTGTATCCTTTTTTCAGCCAGAATTTTCGAACTGGAAATATAAGATCTTAAAGAAGAGTACAGCAATTATTTGTGCTCGATATATTAAATATTGTTATTCGATGACAAACACTTCTGCCTTGTCGAAATACCCAGCAATATAGCTACCTCATTTTGACTGTTGCAGTTAATCTGACATTTATTTGAAAAATTTCATGCGCAGACGTTATTTTTTTCTGGTATCAAGATATAAATGAAGGAACAGGTATAGAGAGCTGTCGCACGGCGAATTCATTCAAAAACTGGTTAGCAAACAATTGTGTTAGCAAACAATTGTTTATGTTTCGTCTCATTTCATTGGTTTAACGTTGTGCAAAGAAAATATTTGGAATAGTTGTTTTCCGTTAAGAATATTGCGGTGTCGAGAAAAATTTCACATCTTATTTTACAGCAGCAACGTGACGATAAACCAGAATAGTTTTGAGTACACAATTATTGTATTCCAGTTGTGTTACTGTTCAGACTATTTTTTTTTTTTAGAATAAATTAATTTTATTTCAGTAAGCAGTAGTCTATATAAGATATTATGTGTATGCCTCCCAGTTAGTTTTTTTCAGTTCTTGTTTTGTTTTTTACTAAATTTAATTAGACCTTTTTCTTTGTACCTTTTTCAGTACATGTTTGTTTCTCGATTTATTATTTTTAGTAAATATGGAGCAATTTCTCAGTTGAATCTTTTTTCTTATTTATGTTTAAATCGATTAGTAGTTTCAATAGCCTCTTGTGATATCTCCTTTTGTATCTCAGTTTTCTCGTTAAAATAGGTTTTTTGTTAACACTCAAAACTTTTTTGTTGTTTGGTTAGAATAGTTTTCTGTAGACTTGAGATCGTTAGGCAATTAAGAACAAATTCTGTTTTTTTTTTTTTTTTTTTTACGGATCAGTTTGTCCCCTCATCGACAAACTTGATATTAGTTTCACCTTTTATAATGCTTCTTGATTTGTACAATTTTTAATATTTGGAATAAAGGCAATGTTTTCCATAAATATATGATTTTAATGGTTTAGCACGTGATATTTTTTTAATGCATTGCGAGTCAATGCGTTTTTACAATAAATGTGGTTGCAAACCCCACTTCGGGGCCCTTTTCTTGGTGGGTTAACCATTCACGATAAGCCAGCCAAAACGTTTTCTGTGTTAACTGCCATTTCTTTCTGGAGAGGACCCTGTTAAGATCATGCTAGATTTTAATCCATTTGAGAGCATGGGTTTTCTGGAAATATGGAAGATCGGCCCTTGGGAAAGCTTCTAGAATTTCTATGAATCAAGATCCAGCGTTATGCTTGAATTAGAATCCTTTGGAAGAAACAATTAGCATGATGGAGTTAAATTACTTTCATACCGCACAAAATGATATGGACTGGCTCCGGTTTAAGACTTTGAGAAATGATTTTCATGAACCTTTTGGAGACGTTGACGATGATCCATAACTACTTCTGGCTTTTAACACATAATAATAATGTACTATACGTGGTGCTGTTATTTATAACGCGAATGCGGACGTTTCGTTTACCTTATATTAATGATCTCATGAACATGCATATACATTGCAAGATATTAGAAGATGGTAATATAAGGAAAATCTGGATGTGATATTTGCAGTATCATCTTTAATACCAAGTAACTCCCTGAGAAACCCAAGGGAAATATCGCATGTATGAGGCAAACTATTGTGGGAGAATTCCCACAAGAGAAAAGTAAGAATTGTAGTGATCGATTTAGTAGATCTTCAACCGGAGAAATATCACGAACATTGCTCAGATCGGCCAAGAATTTCCATTTCAAAGCGAAAATCTATCGTCAACGGGTCAATCTAACGACCATTTTCGAAGTGACCGCCACCTCCGATTTCCAAATGTCCAGTCATCAGAATTTAAAGTCGAATCTGAAGAAGTACTTCGCTGAAATTGGTGTTTGTTGTACCTTTCCTATAATTTTCCTACTTGTGCTCCACTCTATAGTGAAAAAAGTAATATTGATATGAATTAAGGAAATACATAAAAAAACAGCAGTAACTGTTACAGAATAAAAATTAAAACTTTAAGATAATGTGATTGTCTGAATGTAATCTTTTTCAACCATCGGAGGAAGAGGTTCAGCATGTCATAAAAGTAATTACAGAATTCTCTTAACTTTAACGTAACATAATAGTTAATAATAATAAAAAAAACGTTTTTAAATAGGTAAGTTAAGTAGCAAACAAAAGACGGAACAGATTGTACATATGGGTGAGTAAAAGAAGCACAAAACAGAAATCTCTAATGAAAAGGTGCGTAATAGTGATACACTAATGTGGGCAGTTTTTAGTTGTCTGCATAAGAAAACTGCTGAGATGGTTTTGTCTGTCCGTCCGCACTTTTTCTGTCCGCCCTCAGATCTTAAAAACTACTGAGGCTAGAGGACTGCAAATTGGTATGTTGATCATCCACCTCCAATCATCAAACTACCAAATTGCAGCCCTGTAGCCTCAGTAGTTTTTATTTTACTTAAGGTTAAAGCTAACCATGATCGTGCGTCTGGCACCGCTATAGGTACCAACAACACATCCCACCACCGGACCGTGGCTGAGCTTCATGGGCCGCTGCTAAGAGTTTCATGGGCCGTGGCTGAGGCCACCATTGGACCGTGGCTGAGTTTATTGGGCCGCTGCTAAGATTTTCATGGGCCGTGGCTGAGGCCACCACTGGACCGTGGATGAGTTTATTGGGCCGCGGCTAAGATTTTCATGGGCCGTGACTGAAAGTTTCATACAGCATTATACACTGTACAGAAAACTCGATTGCGCGGAAGAAACTTTGGCGTATTGTTTACTTGTTACAATTTCATATGTATAGTAAGTATCTGAGGTTTTTTTATAGTTCTCTGGTGTGTACGAGTCTGTGTGTGTGTAGAGGGCTGTCGACAAGAACCGATTATTTTCTGTCTGTTGGCTCGAATGACTGACGTTATTCATATCCGGTGGTGTAGAAGTGACTGGAAATGGGTGAGGTGGCAGCAGAGAATCTCATCTTGCCAGATCAGTTGCTCTGTTGCCATATAAGGTACCTACCATGTGGGACCAGAAACTAAAGCAACTGTGGCATCCCCTTAGAAACGGTAAGGGGTTATCAAAGCTTCTCCTGACATTTAGTCAGTAAATTACTAACATTAGCTTAAATTTATTAAAGGTATATCTATTGATGAATTCCCTCAGATCTTGCGGCGGACATGTTTTTAATCACTGACTTTATACTGCTGAATGTTCCTCACTGGTTTACTTAGCATCTTCATTAGTTCAGTGGTGAGGATGAAGTTGGTCAACCTGACGGTACTAGGTACATTCAGACTTCAAAAACCAATGACATTTGTGACAGTTGCAGGAATGCTGTGATGCACTTTCTCTTGCTGAAGTTTATGATTTGATGCATAGCAGAGTGTACCTGATTATACCTTCGTTTGCGAAGCTTTACTGCCTTGGCATGTAGATTTTATCGTTGAGGTAAAAAATGATTCATTTTGAGTTCTTCTTCTTGTAGATACCTATCCACAATTAGTAAATGACGTACAGGTCAAATCATTGCATAGATTGCTATCGATATTGTTGATTTTGCCAGGATAGTAGGGCTCTCTAAGACTGGTACCATCATCCATTGTCCCTGAGTTTACCAGTTAATGGGTAAACATTTTGAAATTTTTCTTATATTTTCCGTGAATGGTAGGCGTTATTTTTTACATGATGATATCCCTTGTCTTAGAAAATAAAGACATTGGGGATATAAGTCAGCCAGTCATAAGTCAGGGACAAGGCTTAGCAGAAATGTTGAACTGAGTTGTAGAAATTGAGTGTCTGAGTGAATTAGTGGTAGACGTTGCATTAACAATGACAAATCAGAGGGCAAGATAAAATGCAGCAGGTTCTTTGTGGTGATCAGTATGGGTTCATTCTTGAAATTATTTCACCAAAGGAAATATGATAAAATCTTATTGCAAGTCCGTTAGTACATTCTTTAAGTGAAGGCCTCCAAGGATACAAAGTTGCCTAGGGTCTGTGTAACAATCAAGTCACTTAGTTCCAGTTACTGGTAGCCGTCTAGTTAAATGGAGGGCATTCTTACCATATATTGCAGGGTATAAGTCGAGTTTTGAAGGTCAGAATTTGATTGTCAAAATTAAGGTCGCCCTAGAAGATAGGTAAAAAATAACATTTAAATATAGTTGCACCAGTAACATCGGGATACCTAAACCTGCTAATGAACTTGGCCTAAGGTCTGTGTTAATGCTTGTAACATTACTGAGATTTAAAAATACGAAATGTCTTTCGTTTTTAAGCATGATTTCTAACCAACATATATTACCGGGGCACTTACATGTAATATATAATGAAATCGTATTGTTTCCATATGTTTATGACAAACCTATGAAAGTTTGTAAATTTGTCCCCAAGATCCACAGGGAGTTTTTGTGCTATTTTAGCTTCTGTCACAACACTAAGCCTTTCCTTTGCATAAAGCAACTATTCCAGTTAGTGATTCATCTGAAGCCTTTGCTTACCTCTGGGTGTTCCTTTGCCCACTTAATTGCTTCCTTGTAAATGGTATTTCTTAAGACTGTTTAACCATTCTGATGCTGTGTAAGAACCCTTTATAACCATTCTGATGCTGTGTAAGAACCCTTTCTTCTAAATACTTCTGTAAATGCAGTAAGTGAAAAGGGTGGTGAAAATCCTCGCACCCTTCATCCCACCTGCCTGATTTTTTATAGGACTGTAGCCTATAATAAAGGTCCCAAATGATATCTTGAGAACTTTCCTGAGCATCTGCTCCTAGAAAGCCTCTCCAAATGCTTCAGGGCAGTGATGCATCACCAGATAGATGACTTTGCTATGGACATCCTTATGTGTATGTAGATGCTGTCCACAAACTTCAGCATCAAAGAAGTTTTCAGAGAATTAGGTACCATGAAGTTAGTAAGTGACATTGGCCAACTCCTGGAAATGAGTGTGGCACTGAGTGCCTCACCCATTTCCAGGAGTTGGCCAATGTCACTTATATCTATTGCTTCCTCTCCCATTAAGGTAATTTGGATGCTACCCATGAGGAAGTTAAGAGAGCTGTCCAAAAACTCATGGATAATGGCATATTAAATAGTAAAGTTGAAAAGGCTTTGAGAAAGTTCATGAACTAGTCGTAAGACAGCCAGTGGCTACAGTGATGATACCAGAGATAGAGGGAACCCTTTCATATAGCAACAAAATTAGAATGGTAGTTGGAAGCATACACGAAGACGTCATTGCCAACAACATTCATCTTGCTGACACTGACAGTGATAAAAACTCTTGCTTATAACCATTCCAGTAAGAATTCTCATCTCTTTAAAAATGGCATTACCCCTCATCCAGAAAAACTCCGAAGTACAAACTCGTTATACAAGCATGCCTGCCAAAGTAAGGATTGTAGGCCTCACTGCATTGCACATATTGGAATGACCAGGATTCATCTGTCAAGGAAGATATTCTGCAACTTTCAGGAAAATAGCATTAACAGGCATAGCGGCACTACCCGGATTTGCATACCCCTATCTCAGCTGGGAGTTACTAGTAACAGGCATTGAGATCTCTGATGAAAAAAGCTAGTACAACTTTGCACCCTTAGAGCTTTTAATTGACAAAAATAAACAGCCCATGACCTCTGGGCATGTAGGACTGCTCAAGTTGCCAGTGCGAAACGTCTTTGAGAATGAAACTCTACTGATGGCCAACAAGGTCCTACTGCCCCTCACCTTTCCATTTGATTAGATATAGCCAGTGCATCATCAGCCTTTTCAGATCTACCACCTTTCCAGTATGACAATCGATGTCTCCAAACCTGTAGTGGGGTAGTGCCATCCGTGCACCTTCTTCTCCCATCAAGCTGCAACCCATTTCACTCACTTAACTGTATCTCCATTCATATTCTCTCTCTTTCATCTTACTTTCCACCCTCTCGGTACACTTGTTTCATAGCGCAATTGTGAGGTTTTCCTCCTGTTACACCTTTAAACTTTCAGCACTGAATGACCTCTTGTGTCCCTTGCGCTTGGCCTTTTGGCC
>NC_089798.1:8865196-8872696 GCF_040412425.1 Macrobrachium rosenbergii
GACCAAATTTTTTTTTGATCACGTATAAAGATGAAATACTGTCACACTGGTAAACAGAAAATACATATCTGGTAATAGGAATGGAAGGAATGGAATCATCCTCGATAGCATTAAACAGATATTATGATATGAATTTTGAGAGAGAGAGAGAGAGAGAGAGAGAGAGAGAGAGAGAGAGAGAGAGAGAGATGCCAGGTGAAGAGCAGGTGCTGACTCAATAACACTAATTTTGTTGGGCGCAGCAAAGGCGTGATTGGCCTCAACTGCGGAAAGTTGGGTTGCTGGAGAATCAACTCACGTACACACAGTGCCCGCGCGCACGCCACACACACACACTAATACTAAACGCACATGTATGCAACCAATTACTTTGCCGGACGAACTTACGCACTTGAACATTACACACGTGCACAGTATTGAGTAAGCATTTAAAATTTTCTGGCAGTGAGATGTAGACAGATGCTGCAGTGTTGCAACGCGGTATATAATACTAGGAAAATTCAGGAAAGTTAACAGCACCTTTACAGTATATATATATATATATATATATATATATATATATATATATATATATATATATATATATATATATATATATATATATATATATATATATATACGAGTATATATAATGTATATACAATGTGTGTGTGTGTTTTAAGGAAGTAGTCTTACAGACGATAACATATACGTATGCTAAATCCGTACGGAAACTTGGATTAAACACTAACTTCTCCGAGGCATATAAATATTCAAACGCTTTATCATTGCTACACCTTTTGCTCATTATGACCAAGATATACGACGTCGTGTCTCTGCATCTGCCACTCCATCTTCCTTTCATGGTCCTCAGGCGTTCAACATCCCAGCAGCTATTTCTCTTCACGCTCTGCTCTCTCTGCATGCAAACTTTGTATCGTGGTAAACATATTGCCGTTTGCGCCATAAATTCTTACAAATCTTTGCTTTGTGTCATTGTCCGTCGTGCCATATACTTTTACACAAGAAATTTTGTTGCATACAAATTTTACCAAATTTTTACCACTTATTTATTTTCTAATAGCGTTCCTTTCCGTTGCCACATGTAAGAAATGACATTATTAAAAAATAAGAATGCCTAAAAATATACAAAGAGTATGAGACCCTTATGGATGTCGTACGTACAACCAAGTGCTTTAGAAAAGAAAAGGTAGATTTAGGTGCCTCATGTAGCCAGAATAAAAATATTATCCTAATATATATATATATATATATATATATATATATATATATATATATATATATATATATATATATATATATATATATGTATGTATGTATGTATGTATGTATGTATGTATATATATAAACAGAGAGAGAGACTAATGCCTTGCTCCATTTTTATACTTTTTTAACATTTTTCTATGTTCACTTACCTTTTCTCAATCTGCATTTATGTATAACTTTTACATCACCTATCTGTTTGCATGCGTCTTGATTCAAAAGAAAAGCACAGGTATCCACAAGACATTACAGTCTCTGTGATTTCAGGTCCCCGAACTCCTTTATTTTTAAATCTAATCCTAGGAATTAGACATCTTCACACCTCTTATAATTAGCTAGCTATAGAAGTGGTCTGCTACTGACTTGGAATGCTGTAACCATGTGGAATTGATGGGCGTCTTCCAGACTGTTATTAACTTTTGAAGGAGTCCTTTACCTCCCAGGTTTTCGTCCAACAGTTGCTGAAGCAATGCTAGGGCGAAGTGTGTCGGGGGAACCATAAGTATTCAGCTTTTCCATTTCAGGCTTGGAACAATGTTCTGCCCATGTTAGCATCCTCACTTCCTATCATCAAGGCCTACCTCCACAGATCTTATTTCCCCAGTGACATGAGTCAGGAGATGAATAAATATAATTTATTCAAGCCATTGTTACATTTCTTCATGCCCATTGAAGAGCTTGTAAAAAACATTATTGTCAAAACATTGTCTCAAATTCAACATGCATTCTGCCACTAGTAAATCTCTTATGCAATAATGGTAAATCTCACCTCTGATACTAAAAGTTGCACAAACAGAATATCATCCAAGTAATGTGTGAAAAAATTATTTAACACATGTGAAACATCCTAACTGGTCAGTCTCCAGCTGTAAAAATAATCACAAATTGAAAGTTTAATTTTTTCAGACAACTTGCCACTCATTTGCCAGATCGTGTTAGTAGATTTCTAATTATATGGGCAAAGATAAGTGTACTTATCCATGTTAATCAGTAAAAGATAATCCTCTTGAAGATATGCACTAATCTTACACAAGAGTCAAGGTATTAGCAAAACAACATTCTTGACGCAAAAGTTAGTTACAGTTGATAGTACGTAGGTAAAACACAGGGGCTGTTTTATCTTTGGTTGTTCTTTTGATGATGTGAGACGGATACCGCACCTTGGCTGTTTTTTCACACACACACACACAACACACACACACACACACACACACCAGTTACAGTTGATGTAATGTAATAGTTAATAACTGTAGAAATTGGTTTCTGTTCTGGAGATCTGGAACAGATCTGTGTATTATTAGTGTCGTTTTCATGTTGGTAGTGTTCATATGTGTGTCTGCTCTGTTAAATTCATTTTTATTGTATATATTGAAACCACCAATTACTTGCTCACATATTTGATCTCTTGAAGATAATATAGTACATATTCATACATGCATACTCATAGAACCTTGTCAGTCTACCTTTTCTAGGACACCGAATGAGTTTAGGTTACGATATACAGGTAAAAAAAAATAGTATTAACCACCCATGTTGAGGGTCCTGTTTAATTTTACACTACGTTCAAGACGTATTTATGCACAGGGAGAGCATGAGGCGTGACAGAAGTGCAAGCTGATACCCCATTAAGTTTCTCCGAGGTATTCCTTCTCAACTCAGCTCTTATGAAGGATTAGGCCCTGTTAGGGCCCTAATATGATCTGCTATAGGTTGAGTAATTGAATGGACACACTTTTATCCCTTGACTAAATGTCTCATCTGAATAGATACCCACGTCCATTTTTCGTTTCCTTTGAACAACATTTATTCTCGATTTATAGTGCTGTTGTATGAGAAATCAGGAAGATTTATTTTCTCCCTTGTAGAAATCAGTGGTCTAATACTATTGTTTCTTCACTTGTTGCACCTGCGCATGTATATGTAGATTGCGTTATCTGGTTTTAATGGGGGGAAAATAACAGTAATTTGCATCTAGAGATGTTTTGTTACCAACGAAGAATACGTTGCTCTTTTAGTTCCCGCACTACTCGGCATGAAAATTTTAAGGCTTAAAGGGCTTCATCATACTGAACTTGGTTCAGCAACCAGGAAATCACTGTAAAGGTGTTGAAATGCGAAAACTATCGGAGGAAATATTAGAATTAATATCGTCTATTGAAAGTGCATATGGAAGAAGATACAGAAATAGAATTTAAGGTAAACAAAACTATCATGTGTTACTTGTCCCCTGCCTTTGTCTTTCATCAGCGATGTGAAGCTGTCGTAATGTCATTAAGGTGGTTGGAAAAATGAGAAAAAGGGTGATCTTTTATTTTCACTTAACTGCATTATGCCTTTTATTTCCTTGGCTATATCTGTGTGCTTTATTCGACTGAAATTTAATCCTCTACCTAATGGAACCGTCTCACTTTTGTCCCCAAAAATTGGGTGACGGGTTTACTTTCTACTCGAGTTTTGCTCTGAACGCTTAGGCGAGCGTAGCTTTTTGAGGTAGAGTACTTGGACGTAACCCCAGTAAGCTCTCTCTCTCTCTCTCTCTCTCTCTCTCTCTCTCTCTCTCTCTCTCTCTCTCTCTCTCTCTCTCTCTCGTCGGATATATATGGAAAAGTTTATTAAATTAGTGCAGGAAGTCTCACTAAATTTGATTAGTAAACTGTTCACGCTTTGTGTGTTTATCCATTTTCAATTTCTCCTGGTAATATTTGCTTCACTCATTAGTGTTCGATATATTTCTTTTCCGTTTGTTTCCTGTGCTCTCTAGTAGTTTATACCATTACCTTCAGTCTCTTCTTGTTTTCCATTCTTTGGTCGTTATTGCTGAAGTATTTCACATGGTGGTCATCGCGTCGTATACTGATATAGTCGCTCTATCTAGTCTCCATAGCTAAATTACTTTTTCCAAGACATGAGTTATTTATTGACAAGAGTTTCCTAAGAATGCTATTAACTTATCTCATCTCTCTAAGCTGAGCTCTTATTTTATCTTCGCTTCAAAGGCATATGCACGGTGTCTGAGTATGGTCTTTATTACCTATATATTCCTCTTTTCTAGTATCATTTGAATTTTTTTTCTTTTTATATTTAGTTACCTGAAACTATTTTGTGTCATCTGTTCTGTAATATATTTTGCGTGCATTATTTGTGTTGTTTCATTATTTGTGCTTTTATTTTGAAATGTATGCTTCAGTCTCATTTTGCGTTTCTTATTTACAATGTGTTTTCTCCTCATACGGAATTGATCTCCATTACTTTCCTGTCGTGTAATATTATGTTAGCTTTATTTTCATTTCCTAATTTACTCTTGTTTACACATTTGCGATAATTTTTCATAAGCCTAATCTATATTTTTTCTAAGAATTTTTCCTTATATCTTCTAATTTGGTTCTTAATTTTGAAACATTTAGTTATTTATGTTTCTGCCATTCTTTCTTTCATACATACCATTGTTATCATTACTATTCTTATTCTTCTTCCTTATGGATGGATAAATAGTATTTTCTATTCATGATAATTTTCATTACGTCCGTGTCATTTTGCAGTTCCAGTCTTCTTTGTACGCTACGTATTATTTTTCTTTAACTTTTTCCACAGTGCACAGGGCGTACCTCTGAAGGTCGATCCAAATCTAATACTTTGATTCTCAGTCTACTTTTCGTCTGACTTTACAGCAGCATCTTCCCATTTCCCGCCAGTATTTTCTTCCAATCTATTTTGATGTTCCATCCGCCTTCACTGGGAGATCTCTTCTTCCATCTCAATTAGCTTCAGTTAAACTCAATTTCTATCAGCCTTCTTTTGCACCCTGCGCGCACTTTCGTCCTCCGTTTCTTTTCCTCATTTCTTTTTATAGACTTCTCTTTTTTCTCCTTTATGCTCTCCCCCCATCACGCTTTTCCTTCATTCCCTTTACAATCTCCGGTTATTCCCGTTACCCCTAAGACCCTATTTCAGGGGGGAGGAGGGGCTGTCTGCTTCTCCCAAAATGCCTCCGGTCCCTTGCTGTCCTTTCACTCGTAAATCTGCGCCTAACCGGAGATAAGCCAACCCTCCATTCTGTCCCCCAACCCCCGCACACTAAATGTCTTCCTCTTCATACCCCCTTTCTCGCCTCCACCCCTCCCCCCATTTTATACATAATCAACCCTCCTCTGTCTTCCGAGATTTCTAACTCCCTGTAAACTTGTTCTGAGTTTGTTTGGTTACGGGAGTTAAGCGTGGTGTAAGTTCATTCTCAGGGAGTGTCCTGTGCTTTAAGAAACTGCAGTTTCCACAAACACTTTTGTGATTAGTGATTGGTAGAAGTTCCAGCATTTTGCTCGAAGTGTTTATCACCGAGAACTTTGAGATTTTTTATTTTTCTTTGCTCCATTTAAGCCTGTAACTGATGCTTTACAACAGGTTCATTTTCCGTTTTCACTTCCATAACATCTATGGGAAGTCTCAAGTAGTACAAAGAGTGAAGTGATTCCATCTGTGGTCTTGCTAGAAGTACCACCCTTTAACTCTGTAGGACTCTCAGTTTTATTATTCATGTTCTTATTAAACCTAGGTTTGATTCATGTAGTAGGTACTCTCTCTCTCTCTCTCTCTCTCTCTCTCTCTCTCTCTCTCTCTCTCTCTCTCTCTCTCTCTCAGCCAGTATTCAGACATCTTGAATTATTCCCTCTTCGGATTCTATGTGTATTGCCAGTACTTTCAGTGTGACACATGAGTTCTGTAACTTCCTAGCTATTTTATATTCTGTGAGTGTTCCCGATTTGTTTTATTAGATACCCTGTGAAGACTTGCGGTAGCTAATGTTCAGTCACTTTTGAATATTATTTTCATTTCGTGTTCGGGCCTGGTTTCCATCATTATCGTAGACTTTTTTTTTTTTTTTTTTTTTTTGTGTATATTTTTTTCAGAGATTTTAAGTCAAGCAGAAAATCACAGTTGTTTTTATACAAGGTGACGATAGGTAGAGAGGGATAGCAAGACCTTGTTTGGATGCAAATCCGGGCACTACATTTCATGACTTGTTTGGGAGGTAACCAAAGGTAATGAAATGTTGGGATCACCTGAAGCAAGATGTCTAACTTGATTAGCTGGGTCCGCAAAGCCACCTCTCTCTCTCTCTCTCTCTCTCTCTCTCTCTCTCTCTCTCTCTCTCTCTCTCTCTCTCTCTCTCTCTCTCTCTCTCTCTCTCACCTGCATACACACACGAACACGCACACCCATATACCATCTGTCTTCTATTTTAGCCGCATTATTTGTTTATTTTTTTCTTCCCTATATGCATCTCGCCAAATCAAAGTCCTTCAAAAGAAGGCATCGTGCTTACCCCATATAAAAATGGGGAAAAAAAGCACGTTAAAACGAAGAAGAAGATGCATCTCGTCTATCTTTAAGACACCATCTCTTTCTGAGTCTTGTGGTAGGTTTCCATTTAATCAGTTAATTAAGATGGCACTGCTGCTTCTTATTGTTGTTCGAGCTTCTTTGTTATTGATTTTCTTTTCAAGGATCGTACCATAGTTCCCGTCATTGGAGCCCGTATAATGCACAGTGGCCATCAGGACTTGGTTGGCGCCAGAAGAAATTATATATTATTTTACTTATTTATTTTATTTTGAAAAAAAGATTCGAGCTATTTGCTCTCTCTCTCTCTCTCTCTCTCTCTCTCTCTCTCTCTCTCTCTCTCTCTCTCTCTCTCTCTCTCTCTCTCTCTCTCATTAATAAATTCCTTTATGAATGAAGTTAAACATCAAGTCATACTAGAAAAAACCGAGAATGTTTGCTAGTGCAAGTCAATCATTCTCTCTCTCTCTCTCTCTCTCTCTCTCTCTCTCTCTCTCTCTCTCTCTCTCTCTCTCTCTCTCTTCACCATTTTAATCAAATAAGTGCCAGGATATACGTATATATCATGTTTATTTAAAGTAATGAATTCAAGACAGAAGTATTAATCACAGGAAAAAGTATTTTCAATTATAGTACACATACTGTACATGACAAAACAATTCAAAGGAGATATAGGAAAATTTTTATGAGTTCTTCAAAGTTCTTCTGGGCAACGCCGGGTTGGTCAGCTAGTATAGTATGTGTTGACAGCTCGTATAGAATAAATAGTATATAGTTATGGAGCATTGAAATGTATGTCATATGACCCTTGATGGAATGTGCGACAGTGTTAAGTATGTTTAAGAAATCTTGGGTCGAGATGAACATTTGTGTCGGCGTAAACTGTAGTTCTTGAGATGT
>NC_089798.1:8877696-9005196 GCF_040412425.1 Macrobrachium rosenbergii
ATATACATTTCACCACTCCCCCTAACGCTTCGTAAATAATATGGCGCTCCCTTTTCTGCAATTCTGAATTCTGTTTAAACAGCACTTTCTTGGTTACCATTTCCTTCGTCCATGGACTTCCACAATTAGAACCCTTATTTACCAACTTATGCTCATCTTCTATATCCATATAAATAAACCACATGGAAAACTTCGATATCATATATTCACTGGTATTGCCTATATCTCTGTTTGCAACCCCTTTAGTGCTCACTGCTCCTCTCACACCATACGTACAAACTATCTCTTTAGTTTTTTCTTCATTTTTTCTATTCACATTCAACAGTCACATTTCACTTCGTAAAGAAAAACACATGTAATTACATACCAAATTTCACTTCTCTAGCTGGTGCTGGTGTTGTATGCTCCTGTGGCTTGTCTCACATCACCAATTCTGTATTTCTTTTTTTAAAACATTTTAGACGACATTAAATTTCAAAATTGTGCTTTTGTGCTTGTGCTACTGAATCTTCATGTAAATAGCTGTTCAGTTCCTTTACCACGTCTCCAGTTTTGGCATACTGCCTTGCTTTGCACACAATGCTAGAATTTCATCTCATTATCAGTGTTCCTTGCTCTGTCAAAGATGCAGAGGAATCCATTATGCACAGTTCTTCTTTGCCATGTTTCGTTAATAATTCCTCAGCCATTATATGGATAAAATAGTGGCATTTCGCTAAAAAATGGTATTCAGTAATATATATATATATATATATATATATATATATATATATATATATATATATATATATATATATATATAAAAAGATAGCAAAATAATGAAAAACCTTTGGCCGTACACCTCCAGCACAATAAACTAAGTCGACCGAGTAATGAAGTTGAATATTTTGTTAACAGTGAACAGCAGAGCTTAATTATTTTGCATATCAACTTTTGACTTTTAGCTCAGTCCGTGTTAAAGTTCTAGTTTTCCTGTTTCCAAATATGTGAAGTGCCCAAGCTAAATTTAGAACAGACATATTGTATTTTAGGGTCCCATAAAAATGTTTGAAAACAATACATATTTTTACGTGATGTTATTAAACATCAGACACTGACTGTTTAAACGAAATTATTTTTCTGATTTCATATATGAATTTATCATGTATCTATCTCAAATTATAAAAGAATGCTCTGATTTGATTACCGTAAACCTGTACGCAAAAACAGTATTCAAAAGAATGGTCTTGGCGCCAAACCTTCCGACGCCAAATGGACCAGCGCCAAAACGGGTTTGTCGGTAAAACAGCCGTGTCAAATCGCCCTTGCCAAATGGCTTCGTGAAAACTTACCAAACCCAAATGAAACAGTTGTTACTCTCGCCCATTCCCCAGAAAACTTTTCTTCGTCCAGACTTACCTTACAAATCACAGTCAGCCACTCAGTCACAAATTGTACTGCAGCATCTCACTTTTCATCCCATCAACTGGGTGTGGTTTTACATTCTTCAGACACTTCCTTGCTCTTGTTGTATCCTGAGCAGTCAGTTCCACGAGGCTTCTTAACTTTCCACAAACCCATACCTCTCTTTTGGTATTCATCTCGGCTTCATTTTTATTTTCTACATTCAGCAAATCTTAAAAATATTTCAAGGACTACATTACTTCAGGATCTTTTCAGTGACAGCTTTTATTATGAAATCATGCAACTGGAACTCAAATAATCTCCCTTTATCTGTCATTAAACTTATTAAATCATATCCTCACCATATACTGATTTTATGCGCTCTTCCCACCCTCCTATATCCTTACCAGTTCTGGCTGTCCCTGTGGCTTCACCCTGGAATTATACAAACTCCTCATCTACTACTATACCTCTGTCTTTAATCCTAACCTCTAATTCATTCGTTTTCTCCATATCTGTCCTCTTAATCCTGATCATATACACGTTTACCCACTCTTCTTCTCACTACTACATCTATCAACTTGCTCTTCCATCTACTTTGTACTCTCACACAATATAGGAAAATTTTCAGCATCATATCTTCTTTCCAGAGCGTACTTGTAAACATTCTTCATTGGAAACCAAGTGTTCCCAGTTGTCAAGCATCTTTCCAAGCACAATTTCACAAAACTCTTTATTCTCATTTACTCTCAGGAACTCCATACCTAACAACAATACTATCTTTTTCTCTGTTATGTAAGGAACATTTCTACCCTGAAGTTGAAAGTTGGGAACCCTTCAGGGTAGAAATGTCCCTTACATAACAGAGAAAGATATATATATATATATATATATATATATATATATATATATATATATATATATATATATATATATATATATATATATTTTTTTTTTTTTTTTTTTTTTACTTGCCAGCCATGGCCTTACAATGGACTGCTATAAACTGGCTGACAGTAATACAGCTGTAAGATGTAATTATTTACTCGGTGCGGTAAAAGATGAAATTCCTTTATTCCGTCACACATGGAAGTTTCCAATGACGAATGAAAGAACAAGAGGAGATTTGACCTGCATCACACACACGATAAAGATATCCCTCTGAAAGAGAGAGGTGTCGAATTAACTATATGAGTAGCATGCATTTTGACCCTAAGTATATATCATCAAGCTATCCTAACTCACTACAATATCATGCCCAAATGCTGAAAGAGTGTTCTAACGACTCAAGCAGGCACGTGGAGGGCACAGCCAGTCAAAAGACACCTTGTTATCACTTCCTAATCAGGAAATTAACGAGGCAGGCAAACAGTGGGAGGCTTTGGCTTAGAAGAGAGGTATGGATGGGGTCCAAGTACGACATATAGTGACAATGGGAGAGCGATACATGTGGAAGACCACGGGGGAATTTGGGAAGTCTTCATGATAAAAAGTAAGGAAAATAGGATACAGTCGAAGGAAAATGGGCCACCGAGTTCTCGTGTATGTTTTAGACTTACCTTGGGTATCCAAAACGATCACTCCTTTATAGATTTGGGGACCCAGAATTGGTGTCACATGGTACGAGGCAAATGGCGGCCTCTGTGAAGTAGAACAGAACATATGGCTTCTAACATCAGAATTGGGTAATCTCCTGGGCCATGCTTCTCTGGACTGGGCCGGGGTCGCTTCAGAGCAACTTTTACAAGATGGCAGTGGCTGTGTGCGCTGCTCCCATTAAGCCTAAAAGCAGATATATCAGCAGCACAAGTAGTGGGTAAAAGGAGGGGATATTGAGAGAGAGGTGTTCTGGATTGGACACCATTTCACTGGTTGGCCATCTTACATGAATTCGGTCACTAGATTAAGCCCAGTGGCCCGTAAGAATATATATATATATATATATATATATATATATATATATATATATATATATATATATATATATATATATATATATATATATATATATATATACATATATATATATATATATATATATATATATATATATATATATATATATATATATATATATATATATATATATATATATATATATATATATATATATATATATATATATATATATATATATATATATATATATATATATATACACATATATATATATATATATATATATATGTATATATATATATATATATATATATATATATATATATATACATATATATATATATATATAAATATATATATATATATATATATATATATATATATATATATATATATACATTTGTCACTACAAAGCCTTGGATCCAGGTGCGAGAAATATGATGCAATTTTGATGTCTGGTAGCAGGAAACAAACCCACATCCCATAATCATGAGGTCACGTTGCCGGCGTGACTTGAATTTTAATGGATTATGCAGTACTTAGTTTTAATGTTTGTTTTTGTATTTTTTATTCTAGCCTCGTGAAATGTTTGCAAATAAATGAACCTGAGTACGATTACTTTCCTTATGATTCCCTGATGATATATATACACATACATACGTACATATATATACATCATCAGGAGATCCATAAGACAAGAAGTCTGGTTCTTTATTAAGAAACGTTTCTCGCAATCCTTTGCACATCATCAGTCTGCAATAAATTATAAACAGCAGTTGAAACTAAAGTTAAAATAACAATTATTATACTGACAGTAAAAATTTTTTTATAACAAAGTTAGCATAAAAGCTGCAAATTTTATAAAAAAATTATTAAAATTCACCAATTTTGTCAAGAAAATTAAACTATCTTTCAATACAACGCAAGAGGGAAGAATGGCCTGAAGAAACTTCATTGCCCAGACAACACCTTAAGCGAGAGAGAGAGAGAAACCACGGAGGTGTTAATATTCTTGCGTTGTATTGAATGGCAGTTTAATTTTCTTAAAAAACTTGGTGAATTTTAATATGTTTTTTTTTATAAAATTTGCAGCTTTATGTTAACTTTGTTATAAAAAATTTTTTGCTGTTAGTATAATAATTGTTATTTTAACTTTTAGTTTTAACTGCTGTTTATAATTATTGCAGACTGATGATGTGCAAAACTTCGAAACGTTTAATAAAGAACCTTGAAGACTTCTTGTCTTATGGATCTCTGATGATGCATTTTCCACTTGCCTATTACATATATATATATATATATATATATATATATATATATATATATATATATATATATATATATATATATATATATATATATATATATATATATATATATATATGTAACATGGCAAGCGGCAAATGCATCATCAGGAGATCCATAAGACAAGAAGTCTTCAAGGTTCTTTATTAAACGTTTCGTGCAATCCTTTGCACATCATCAGTCTGCAATAAATTATAAACAGCAGTTAAAACTAATGTTAAAATAATTATTACACTAACAGCAAAAATTTTTTTATAACAAAGTTAACACAAAAGCTGCAAATTTTATAAAAAATCATATTATATATATATATATATATATATATATATATATATATATATATATATATATATATATATATATATATATATATTGTAATGCCTATGTCATTATCTCTAGGTTATTATAACAATTATTGTTATAGGAACTGTATGTTGTAGGCCATGGTTGTTTTGAGGCCATGTGGTAATGAATAACAGGAAGACAGTAACTCTTGTTGACTAGTCAGACGCAGTCAAAAATATTATCTTTATGCAGTCATCAGAGACTTCACTTGACCTTCTCTTTATGAGTTCTCTCTGTCCCCATGTAATCCCTGTAAAGTAACACTGCCACTGTTCTATGTTCTAATCTATAGATAATCCATTAAGAATGAAGCCACAGACGTTTGCCCCCTGGGGAGACAATGACCACACCAATTAAGAATAGTAAGAAGCCAAAAAAGTTGTCAATGGCAGAAACTATATTTAACCATCATTTGTCGACTGATTCCAATACTCCTTAACAAAATGCCCTGAAGACAGTATACATTGAGAAGAAAAGTCCCATCTACAAGGGGTGTACCAGAAGATCTGCTATTCAGTCACACAGGTTTTTCATAGGCTTGCACCGCCTAAATTTTGACATTCATCCAATGACAGTACTAGTCTGCCTACACCCTCCTTAGCACCTCCTGCACTGGCAGCAAGCGAGAGGCAACAAAACCAGTTGTTGGCTAGAGAGTACGATGATTAAAGTATCCAGACTTCAGGTGTTGTAATTAGGTGTAGACTGTTGCTTCCAGCGTGGCCTGTAAATAAATCCAGACATCGACCCTTGTTGCAACAAGAAGCCTTGACAGCCAAACTCCTTCCACGGAATTAAGCTGTGCCCTATGCTAACACAAGACTGAGAAATCCCTGCAGAGACTAAGGACAGTGAGAAATAGGTGCACTCAAGCCAAGTTAATTATTGAATAAGCATAATTTAGAGCAGGCATATTCAAGGAAAATTAAGAAGAGTGTTTAGCAGGACAGTAGTGAAATCGGATGAAAGTAATGTAAAGGCACTGAAATTGTAATTGCCCTTGTGAAGTTAAATTTTTCATTAATGTGGGAAAGTTATTGAAATTCTGTATAGAAGTAATCCAGTGTTGATTATAGTGTCTAAATCAGTGCAGAAGTAATCCACTTTTGTTTTTAAGCATTACTGTCAGTGTTGAGTTGATCCACTGTTGCTTCATGTGGTTGTGTCTGTGACATGGTATTCTAGTGCTTTTTTAAAGTAATGTTAGAATGACTTATATGTTCACTGTTAATTAGCTAAGCCGTGCAAAGAATCGTTAAAGTCTTGTCTAGCATTCATAGCAAGAAATCCCTGAGCATAAGCTAAACTTCTGAACATAAGTCAGGCGTATAGAATGTTATAATTTTATAACTGTCATGTGTTAAGGAGAATTATTATTATTGTTGTTATTTCGGTAGATGAAACCTACTCACATGGAACAAGCACACAGGGGCCATTGACTTGAAATTCAAGCTTCCAAACAATGTTGGTTTCAACTGATCATGATACAGGGCCAGTGATTTTTCATCATCCTGTGGGGAGACGCGAACCCTCAACATCTGAGTGGAAGCCACGACACTAACCACTATACCAGCGGATTGGCTAATTATATTATATTTGCTTTCTGGAGAGATAGTGAGAAACGGGAAGTGTTATTAGTATTTTTGAAGTTTTTGGATTAATGAAAACATTAGGGTGCCATTTTAGTGTGAATACGAATACATAACTGTAAGTGAGAGTCAGGGCGTGAGTCAGACTCATTTCTGTGTTTTTAAACAGATGATTTTATGTAATGGCCTAGGTTAAGGTATGTGCCTGCAGCGAATGAGTGCATGCTAGACTAACGTAAAATTTCTGGGCACGATCGAACTGTGGCTAGGAATAGATTTCAATTGATTAGTGCGTGTTGCTGTGTAAAATTTAATTGCATTTAATTATTGAAAGTGAGATTTTCGCTCGAAAGTGTAGGTTAATGTAATCGCACTTAAGCCTGATATTTAGAGTTCTTTCTGTAATGAAAGACGTTGCATATGCTCCTTTAACGTTAAATCACCGTAGTCGTGTGCTACGCACCGCTCTCATGTTGAGTTGGAGTTATGTCTTGTTCTTTGTCAGAGAGAGAGAGAGAGAGAGAGAACTTCTGATTTTTAATTTCAGTTGTCCGAAACAAAGTTAATTCCTTAACTCGGGGTGGGGGGACGGTAGCGTTAAATAGATCGCTTCAGTCTCACTGCGTATGGATGCTGTGTGTTAAATTTATTTTGTTTTTATTTTATTGCTCGTGATCTTTTGTTCAACATAGTAATGTGAATTTAACTTGTAGTTAAGTTATATCTTATTCATTTCCATCTGTCCTGTATTTATTCTGTATTATTTTGTGTTCAATTGTTGATTAATTTTTGTGTCAATATTATAGTGTTGCTGTGACATCATATTGTTCAGTGTTAACTGTCGTGAATAAATTAAGTGTAATATCCAGTGATATGATTCAGTCCTTGGTGGATCCTGAAGTAGATGTTGCCTCATAGGGACAGTCCTGACCCATGAAGATAGAGAGAATCTTAATTGGTAGAAAGCATTTTAATTCGTATATAATGTCTCATTGCTGATAATGAATTAACCTGGAGTCTAAGGTGGCCAGAAACTAAACTGACATAGATTTTTGTGAAAGGTTTTACTGAGAGAAGAACGAACACTGTTCAAAGATTCACTGGGTCTAAGAAGTAATGGAGCCCTTAGTTAGCGTATTATATTTATTGTCAAAGTTAATTAACCTTGAAGAATATGCTACTTCGGGAGGCGTGAAGTCAGGGACACTTGAAGGGAGAAATATGTCCTCTCAAGATATTCTCAACATACTAGAATTACCTTTATGACCAACCTAATTAGCAAAATGGAAGTCTTGCCAACACGTGACTACACAATTTGTTAAACTTGAATTCAGCAAGCATAATATTCTCAAATTACTGTATGATGAAAGGTTTTTATAAATTCCTAAAATTTTAAAGCTTTTCAACATAAATGTTGTTTTCAGTAATTTTAATGTTAAGAGTTTAGTGATAAAAAATTCTCCTAAAGATGTTTCTGGCTGCATATATGAAATTCCTTGTAAAAAATGTGATAAAATATATTATGGACAAACTGGAAAATCACTTTCGCAACGAATCAAACAACACCAATATTCTGTGAGAACTGGCCAAATATCGAATGCATTATTCGTACATATGAGAGATTTAGATCATCCTGTTAACTGGAGTAAAGCAAGACCTTTAGTCTCGTGCAGTGACACAGTTAAAAGGAATATCATCGAATCTTGTTTTATTAAGTCAAATAATGAAAGTGTTCTAAATTTAAGTCTTGGTTTATTTAAATTTGATGCCTTCATAATTAAAAAAAGTTGTTGATAAATATATGCAAAATTAATATTCATTTTTATACATGTTTCTGCAGTGTGAATGGGTAAGATTCCGTTTGCCTTATGGTTAAGTATATATTTGGATTAGTTTGTGACCGCGTGATCCCGGATTTGCCGTGGATTAACCTTTTGTTTTTTACCCCCTGGCAATTAACCATCTGGTATTCAAGGTTATATATGTTTTTGGATTTTGTAAGCCTAAACTTTAGTATTTCTTGTTGTTTGGTCTTGGGTTCAGTTTGTGACAGCACGATCCCGAATTATCCTGAATTAACTTTCTGTTTATTACCCTTTGACAACTGACCATCTGGTATTCTTGTCCTTTTTGTTTACTTTGTAACCTTTATATCTGTGTCTCATTCGTGCCCCGACGATGTGTTAATAAACGTGAAAGCGCTTGGTACTGAACTTCTGCCTATCATTTTCCTGTGGGATTTTAAGCATATAAGCTTATTTGTTTTGACTCTATAGAAATAATCTGAACCGCTTGACAGACCAAGACAAAATTTTGCACACGGCCTCTATGTCACCCCAGAAAGGTTTATGACTCAAAATCAAACCCCTACCCCGTGATAGACTTACAGTCACAGACAAAACAAATTAAATTTTCGTTTTTACGTCACCTTTTCCTTCAGGTTTCTGGGTTAATTCTCATTTTTCACCTGACACTCCACCTTTTTTTCCAGGTGCTGTCAGACGTATAATTCATTAAACTCCTCCCACTGCAAACCCTATAATCAGTTTAGTACATCCAAAAAATTGAACAGATTTGTTTGACTGTATTAGTATTACTTTCATTCAGTCATAAAGCAATGTCGTTCAATATATAACTTCTAGCACTACACCAGTCAGACCTTACAGTTCTCGCAACAAAAAAAAAGTAGTAACAGACCAAATGTTTCTGTGACAGGCTTACCACCCCCCCCCCCCCTCGTTAAAAAACTACTCGCGTCAAAATTATCAAATGTTTTTCAGTGTTCATCTAAAACCAAATGTATCTTAATCATACCCTGCCAATAAAATACAAATTCTTAAGCACCTTGTGGTATTGCCATCATCATATCTAATTACGTAATCCACAAAATAAAAAAAAATGGTAGTTACCGGCGTAACTTTGGAGATCAAGAACTAATTCATCACCATGTGCGCATGCGTATTAGTACACCAAATGCTTCTGTGACAGATCCACCCCGTCATTAAAAAATTACTCGAGATGAAATTACCACATTTTTTCGGTGTTCATCTTAAGCCAAACGTATCTTAATTTAAAGACTGCCAGTAAAATAAAAGAAAATGTAACTACCTTGAGTTATTATAATCATCATATCTAGAGCGAATCTCGTTTGATTTGTTGTGCAGTGCATTTT
The DNA here is from genome assembly GCF_040412425.1 of Macrobrachium rosenbergii. NCBI lineage: Eukaryota > Metazoa > Arthropoda > Malacostraca > Decapoda > Palaemonidae > Macrobrachium > Macrobrachium rosenbergii. Next base: position 8,887,390 of record NC_089798.1, read on the forward strand.
ACGTAAATGATAAAAGGTCCATTTACTGTTGAATGGGAGACAGACCTTTCCCCCACCCACACACACAAATACACAGAGACACCCGAGCACAAATCGTAGAAGTGTAAGATCTTTGATTATTGTCGTTGTTCAGTGATGTAGTTTATTCTTTTCTAAAAGGGGAACGTAACTTCCGTTCCCCCTTGTATCGACAATTTTTATATTAGCAGACTAAGTGATTCTGTGACAAAACTACCCATTCATTAAAAAATTACTCGCACCAAAACAATAAGCTGTAGGTCCCGTTGCTAAGTAACCAATTGGTTCTTAGCCACGTAGAATAAGTAATCCTTCGGGCCAGCCCTAGGAGAGCTGTTAATCAGCTCAGTGGTCTGGTAAAACTAAGGTATACTTAACTTTTCAGTGTTCATTTAAGCCAAACATATCTTAATTATACCATTTCAATAAAATACAAATTCTTAAGTACCTTCAGGTATTACCATCATCATATATAAGTACTTAATCCACTAAAAAATCACCTTATATAGACAATTTCTTTATTAAACCGTTCAGACTTGGGCTTACACTTTCCTGCAGAAACGCCAAAGGAAACTGAAACGCGTTCGTTAACACGCGCAGGAAACTGAAAACAGTTGCAGCTCTTTTTACGTTGTCAAATTATCATCGCAATAATAATGTAATATTTACGTGTACAACGGACAATGTATCTTAATAACCTCTGGATATTTTTAAGCTGTTTGTCAAGCTGACAACCTACCATCTAGGTTTTATCTTCCCCTGACCCTTCCCTCCCCCTTCCTTTATCCCTTCTTTTTCCTCCCCCTTCCCCTGTTCCTTCCTCCTCCCTGCCCATCCTCCCTCTCTTCTCCTCCCGCTTCTCTCCCTTCCCATTCATCATACCATCCTCCTTCCCTCCCCTCCCCTCCACTCCACTCCACCATCCCCTTCAGCTTACCCTCCCCTCCCCCATTCCCCTTCCTCCTCTGTCTTCTCACTTCTTTCCCCTTTCCCCCTCCTTCCCTATTTCTTTCCCTTCTCTCCCCTTCCCCCCACCCTTGCCCTCCCACTGCCCGTAGACTGTTGTTCAGAATTTTAGCGGGCCTACCCGTGGTTGTTATTTAGATTTTTCAGGTATCACCAGGTAGTATATATATCATATAGTATATATATATATATATATATATATATATATATATATATATATATATATATATATATATATATATATATATATATATATATATATATATATGTTTGAGTGTGTGGGTATGTTCTTTTAAACATTTGCATTACTCCGTCGCCTTGCTTCCTACTGAAGCATATTATATACTTTGTAATAATTAAAGTGACAATTATAGTTGAAATATGTATTCAAATATCTGATCATACATGTTGGCCATAGTCATAGACACACTCTCTCTCTCTCTCTCTCTCTCTCTCTCTCTCTCTCTCTCTCTCTCTCTCTCTCTCTCTCTCTCTCCTTCCTTCTTTGTCAGGATTTCCCTCGCTATTCCTGGGAGATTTTTAATTATACTAGCATATCTTCAAGATAAGATCTAATTAAACTGTCAAAGCTGTTTCACTTGATGTCCTCAGTAAAGGTATAGGTGGGCAGCAGCTATTTAATCTGAGAATATTTGCGTCTTTAATTTTGCTTCCAAGTACTGATGCTGCACCCTGGTGGCTCTTCACTCAAATGCCTTTTGATGGCTTCCATAATTCAGGTCCTATTTAACTTATGACAACGATGGATAAGAATGAAAGGAACTTAATTTGTGAATAATTATGTGCATTGGTTTTATACCATTAATTTGTCATCTTTCCTTATCCGTTGATTTTCAGTTTCATGACATGGCGTATCTATTCCCTCGCCACATAAATAAAATAAACGCCTGTAAATCTATCCATCTGTGTTACAAGTGTGTGTATTGTATGTATACGTGTATCGAAAAAACTACAAATCGAAATTTATTGCCTATAATGCTATGGGCCCATTCTCCCAGCGTTACTCGATAGAACCTTTTATCTGCAGCGAGCGAAAATAACATTACCTGTATCGCTAATCGAAGGAATTCGCCGTAATGTTATGCAAATGACGTCAGGCGTTCTCTGATGGTATTAGTCCCTCCCGGATGACGTTAGCAGACACTTAACGTAGGAATTTGTGATGGTCTTCCGGCATTTTGGTAGGTAGTGGAGAAAATGTTGTAATGTCGTCAATGTAGTTTGTTCTTTGAAGAGTATGGGTCGCATGCTCTTTGTGAAAACTGAGGGATATCGCAATATGCTTCAGAATCAAGTATTTTACAATAATTCCCGTTACATCGTTGCATTGATTTATAATATCCATCTGGCATAAATTACTCAGTCATGCTCTCTCTCTCTCTCTCTCTCTCTCTCTCTCTCTCTCTCTCTCTCTCTCTCTCTCAACTGGTAGTTATATGACGTAAGCAAAGCAGAGAGGAAGTAAGTAAGCATATACTTATACGAAATCTAATTAAGATATACAAGTACTAAAGTAAAGCTGTTTTCAGCTTAAAAATAGAAAATTGACTATCATTATACGTTTATGGTCCCAACTTCTAGCCTGGAAAACTAACAAACAAACTTCTTTTTGAATGTGACAGCAGGATGAACAGAAGGTGATTACTCGCAAAGTGCATCGTGTAGCTAAATAACTGTAAATACGATGAACTACATTTACAAATACTTGAAAATAAAGAGAAATTAAGCAGGACATAAAAATTCTAAATATAAGATCGGATCAATTCGAAATATCTGGCAAACTCGTGACAGGAGAAAGATAATTGTAACAAGGAGCAGCAGGCGAAGAGGAAAAACGGGAGCAAAATTGAAGACAAAGCGTTCTTGCAAACAGTACGTAACATGCACCAAAAACGATTGTTAAACTAAAAAACTGCAGGAATAAACTGATCACCACGGAAAGACTGTATTAAAATACTGAAAGGACAGGTGTCAAGGAAATGGCAACATGTGACAAAGGTGTATGGTGGTCAGACGAAAGTTCTCTCCTCATGTGACGTCTTACGTGTGGCCATATCCAAAATAAGGACTTAACTCGATAATTTGACACCTGTCAAATGTGGAGGAAATGCCAATGTATCAGAAAGAGGGCGCTTGAGTCACAAAAGAAATGAACAGAAGTGGAGAACATAGAGTCCCCTTTGAAAATTATTATCAAGCTCTGATAATGGTCACAATGCACCACCATCTATTCAGTGCCTTCATTAGATCACCTGAACATCAGGAGGAATAGTAAATTCTGGATAATTCTGCAGGCTGCTAGAATATTGAGGAGTAAGCATAAACTGCCATTTTTTTAACTTTTAGGCAGCTGCCTGGTTCCCTTTGCTTATCTGCAGATGGCATTATTCATAGTGGAACCTAAATTCTTTCCCAAATTTGGGATAATGTGTAATTAGATAAAAAAATTTTATGCGCATGAAATTTATTAGAGCCGCCTAATTGTCAGTTATGTATATATATATAAATATATATGTATATATATATGTGTGTGTGTGTGTGTATATATATATACTTACAGGGTGCGGCTCTCGAGAACAGGCTAGGCATCAAATGCCGAGCTCATACTTTAACTGCTGAATCGTAGATGGACCGTCTACAAAAAAACATGACACCTACAGTGAAAGTTTATTAACAACGGATCGAGCTCTTTTGCGTACACAGTGCTGTTAACATCTATCTTGTATGAATTCCTCGCTCTTTTACCAATACCTCTCTCTCTCTCTCTCTCTCTCTCTCTCTCTCTCTCTCTCTCTCTCTCTCTCTCTCTCTCTCTCTCTCTCTCTCTCTACATATTCACGTGTGGAACAGAAATAAATTTCTGACTCACATCAACGTTCCTCATTGAACGGGTCGGTACTGTTCTCGCCTAGCACTCTGCTGGGCCTGCATTTGAATCTCCAGCCGGCCAATGAAGAATTAGAGGAATTTATTTCTGGTGATAGAAATTCATTTCTCGGTGTGATATGATTCGGATTCCACAATAATCTGTAGGTCCCCTTGCTAAGTAACCAAATGGTTCTTAGCCACATAGATTAAGTCTATTCTTTCGGGCCAGCCCTAGGAGAGCTGTTAATCAGCTCAGTGGTCTGGTTAAACTAAGGTATACTTAAACTTTTAACGTGACTCACATCAGGATCTAACCCAGGTCTTTTAATTGAAAGACAAGGGCGCTGCCCACTAGGCCATACAAATCATAAAAGAAGTTGGAACCTGAGGGCAACTGCACCCAAGGAATTACCTGGGCAAGCTAACTGCTTGCATACCAGCATGTTTTCCCCAACTTCCTGACTCAGCAATGAAAGACCTGGGTTCAATGCTTACATGAGTCAGAAATTTATTTCTGTTTTACACATGATTTTGTGTTGATTATTTCTATCTTACTCACTCAGAAGGGATAATTTGAATGAAATGCTGTCAGTTGGGAAGTTGGGGAAAACACACTGGTAAGCAAGCAGTTAGCTTGCCCAGGTAATTCCTTCTGTGCAGTTGCCCTCAGTTTCCAACTTCTTTTATGACATGTATAGCCTAGTGGACAGCTCCCTTGCCTTTCAATTGAAAGTCCTGGGTTCGATCCTGATGCGAGTCAGAAACTTATTTCTGTTCCACCCATAATTGTGAGTTGATTATTTCTATCTTATTCACTCAGAAGGGATAATTCGAATAAAATGCTGTCAACTGGGTCATTGCTGAGTCGGGAAGTTGGGGAAAACATGCTGGTATGCAAGCAATGATGTAGTGATAACTAGGAATTCTGAATATTCTAAATGTTAATTAACATAGCCAAAGAGAGGAAGAGAGAGCAACCTTCCATTAATAGACATTGTTAGTTAGAGAAAGAGGGAGAGAGAGATTGGAAGAAACGAACCGAGATAGAGAGAGAGAGAGAGAGAGAGAGAGAAAGAGAGAGAGAGAGAGAGAGAGAGAGAGAATAACAAAACATCCGTATTTTGGCTATATCGTGGTGACAAGGCCAAAACTCAGGTACACTTAGTTGGACTGGAAATCATAAAGGGATTTGTGAACCAGCGCTAGAAAAGCAAAACCTGTGTTGTGATTACAAAAGCCAAACTCGGGTACATGTTATGACTGCGTCATGGTTACGAAGTCATTATGACTGCACTTAATCGAGCTGGAAATCAAAAGGAATTCGTAACAAAATGCATGGTGGCCTTAATTGGATAAACAGCCGCCTGAATCCATAACTTCCAGTGTCATGTAAGCATGTCCTTTGAAGGTGGTGCGATTTCCAAAAATCCACCCAAAAAGGGACGTTTTTAGATTAGCCTTAACCAATTAGGCATCTAAAAAGGCAGGACATAAGCAAGATTCCCGCCTACGAGGGGCTGGACATGGACTTCCAGAAATCCTTATCAAGTCCAATTCTGAGGGGGAGCAGCAGAGATAGAGAAGATAGCAGAGAGAAGAGAGAAGGCAAGGAAGCAGAAGAAGAAAGGGCATGAGGTTGTAAGCCTCACCAATTGTGGGTTGATATAAGAAGAAAGGCTCACATTTGGCTCACACTTTAATCTTGCGATGCAATTTATTTTGTAACCTATTGTAACTTTGTTTCTTTTGGTGCTAATGAAAGAAAGAAACTAATAAGTGTCCTCTTAAGCCTCCTGGGACTAAATATGCTACTACATAACAAAGCCAGAATGATAAGCATCTATAAAGAAAAGTAATCTTCTTAACTTGACAACAAATAACAGACATAAACAGAAAGAAAGATAAGTAAAGCACAACAGTTAGCTTGCCCAGGTAATTCTTTGGGTGCAGTTGCCCTCAGGTTTCAACTTCTTTTATGACTTGTATGTCCTAGTGGGCAGCGCCCTTGCCTTTCAATTGAAAGACCTGGGTTCGATCCTGATGTGAGTCAGAAATTTATTTCTATTCCACACGTGATTGTGTTGATTATTTCTATCTTATTCACTCAGAGGGGATAATTCGAATGAAATGCTGTCAATTGGGTCATTGCTGAGTCGGGAAGTTGGGGAAAACATGCGGTCTTGCCTTTCAATTGAAAGACTTGGGTTCGATCCTGATGTGAGTTAGAAATTTATTTCTGTTCGACCCATGATTGTGTGTTGATTATTTCTGTCTTATTCACTCAGAAGGGATAATTCGAATGAAATGCTGTCTGTTGGGTCATTGCTGAGTCAGGAAGTTTGGGAAAACACGCTGGAATGCAAGCAGTTAGCTTGCCCAGGTAATTCTTTGGGTACAGTTGCCCTTAGGTCCCAACTTCTTTTATGACTTGTATGTCCTAGTGGGCAGCGCCCTTGCCTTTCAATTGAAAGACCTGGGTTCGATCCTGATGTGAGTCAGAAATTTATTTCTATTCCACACGTGATTGTGTTGATTATTTCTATCTTATTCACTCAGAGGGGATAATTCGAATGAAACGCTGTCAATTGGGTCATTGCTGAGTCGGGAAGTTGGGAACAACATGCTGCTATGCAAGCAGTTAGCTTGCCCAGGTAATTCCTTGGGTGCAGTTGCCTTCAAGTTCCAACTTCTTTTAAGACTTTTATGGCCTAGTGGGCATTGCCCTTGCCTCTCAATTGAAAGATCTGGGTTTGATCCTGATGTGAGTCAGAAATTTATATTATATATATAATATATGTATATATAAAATACATATATATGTATATTATATATATTTACATCTATATAAATATATATATATATATATATATATATATATATATATATATATATATATATATGTTCCACATTTCAAAGAGCAAAAAATATCTACGCTCAATGAATGTTTAACCTTATAATAATAAGTATTATTATTATTACTAACCAAGTTTCAGTCCTAGTAAGGAGAGCAGTATGCTTTAAGCCCCATGAACCCGTATAGGGAGGGTAGCTATGTACAGAAATAAAATTGTGAAGTGAAGATTTATCAGTAGAAGGGAAATCACAAAGAGAAACAAATAAGATAAATAACAAAGTGTAAGAGATAGAACAAATAGCAAACCTTACTTAAATTATGGTGAAAATGTTACCAACGAGAAAATCAGATATTCCCAAAAATTCCAATTTCAAGGAGTATGGGGACCTCACTATGTCTTCCCTTTTTTCAATAAACAGGGAAGGCTCTACATCCAATAAGCAGGATGAGAAATCCAGCTTCAAAGGAACAAATAAATGCGAAACAGCCACTGGGTTTTACTTGAAACACTAAACTTAACTTATTCTTAATGTTGATTCTTGAAGACTGGAGGCAAACAGTGTCATCCTATTTATTTTATAGAAATCTCAAGAGGTTCGTCTTTGCCAACATGTGTAAATAGGGTAAGAACGACTTCGTCAGCTCTGTTAGAAATTAAATATATTTTTAAAAGTATATAGAAAAAACACAAAAGCAATACGGTGATAGACACACATCTGGGGGTTCATGTTTCAAAAGTGTTTTAAGTCATGAATTGGTGGGCCATGCAGTGGTGTAACTTCTTGTAACAGAGGTGGTATTTATCCTTATTCACCTCCATAAGGGATTTATCAGTGGTGTGACTGCACCAGGTAGAAGGTGCAACATTTACTGATGCTTGAAGGATATTTTCTTTCTTGATAATGATGTTGAAGCTCTGCACCACCAACGAACAAAGTGAAAGGAACAAGATCATTGGTGGCAGATTTCAACGATAGGTCTAGGTGAAGTGGTTAAACTTGACCCTACCAGATTCCCAAAATGTTACTGCAAATGAAATAATGGTTATTCCTTGGCATGTGTCTCGCCTGCTTTGTTTGTCTCTGTGGGACACACATTGGGAGGCTGAGGCCTCCTCTGATATACTAACGATAGTTTTAAGGATGTCGGTCGCTTCAACCTGAGTGAGAATCCCTAGTGTACAGTCCTGCCGCAGCCTCAGATAAAAGGAAAGGGCTAAAGGATTACAGGTGAAGACTGTGCTTAAGAAAATTAGATTGGGAGATCAAATCTCGCTATAATGTGGTTCGGATTCCACAATAATCTGTAGGTCCCGTTGCTAGGTAATCAATTGGTTCTTAGCCACTTAAAATAAATCTAATCCTTCGGTTCAGCCCTAGGAGAGCTGTTAATCAGCTCAGTGGTCTGGTTAAACTAAGGTATGCTTACTTATTGAACAAAAGAGGTCAGGAAATTAGGATCATGATAATGTATTGTGTGTTGTGGACAAGAGAGCGTGCCAGAGTTAGTAAACAGGCAAATATACGGGTGTTATTTATGTAATATACAAATGGGGGTTACACATAATAAAAAAGGAGATAGGAATTTGCAAAAAGAAAATGAGAATAAGGCAAGACATAGACATGGGTGTTTGCCTCATAAGTAAGGTAATCTGAAATTTACCGTTTCTAAGAATAATGTAGGATAACATATAAATTCACTCAATCTGTAACAGTGAAGTAGGGAATATAATTAGATTGATTATTTCACAGTCTGGTCACTTCAAAATAGAACTTCTAGAAAACTGCATGGTATTGAACCTTGCATAATATTGCAAGATTGCTGGAATTAACATGGATGGTATAATCTTCAGAGATCTTAATGAAAAGGACAGTGAGAGTTATGACAAATTATGTAGATAGGGGATGTTTTTCAAAGTTGAATTTTCAACCAGAAAAGATAAGAAACACTGTAAGTTAAAAGATCCGGAGAGTTTTGATAGTTAAAAAAAGGAAAGGCTGCATGTGGCGTATATGGACCTAGAAAAATCCTTTGCCAGAACTGATAATGATGCGATATGAAGGATTATATCAGTGTATGGTATAAGGTAAATAGGTGCAAGAAAGTATAAAGAAAATAAAGCAAAATATTGTTATTAGAATATTTAGACATGGAAGGTACTGGATTGGTGTGGGAAATGTGTTGGTTATGCCTTTATTACTATTTAATGATTAGAAGAATGGAATGTTGAGGAATTGCAGGATGACGTAAGGGTTCGTGAGTGGAGTGTGGAAACACTGAAGTTCTCATATAATAGTGTGTTAAGTAAAGACAGTGAAAAGAAGCTGCAGACTAGTGAAAGAGTTTAAAAATATTTGCAAAAGGAGAAAGGTGATAAACATGAACAACAATAGATTTATGAAAGCATGCGTAAACTAAAAAGATGGAGCGATGAATTGAACTACAAGTGGTGGAAGAGGGAATCAATAATTTTTGTAAGTGTTAAGGAGTGAGTGAAATAGATGCTAGGTGAATGAAGGGACGAACGCAGTAATCCGTATGCAAAAGCTATGGAAAAAAGACAGTGACTATTGAGATTTCATGAAGGGATTGTATAAGCGCATTATTAATGTGAAATGTGGATGGTGCATGCAAATGAAAGAAAATAAGTTAGATCTGCTAAGATTAATTGCTTGCGTTGTAGGTGTAATAAGCAGGATTGTAAGTTGAAAAATGTGGAGATAAAAAGAAGTGGCGTGGAGGACGTATTGAAATTGGAAGCCAAAGAGTGTCAGCAAGCGAATGAAACAGTGTTCAAGAAAGAGCTCGGAGTGTTGCTGACGAGTCTTGTGGGCGGCTGAAGTAATTCTGTCGAAATAGTATTCATATTTTGTTGACGGGAAGACTGGCAAGGGTGAGGCTGCATATATGTCATGTATTTTCTGTTAAGGCATTCCCTATTAAGGAAAAGAATCATTGTCGTGAAATAACTATATATATGTATACATATATATATATATACACACACATACACATACATACACACATATATATATATATATATATATATATATATATATATATATATTATACATTAGTAGATAGATAGATAGATAACGTGTCTCGTTTTCTGACGCTTCGCCTTATATATCATAGAACTTTTTTCTCTTCATTTTTTTTTTTTTTGTCGTTTTAGGGGATGACGCTACATATGCCTCTTTATGAATATTTTACCGAGTGTTATAACTGGAAAGTTTATGGGTGCCCTCTTGAAAATGTCTCAAGAAATTCTTCGAATTTAATAAATCTTAATGAAAAAAGCGAGAAGTGGTATCTTGCTGCTCTAAAGTTTCCAGTGACTGAATTTGGAAGAGACGCACGCGATATTTATGGCGCCCTTTAACCTAGGTTGTGAAAATGCGCAGCCGGGTGTGCGCATCTTGCCACATGTGAAATTGTGCCGTTAGATGGCGCATGGTTCACTGGTCGGTCGTTTTAAGGCTCATAAAACATATTTGAATTGTGGCCTCTCTCTTTTTCTTCTTCGTTTCCTTATTTTCATCATTTTTTTAAGAAGGTCGTTTCGTAATCTTTATTATCCAGATGATGGCAACCATTAGATTATTTTAAGCCACATTTTTCTTATCTGCTGTAGAATTTCCATTATATTTTTTATTCCAAAAAGTCCATTCGGTTATTAAATAGAAAGTTTGGTGTTCTCGTCTTAAAAACGGCTAAACGGTAATATACCTTTTTATTTAGATGAACACTCGCAGTAACACATTTACGCGATGAATAAAGTTCTTTCGCTAAATTTGAAGGCCTACTTCAAGATTAAATTTAACCCTCTGAATTATCCCTAATTTGCAAGTATTTTTACTAGATTCTCATCAGTATTAAATTCAAATGAGTACATTTTCTGTTTTATCCACACTACCATTATTTGTACCCAAAGATTTAAATCGTTCAGAATTAAAATGTAAATGATTATTTAAAGTGGAAGTGATGAACTGAACATTTAGCCTTAATTGATTGACAGATTTCAAAGAAAATTTTAGCGAACTTTTATTGAGGGGTTTTTCTAGAAATAAAAATTAAAAGTCTTGATTGCAGTGAATACGTTTCCGTATTATTTAAGTTTCAAGGGAATAATCATTATTGTTTTAGTGACCATTCAACGATTAGGCCGTCTGCTCCTCAGAAAATGCACATGACAAAACAAAAGGATTCAGAAAAAACTACCAAGCTCCTGATTCATGAGAAACGTAATGTGTAATGCTCCTGTTTTTATATTTTATGCAGAAGTGACACTGACACCTGTAAAGTAGGTTTAATTCAGTATTTCATGCATATTCGCTGGTTAGTATTTTAGCACTTATGCAATTTTTTGGTGCCAATGTAAAATTAATTAGTTATTTTATGAAGACATTTAACGATTTTAATTTTTTTTTTTTTTTACGAATTTTAGGAAGGGATAATATGCAAATCTGTATTGAAACATAAAGTGGAAGATTTTAATGATATGTTCTCATTTGACACGTTATACCTAACTCCAGGCTTTTTATATAAGGTTTGACAACTCAGGTGCCTAGTAAAAAGTCAGCTGCAACGGGTCATTATTTAGATATCTTGATTGTCTCAGTGAACTATCAGTAAGATTAGGAAATAAAGATAGTCAGCTAGCTCCGTGAAATTCAGTGCTAGTATACGTAAGTTGATTACTCCGCCAGATGAAGTTCATTAAACTTTTACATGTATCAGATGGTAGTTTTAAAAATAGCTATTTAGGGAACATTGTATATCCAGATGGCATAAGACATGTTGGTTGAATGCAGTGCCCCCGCGAGTTCCATCCTTCATTGCTTTCACATTATTTAAAACAAACTTTTCCTCACAAAATGTAATTATTAGTGGTGTTATCCACTTTGATTTCTTTCTCTCTTCTTTTAATGCTGAACCCGAAATAATACTCGCTGACCATGAAGAACTGATTACATAAAAAAAATGAAGAAATGGAAAACGCCTGTCTTGGGTCAATAATGACGTGTTATTTGGGCATGAAGCAAAAGTAGGTTACGCACTGAGGGAAGGATGGAATCAAACCGGGAAACAAGGAGGTCTTTCCCTGATCGTGATTTCTCGTAGATTACCTATAATGTTCTTTTGGGCCAATGTAATAACGGTATGGGCGTTGAAACGTTAATTTTATAGGCTTTATAACAGAAGCCAAAGGTTGATTTTAATCCAGAAAATAATCGTTGTATGTACGACAAGCACAGGAGGATAAATGTAGCTAGTGAAATGCATTAATAATATTTTGAGATGTATAACCTGGTTTTTGTTCTTAGTGATATTGACAAAATATCATCAAATATTCAGAAGCAGTGAAACAAAGAAAACACCATAAGGTTTCTCATTAAAGTCAATGATTTGTTGTTCTGCGTAATTGCATTGGTCGCTTAAGGTGAGGTGTCTGAAGTCGTAATGCCAAATATCTGTACTTCGATAAAGTTATTGAATCGAAACGCCACAACTGCATTGCTTCCATTTATTCCTAGGAAGCACAACGCTTAACTGTTGGTAAACGTCTTTACACCTTTGCAAAATAACGCAATGTTAAGTATGCACTGAACATTGAAGTATCTCCCAGTTTTGTTAATTTTCGTATGTCCCAGATTCGTTATAATTGATAAGTCGATTTTCTTCCCACTTCTAGGCTTATTAGTGTTAATCTTATGTGCCGAAACATTTTCTACGCTTAAGAATGATTCATCAACCCATCGAGTAGTGTGTCTGTGATTATTTATTACCACATTTGCCTTTCTATAACCAAAGGTTAAAAAAACAATTGTAATTCGAGTTACGTAAAAATATTAAATATGAACACGGCATATTGCAGAAGAGAGCTGGCATCCCGAATTGCTGCTGAAAGGTTTTCAGAAGCTCCAGCAATCCTCCTCCGTTGCCAGAATCCATAAAGCTTCCTTTTTCAAGATAGAAAGTGAATATGAAATAGACACCAGAGAGCCCGACAAGAAGTGTATTTCGTTCAAAGAGAGCGTCGATTTTGTATACACGAAGGAGTGTTTCCACATGAATATTTAAATCAACAGGATTCCCTTCGAGGTATGTCGGTGAGCGATAGAATGTCAGTAAAAAGACCTAAAAAAACGAAAAAGGTAACAAAAGGAGAGTCGGAAACCGCAGGAAATCTCCAAAGAAAAATATTTTAAGATGTATAGCTTCCACAAGTTGAAAAGAAAGGAAATCAGTTAACCAAAACTTGCTTAGAAACAACCGCTGGAAACAAATATTCAGAGAAGCCATACGTGAATTTAAGATTTTTTGAAGCTACAAATTAAATGGAAAACATATATACTTTCAGTAATGTTAATCAAAGATATCTTATGTCTTTACATGGTCAGTATTTTGGTTTCATTCAGTTCATCAAATTACTCGTACATTATGCTGCTTGTTTAGTGTCGTCGTGTTTTTTTTAGTTATAGGTGGAAATAACACTTATACTTAAGTTACATACTCCATGCTGAATTTTATATTTTGACAGGGAACTACTCAAAATTATAATTGTCGGTATAATCTTGTATTTATTCTAAAAAAGGTTAATTCGACTTTAGGTGTATAAACATTGAAATCAAGAACCATTATTTGAAAGAAATGAGGTTTAAAGGTCGTTCATGAACAGCGGAGGCCAGGAAAAAGGGATTCACAGAATGTCTGTGTGTAGAGACTAAACAGATACACATACGATCAGAGACCAAGCCCCCTTTTCACCCAAACTAGGAACAGAGAGAAGCAGGCAGCGGCTGCTGAGACGTCCATGTGAAACCACCCAAGTTATCTCGACCTTCTTTTAAATATCTGACGAGTTGGAACAACAAAAGGACATTAGCATTAGAGTACTGTAATGAAAAAACAGGCACATTTTTGATGAAGCTGAAATTTTTCAGTTTTACTTAAAGTCACTTTTTATTTTTGGGACTAGTGTTATTGGATAATTGAACTAGGATCAGCTTTACAGAGATATGTTTTTCTAAGAGCTATTTTACCCCAGGAAAAGGGCAAATGTTATATTTTCTAAGGACTGCCTAAATATTTAGCTTGAATGGCATCTGGTGCAATGTTGCTTCTCTTTCATTCCAGACATACATGGGCCACTCAAAATTATTTCTTGGCACAACCTTCTCCTTTGAAACTAAGAAGAGGTAGGGTGTGTCATTCAAAAAGTTGAGATAGCATTACTAAGTTTAGCTATTGATGCTATGAATGGAATTTACATAGTTAGAAAACTTCATTCTTAGTCACAAATTTTACAGACTGAAACTCATATTCTTTTTCATGAAGGTTTGCAGCAATTATTATACCTAACATGTAGATTGGTAAATATTATGATTTTGATAAATAATTAGAGTAAGTACCTTGAAGAAAGTGACCAAACACCATTAAGATTGGAAAGACAGTTAATGCTATACTAAAACAGTCTGTCCCATATAAGAATAAAAAATTTGATTTCCAAGAGAATAGATAAATTAGAATTTTGGAAATTATATGAAATGAACGACAGAGTAATACATATGGCCAATTTCTCTAGATCCACAAACAGAAGTAGCCAGCTAGGATTTTTTTTCAGGAGCATAACATATACATTTACAGAGGAAATGTAAGGGGATATTTGTATCAGAAGAACAGTCAGTACTAGAGTTAAGCATGGGCGAGATGGGCAGCTGCCCAGGACCTCAATAAAATAGGCCCACGGCAAATATGTAACGAATCTGCAAATGTTTAACTATTTTCTATAAAAACCTGTCGGTGAGAAATATACAAATGCACCTTTTCCAGTGTCAGTATTATTGCCGAGTTGGTTGAGCTTCAGACCGTCATTCGATGGGCCGGAGTTCGATTCCCGCCGCGCGCGCCGGCTGATGAAGAGTTAGAGGAGTTTATTTCTGGTGATAGAAATTCATTTCTCGCTATAATGTGGTTCGGATTCCACAATAAGCTGTAGGTCCGTTGCTAAGTAACCAATTGGTTCTTAGCCACGTAAAATAAGTGTAATCCTTCCCAGCCCTTGTTAATCAGCTCAGTGGTCTGCAAAACTAAGCTATACTTACTTTTTGTTAATATTAAATTTTATCATGTTTTGATGGCAACCAACTGTAGCTATCAATACATTTCAACAATATGAAATTCAAGAAGAGGCCATTATTCAGTAATATAGAAATAACGATCGTTGTCTTGAAAGTAGAGGTTCCCTAATTCTAACAACCCCAACCTTTCTACATACACACATGCACACACACACACACACACACACATACATACATATATATATATATATATATATATATATATATATATATATATATAATATATTCTGCATATATATATATATATAACTATTCTGTCATTCACTAATTCGATAACTTATGGTGTGTCATTCCTGTTCCTTCCCGTTCATCAAAACCTAAACTCATGTTAAATACGCATCATACATGTTGTCCTAAAGAACCATTGAGACCATTTCCATGAACCCTGGGGTTCCATGGAACACACATAGGAAATCGCTGGAATATGACATATTACATGAGCTGAACTTCAGGAACATGTTAACGATTCTGTTGCTCAAAAACCCCACAAAATTCTTTATCATTAATTCTTTCTACCCTACTTGGACATTAGTTATAATTTTTCTCTCTTTCTTCCGGAAGTAATAACATTAGGATGATAGTCCCTTCATTATTTAAGCTCCATTACTTTTTTGTCCTATTTCTGCACGAAGGAAAAAATGTAGAATACAACAAAAAATTTAAATACAGCAAAACATTCCTGACAGCTTGAATATCATTTTTAGTGGTTGAAACCAACACAACAATCATAGCTGAAATGGATTAAACGAGTCCAAGATGGATAGGAACTGTGCCTATTTAGGGCAAATATAGATTTTTTCTAATTTTCAAAATTTGTTCCAAACTGTAATCGGACACCAATAGGCCTAAAACTATAAATGCTTCATAACAGAAAATAAAAAGGAAAACAGAAGATATAAGAAATTAATATTAGTTTTAAGGCCAGTTTTTTTTTTTTTTCCAGAGCAAGATGTCAGGCTTTGTTACAGCACTTTCAAACTTTCTCTTTCGAAACTGATTTCTCTTTTGAAGCAGAGTTGAAAAGAATAATAAGACTACTATACAAGAACATAATTATCATTGCTCTCAGTCCCTGGCCCCTGCAGCCGCTAGAAAATGGAATAAATGAAAGACTGAAACGGAGAGGACATTCTATAATACTTCTGACCCTAGATGACGAGGTGTCAAGAATATGTCCGTTATAGCGGCTTAGTGTCCTATATAAGATTCTCTGTTATAACAGCTTGGTGTCCTATACAAGGTTCTCTGTTAAAGCAGCTTAGTGTCCTATATAAGGTTCTATCTAATCGAAGACATCTAAGAGATAGAGTTGAAGGGTGAAGTGAAACATTTGGCGATAGACTGGTTAGAAGAGCCCAGAGATAAAAGCAGTTTTTAGGAGCAGTTGAAGGATTAGTTGAAGGACATTATCATAAATCTAAAATTTAATTACCATTACCTTAGCCAAGAAATTGGTCATTTTGGTACGGACTGGCAGTCGATTTGTATGTTTGGTCCGCTAATGGGAGAAAAGTAATGAATAAGTTTTAGTGAACCGAAAACAAATTAGGTGCCTCCCTTCAGACGGGAAACGTTTAGTGGATTTTGATGTGTTTAACGGTTTTATACCACTGAATCCCTGCCAGATCTTTATCAATATGCACGGAAGGATTATCGTATAGAAGGAGTTACTTGAATTTCATCGAATTCCATTCATTCGTTCGGGAAGTATTTTGTTGAAACATAGACCCTCTTCTCTTAGCAGAGGGTTGAATTTTTGATTGCTCTTTTCAGTTATTATATGAAACATGATGTTGGTTATTTATTCATTTCTAACACCTACTGCGATGGTAAGGGCTTTATTACCTTCGTCATCGGTTACATGTATTGAAAGTAAATGTCTTGTGGAAGTGTGGTCCTCCAGATACCGATTATAATATAATCATAAATCTGTTCCATGTCTTTTATATCAAAACCAAAGCACAATACTAGGACATCCAATTCCTGTCCAAGAAAATTTATAAAATTAATGAAAGCTTGACAGAAAAGGAAACATTACTGGCTCTTTGGTCTTATACTACTATAGATCTGTCAGCCTTGGAGAGGAAAAATCTCAGAAATCACAAAAAAAAAAAAAAAAACAGGAAGCATGTTTCAAAACGTACAGTAGAGCTAGAGTTGAAGAAGCAATCACTAGATCAGTCAGTTTAGGAGTCATAAACGTAAACAATGAGAAATCGTGATGATCATGGTGTAGGGAAAACTGCCCAAGAATAAGACGTACAAGGGACCCATGAAAATTACTATTTTTTTTAAAAAGTCAGTGGTTTTAATGACATCATATGGAAAGGGTCAGCGACTAAATGAATTGGATTTAATTACTATGGATCAGAGAAAGAAAATGGGTACATTCAACAATATAGCGATATTTCTAATATGCACAGATGAGAAAATTTTAAAGTTAAATAACTAATGTTTGAAGAGTCACCCAAAAATACGCACATTTAACGAATGTAATATAATAGTAATACCAAAAAATATGTCAATTGAAATGTTTGTGAGTCGTGTGGGACTCGCATGGCTGAGGAATCATTCTCTCTCTCTCTCTCTCTCTCTCTCTCTCTCTCTCTCTCTCTCTCTCTCTCTCTCTCTCTCTCTCAGTAAACAGATATTGCCTGTATTTTTTTATTTGCTGGGAGGAACCTTTGTCGTAATGTAATTGAGTTAAAAGAAATGAACAAATCAAATAGGAACGTCAGGATGCGACTCTCACAAGACAAAAAATATTACGCAATAAAAAATCTATTAAATAAATAAATATCGACATCCAAGTCCCAGTATGTTTATCCACATTATTTTAGTGGCCCGTAAACAGTAAAAAATAGAAAGATAAAAAAATGAAAGTCGCTAACGCAATATAGTTATGTTCACCGTTGTTTCCACCGTCATAAAAACCAAGATCTGAAGATGGCGGCCACATTTTCAAAATAGGAAGTAATTTTTTAACTGAAAAGTGGATTATCAGTAAACTTGAAAGCATTATGGCCGTTAATTAAAGAAGGGCGACAAACTTCAGTTAAAACGAAGCCCATGCCGCTCTTACAGATCGGATGCTGCAGGTCCTTGTAAGCATTTTTAGCAGCGTTTCTTTCCTGGGCTGTGAGATAGTTACGCTCGATTAGCGACACCTGTCGTATTACTCTGAAAGTTGATCTCTTACCGAATGTCGTTACGCAAGTTGCGTGATAAGGGCCTTGTAAAGTAGGGAATTTTGTGACGGTGGGAGATGTTACAGGGAATGGAATTAGTGATTTTAGAATCACTTTTCTTTTTAATAGTGAAAGTTACGTAGGCGACGTTATATCAAAACTTAAGTCCTCCTGAGGTAGTTCGCAGCAGTTACGGCCGTAGCGAGTATTCTGCCCTCCATGGTATAGGGTTTTATGGGTGTTAGTTGGAGGGAGGCTGTGATAAGTTCCGTGTATATGTTACAGTAAGACTGTGAAACCAGGGATTTCACGAAATCCCTGAAATTTTTAATTCGTGAAATCACCAATTCACTTAAGGACGGCGAGACAGTGATTCATCTACACTGTTTCGCCTTGTTTAGTACTAGCCACCCACTAGGGGATGCACTTAGGGACATTTGATCCCCGAGGGGCTAGTAATTAACACGGTGAAACAGTGTAGATGAATCACTGTTTCCCCGTATTTAGTAGGCTACTAGCCACTAGGGGATCAAATGTTCTTAAGAGAGTTGGTGATTTCACGAATTCCCTGACCATTTCAGGGATTTCGTGAAATCCCTGGTTTCACAGCCGTTCTGTAACATACATAAACGTTTCCCATCTGAAAGGCCACGTTGCCTACTCATCGAGTAACTCTTGTAGAACTATACGTAACAACAAGTTACATTCTCTTTATTATGTTACAATGCCTTTATTTCTTAAATTTCAACTTCTGGAAGATAACGATAGTCGTCTGACTAAGCTCTTCGCTGTTGCCTCGAATCATGTGTTGCAGCTGTCAACGTAGAAAAAATTCATAAACATTTTGTCTTTTTGTGTATTCTTCCACACATTATTTCTCGCGGCTCCGTGAAATGGACAGTAAATAGAATTCGTTCATGAATTCAGCGCAATTGTAGCTTGAGAAATAGGGGCACTTTTTATGATTTTATCAAAATTAGGTTACTTTAGTTCTCCACTGAACCACTGTTGCATTTATGTCTCTTCCTTCGTTACTCACTATGAACTTGCAAAATAAATGTGATTACAAAAACCATAGAAGTCGGTTATAATCAAGCAAAGAGTTCTTCGATCTTATGTCCACGAAGATGGAGACTCTTCAGTTTTCACATACGTATTATATATTTGGTCTCTGAAACTTCTTGTAAACGTCCTGGAAAAAAAATGAGAGAGATCAGTTGTAACAATGACGTAAAGCATGATATTTCGATACGGGAAATACATTGAGCATTTCTACGCCCCAGTGAAAAGATCACCGAAGACGTATTTTTATGAACGTGGTGAGGTGAGTGAGTGCAGCCACGGCTAGCGTGAAAGGCTTCCCAAAAGCGAACCAGTATATGATAGAGAAAGTCAGAAGTTTTGACAAGAGCCTCAGAAGTGGCGTGGTTTGAATTTTCACGAAGCTCTCGTTACGTGTTTGCGGCACAGGAATTTTGAAAAGAAATGCCGTAGAAGGTGTTGCAAAACGCTGATGCTGGCACAAGTAATTGCACACATCTGTGTATGACTGCTATCCAGTGGATTTTCTCTGTTATTTTTAAATCATGGTAAAAAAAACTTACATAAACTGCTACATATACGAATGTTTGTGCTTAAATAGTTGTAAATATGACAAATATATTTACAAGAGCACAGTGCTACAGAAGAGTTTAATCGGTATCTCATTTCATAGTCGGAAATTTTACACCTTTCAATCCCATTTAATATATACATATATATCTGCATATATATATATGCATATAATATGTATATGTATACATATATATAATATAATATTATATATTTATGTATATATAGTATATATATAATATATTATATGTATATATATAGATTATATTTAAATGTATTATATATATATATACATATACATATACATTTATTTAATTAATATATATATATATATGCATTTATATATGTATATATACATGTCTATACATATGTATTTATACATATATATTACATCTATACATATATTATATATGTATATTATATACATACACACATATATATATATATATATATATATATATATATATATATATATATATATATATATATATATATATGTGTGTGTGTATGTATGTATGTATGTATGTATGTATGTATGTATGTATATATATATATATATATATATATATATATATATATATATATATATATATATATATATATTTATATATATATATATATATATATATATATATATATATATTTATTTATATATAAATACATATGTATAGATATGTATATATACATATATAAAGGCATATATATTAATTAAATATATCAAAATATAAATGTGTATGTACAGGGTGTTTCGAAATTAGAGCCCCCACCTCTACAGCATAAACTAAAGTTGATATTTAATATTTTGTGTGGCTTCCATCTGCCTGTACCACAGCCTGAATTCTTAAGGGGTATGATCTCAGCAAATCGCAAAAAAGCTGAGACTCAAACTCTATTTCCTTGAGCACTTCGGTCACCTCTCTTCGCAGCGTGCTTCAACACGATCCTTAAGATACTACCAATGTTTTCACACACATTAAGGTCAGGGGAGCTACCTGGAAATTCACTTGACGAGAAGAAATTGATACCATTGTTTCGAAGCAGCTCCTGTGTCTGAAGAGCCTTGAAACATGGTGCCTCATCATGTAGAAATGTGACTTCTTCAACAGATAAAACATTTTCAGGATCTTTGAGGAAAGGAAATACTCTACCAGTAAGCACAATTCCTCTGAAGTATTCGCCATTCCATGACTGTCCTCTTTGTTTGATGATCCACATAAACCGTTTGGTTGTGAAACAGAGAAAAATTCCCAAACATTCAGGAAGTTTCACAATTTGGCGATAGCGCACATCATTGCTGATATCATCCAACTTTGCAGCCCAAATGATGTCATTTTTATGATTTGGCTTCCTGACTGTGTACATGAAGAATTCATCTGATGCGGCAACATGGAGAAAGTCAGCTTCATCCCAATCTTTAAGAAATGAACCACAAAACCATGCACGGTCTTCTCTCTGTTGCTGAGTGATGTTGGGCTTGCTGATAACATGAAATGGCATGATACCAGATTTTTTCAACTCACGATATACAGCACTATAACTTCTCTTCTTTCCCCTTTTTGTTTCTAGTTCTATTGCCAATTTACGTAAAGACTTTCTTGGTCTACCCACTGCCTCAGCTATGATGTCTTTTGACTCCTGAGAAAGGACTTCAGGCCTTCCAAGATTCTCACTTTTTTCGCGATGACAGTCATATCGATTTTTGTTCCAGTTTCTTTTAACAAAGGATTCATCTCTTTTAATGTATTTAGCTATCCAG
Organism: Macrobrachium rosenbergii; assembly: GCF_040412425.1. Classification (NCBI taxonomy): domain Eukaryota; kingdom Metazoa; phylum Arthropoda; class Malacostraca; order Decapoda; family Palaemonidae; genus Macrobrachium; species Macrobrachium rosenbergii. The sequence continues at coordinate 8,908,816 of NC_089798.1, forward strand.
GAACGTGAAATGAAGGATGTACCAGCATCCCTGGCCTCTCTGAAGGTTATAGTCCGGATTTGGTCAATCCATCTGATTTCCTCTGAGTCGTTAGCCATGGAGGTATCTAACTCTCTCACTCAGTCTGAAAATACAAGAAATGTAAAATGAAAAATAGCTTAATGGAAGCTTAAAATAATGTACTTGGAGATAGACTATAGCAGAAAACTTCATAACTTTCCATTTGTTCTGTGGAGGGGGCCCTCTAATTTCGAAACACCCAGTATATATGTATATATGTGTGTGTGTGTGTATATAGTGCCCTCATTCATCATAATCGACCCTTTTGCCTAAAAAGCAATAAAAGCAGTTTTCCACTTGACTGTGATGGTGAGGATGGGTCTATTCCAGCTCAAATAAATGCAGCTGAATTCGACAGGTATATGTTTTCATGAGTGGCAATGGACTTTTCATCTCCTCTTGGTCAGGTCTCTCTCTCTCTCTCTCTCTCTCTCTCTCTCTCTCTCTCTCTCTCTCTCTTTTCTGTTTGCTCGAGTCCCATTTTCTTTACGTGAGGGTAGACTTCCGTTCTCTTTACTTGAGGGTGTACTGAGTGTTTTTTTGTTTGCCCTTGAAGACTCGAAGTTCATCTTGACCTACTTTGCGGTCAGCTGTGTGCTCGGCCTGCCTGTTTTTTTCCCCATGGGGTTTTGATTTAATTGTGGGTTTAATTAGTACTTTCTTTTGATTTTTGGGGATTAATTGTTAGAGTAAAGAACATTGTGGGTTTCTTCCTATGTGGGAATTTTTCAGGGAGAACTTTTTTTTTCTTGTGTTTTTTCTTTAAGGGATTTCCTTTCACAGGACTTGGGAAATTTTGTATTTGTGATCAGCCAAGAGTAAGTTAACGGATTTATTTACGAAGAGAAAAGCTGCGAAAATGGCAAGAAGAGATAGTGATCAGAGTGTCCCTAGATCAGCCTATGGTTGAGTAGGGCGCGAAGATTCGGTCTGCAGTTTGAAGTGTTTTGTTGAAATTCAGAAGAGCCAAAGGTCGACGGTTGGACTGAGTTCTCGGGCCCCACAGGTTCGTTGTTTTAATTGTAATATGCAGGACACATTAAGAGATTTTGCCATGTTAAATATTGTGGCGGTTGTATGAGTTATGGTCATCCTTGGCGGTCTTGTCCGACTCTGAGACAGTATAATGGCAGGCATACATTTCAAAATTTTGGTAGCTCAGGTAAGAAGATTCCTCAAGGGGAGTTTTCGAGGGGATCTTGTGATTTGCAAGCATTGTTGAATGACCGATCAGTTGGAAAGGAAAACTGTTTGGGTGCTTCTTGTGATATAGGACTTTTGGGGGAACCCTCAGAGGTGAAGCCAGCGGTAATAGGGTCTGTGTATGGGGTCAATGTAAATATATTTATTGATACAGACACCTCTGTTAATTAGATGAATTATGAGTTGTTCTGATCGATGTTTTCTGATCGTTCTTTGAGACCTGCTAAAGAGATAGTATGTGATGTTCAAGCAAATAGGTTATGGGTTTTGGGATACGTAGATGTGGATTTATCTCTTGGGGGTAGAACCTTTACAAAACCATTTTTGGTTACACGAAGGGCTGCTTTGGGGAATACTTTGTTACTGGGTCATCCAGCTTGTTGCAGACACATAATCTCAGTTCATACAGGGGTATGTGATATAACTGTTGGAGTACGTGGTGTTTTTGTGCCTTACGAGGGAATGGATGTGAGTGTAGTGGATGATGATAATTAATTGGGTGTACATGAGAATTTGCGGGTGGATGCTGAACATGTGTCGGTGTGTAGGAAGTGTTCTAAAGGGGTTTTGTCAGATGATGTGGTTCTTGGTCCTGGCATGGTTTCTAAGGTGAAAGTTCGAGTGAAAGGAGTGCATAAATCCAGGCAGGTGTGTGTGGATGAGTGTAGCGAAAAGCTGAAGGGGGTAGTGTGTACGGGGTCTATAAACAAGGTATCAAGTTCAGGGGATACTTGGGTGGAATTGCTAAACTGTAATGATTCAGTTTGCAATTATCAGAAGGGTACTTATGCAATCGACTTTGTTGACTGGGTCGATGAAGATAATTCAGTTGCTACTGTTGGGGATTTTTGTAGTTTTTCAGAAGCAGATTTACAGGCTAGGAGGCAGGTTTTTAGGGATCATGTAGCCAATGCTGATTATAAAGAATATGTTGAGGACATGGAAGATGTTCTGGATGAGTCTGCGGACATTGTCGCACTTAAAGGGGATAAGTTAGGGTTAACAAATGTGTTAGAACACACGATTCATTTAGGGGATAATACTAAGCCTATTTTTGTTCCTTCACATAGGATTCCTTTTAAGATTAGGGAACAGGTAGAGCAAGAGGTTAATAGGTGGGAGGGGGAAGGCCCAGTTCCTCGCCTTTTAATTTCCCGTTGTTAGCAGTGCCTAAGAAGGATGGTTCAGTCCGAGTTTGTGTGGACTTTTGGAAGTTGAACGAGAAAACCATTCCTGATTGCTACCCTGTGGCATGTTTGCCATTTATTTGTTGAGATTGGGGGCAAGAGTATTTATTCTTCAATTGATCTGATGCAAGGGTACTTGCAAGTGCCGCTTAGCAAGGAGAGTCGAGAGTACAAGGCTTTCTCTTTGCCAAAGGGGCATTATGTGTTCATGCGGATGCCGTTTGGTTTATTGGGTAGTCCTATGACATTTACTAGGCTAATGAATACAGTTTTGCATGGCTTGTTAGGGAAATCTATATTTATATGGATGATATATTAGTTGCCACTGATTCTGTAGAGGAACATTTAGAGGTTCTTAGGGAGGTTTTTAGGAGGCTTAGGTTAGCAGGTTTGAAGATAAAATTAGCTAAGTGTAATTTTTCTGAAGCAGCAGATAGCATATTTGGGTCATGTCATTTCTAAGGAGGGTGTTAAAGTGAATGATGATAAAGCTAGGGCAACTGTGGATTTTGCTACTCCCAAGAGTAAGAAACAGATTCAGTCGTTCTTAGGCATGGCAGGATTTTTCCGTATGTTTGTGAAGGGTTTTTCTATTCTAGCGTCTCTCTCGACAGATGTCCTGAGGGATGATGTGCAGTTTTTATTGGGAGATGGACAGCACTTAGCTTTTCAGAAGATTAAGGAAGCCTTAGTGAATCCCGCAGTGTTGAAGTTTCCTGATTTGGAACGTCCTTTCACGTTGGTCACAGATGCTAGTTACAGTGGTATAGGGGCATGCCTGATACAGAAGTTCAATGGAAGACTCCATCCGGTTGCATTTACACTAGGAAGTTTAAGACACGGAGTAGTAATGAACGGTTATGGTCGGTAGTGGAAAAAGAGGCCTTTCCCGTAGTGTCTAGTTTAGTTCATTTTAAGATGTTATTAATGGGCAATCAAGTAGAGGCTCTTACGGATCGTAAGCCATTGTTGGATCTTTCAAATAAGCCGGATCTTTCCCCTAAAAGGGGTAGATGGTATCTGACAATCAGGGATTTTCATGCCAAGCTTAGGTGTATATAGAGGGTAGACATAATGTTGTAGCAGATGCCCCTAGTAGAAGCTTTTCTGATGCAGATGGTACTAATGTATTTTATGTATCTGGAGATTGCATAGACTGGGATATTAGTTTAGTAGAAGCTAAACAGGATGAGGATGAGATTTTAGCAGACGCAGAAGCGTTTCTTAGAGGGAAATTAGTTAGGAAGGGTTATAAGTTGCCTTTTGCAGGGCTTGAATTAGAGGGTAATTTGTTAGGAAGATTAAATACAGACTGAGAAATAGTGAAGATAAGGGTGATACGATGCAAATAGTTGTTCCTAGGAGTTTAGTGCCTACTGTTCTGGATATTGTTCACTGTAGGTCTGGCAGTCGGCATTTGGGTATTGAGAAAACGTATCAGAATATACGGGGACAATTCTTTTGGAAGAATATGCTCACATCAGTGGAAAGGTGATAAATCAGCTGCTTGTGTCCTCACAAAGAGAGATGAATCCTCAGTGACTCGACCACTTTCAACATACTGTCCTCCATTCCCTCCAGAGCAAACCATCTCAGTACACACACACACACCCATCCTTTCACATTAAGCACACTTTCTATTGTTCTTGTGCAACTTTTACTACACTAATAGTTCATCTCAACAGCCTCAACTTTTTTCCTTTATTTGCATTCAGCAGTGATACTTCCCTTACATAAGGGAATGGTGAGTCGGCAATTTATTCATACATTCCCGCATTCCTGCGATGGCTCCCATAATCACTCACAATCTCTTGTATTTGGCACATTCTCGCTACCTTCCGAATATTAGCTTCACTTATTGTCACTCATTTTGTATCATCCTACCATCATCCATCATATTTACTCCTAAAAATCTGCGCGAATCAGTACCCTTCAGTTTTTCCACCAGTCTAATAGTTTTTTGCTCCATTAACTTACTCTTGCTCAAATTTATAGTGAACTTTCTCCTTTTGCAAAAGTTTCAAACTTTTTAATATATTGGACAATATTGCACTTATATCTAATGTTCTCTCTCTGACTTGGTACATCACTTTCGCTATAAAGACCTAAAAAGCCGCGGAGATATAACACATACTTGCCTGTGACCCATTTCTACGCAAAAACAATCACACCACCATTTACATGTTCAAACACCACACTGCTTCTGTCATAAAACCTAATTGAAATCCTCAACACCTTCAGGACACTCCACATTGCCTCTATCGATTCTGTCTCAAGTTTTTCTAGGTCTGTGCATGCCAACATAGCTCTTTGCCCTCTCTTTCAAACTTCTCTCTTAACTGTTCCATAAAATAGACCCGATCTCCACACCTCACTGTTCTTCCCAAATCAGTCCTTCTGTCATATGTCGTATATTGTCAATCAGTATCTTGTCATACATCTTCCCTGGTATGCTGGTAATTTACGCCCCTATAATTTCTATATTGCTTCTCTCACCTTTACCTTTATATAGAGGAACAAATCATTTTCCTTTGATGCTTTCCCTCACCCATACAACTTGCAATTCTTGGCGAGTTATTCTGTCCCACCGTTAGGCCCATACCACATCATCGCACTTTTTCCTATTTTTCAGTTCTTTAAGCTCTGACCGTCGTTCTTATATCCTCAACAGTTACTTCCACTAGCTTTTTCAAATACATACTAACCCTTCCCATTCTTGTGCTATTCAACTCTTCCTCTCTTGCATCGTCGATGGTTGATTCACGACTCAATAAGTGGTAGGATGAGTAAATGAAAGGATTAGTGAAGGGAAACACAGAGCTTATTCCAGAAGAGAGGATCATGATACTAGTACACAGAGAACGTACAGCGAGTCAAGAAGGAATGGTGAGAAAAATAAGGCAAGTAATGAAAATAGAGGTGAGCTGGTGAGGAAGAACTTAGGGGCAAATGAGCTCTCTACAGACAAGTCATTTCAGAGAGAAAGGTTAATGAACCCATATATCTCAGAGTGAAAGAAGCAGAAGGTGAGCCATCTAAAGTGACTGCTGGTCTATGTCGATTTTACACTTGTCTTGGCCTCTATCTTTCTATTCTTTATCCCGCATATCCCCACGTGTTATATCTCTTAGACAAGAAAAACCTCTCTCTCTCTCTCTCTCTCTCTCTCTCTCTCTCTCTCTCTCTCTCTCTCTCTCTCTCTCTCTCTCTCTCTCTCGCTTTTTACTAGGCTTATGAATTTAGTAGATACAGCTCATTTAAATAATTCATATCGCCTATGGGACCAATAAAGTCGACGTAGACGGAGAATTTTATTGCCTTGTTTCATTTCACAGTTGAATGATAATCTGAAAGCGGTGTATTCTGCTGCCATTTTTCTTGTTCTCTCTCCCTATCGCCCCTCCCAAATCGTTCGTTCCTCTCGCCCAGATTCTTCGTTCTACTGTCTTCATTGCAGAATGGAAAAGGGTAATTTAAAATCCAAAATCTCTCTCTCTCTCTCTCTCTCTCTCTCTCTCTCTCTCTCTCTCTCTCTCTCTCTCTCTCTCTCTGTCTGTCTTGGCTACTCTTCAAAAGTTTCAGGTATCATCCAGATGATTGTTCGTTTATACATAAATGTATGAATTAAGAAAAGTTCTGCCCTACAGTATGTCATTCGCTCACGTATCTGTCTTGTCTACATTTCCTACGTAATTCGCTAACCCAAATGGATTTTTGCAAAGTATGAGGACAAATCATTAAATACAATTCAGTTATTAAGACTCCACTTCAGCTCGACAAAAGATCATCTCGTTTTGCTTATTTTAGAGATATAAGTATGCAATTATCACAACAGCATTTCTTAACAATATACCTTCTTTGCGGTGGTGTCTTCGTCTCCCACGTCCTGCTTATCATTTCCACAGAACTTCGCTGAAGACACATCTACCTTTTATATCACTCCCATCAGAATTGTCGATTTTTCTGCCTCCTTCAACATTTCCACAACCGTTATTAAAGTGGTGAAGATCTCTGAAAAATCATTCGTGTGACACCAGGTTTGTTTTGGTTACCCTGCACATCTTTTCCATATATATAATATATATATATATATATATATATATATATATATATATATATATATATTATGTATATTACATATATATGTATGTTTGTATGTTTGTATATATATATATATATATATATATATATATATATATATATATATATATATATATATATATATATATATATATATATATATATATATATTAGGGGTTTGGGAGTTGATATTATTGTATGTTGGTAGTATGAGAGAGAACATGTTAGTCTTAGAAAGTTTGAACCAAAGAAAGAGATTGGAGTGTTTAAGGAATGTAAGAGGATACTGTGCCAACTCTCCTTTATGTAAGTTAAGTTTTCCTTAGGAATGCAAATGAAAGTGATATATTGAAGTTGTTGAGATGAATATTGTTTGGTCTTATGTTGAATATGAAGGATTAGAAGGATGACGGATGCACAAAAGGAGAGGTAAGGAATAGTATAATGGAAAGATGATCAGAGTATTTATATAATAAATTGGTGAAAGACGATTTATCTCGGATGTAGTGGGAAAAGGAGAGATACCTAAACAGTGTTGAATAGGTGGAGTGGAAGAGGTAATGGAAGGCCTTATTATCCAGAGAGCAAAGGAACGAATATAAGGTATATATGTACAGTATGTATGTATGTATATATATATATATATATATATATATATATATATATATATATATATATATATATATATATATATATATATATATATATATGTGTGTGTGTGTGTGTGTGTGTGTGTGTGTTGTGTTTGTGTATGTTTGTTTGTGTATATATCATATATATATATATATATATATATATATATATATATATATATATATATATATATATATGTGTGTGTGTGTGTGTGTGTGTGTGTGTGTGTGTATGTATGTTGTATGTATGTATGTAAATGTGCCACGGAGAAAAGTTGAACACTTGTATGTATCCTGACCGTTTTGATCTTGACTTTTCTGGTGGAAATTTACTTAAAATATACTGCAGGACCCAGGTCAACTACATTCCTTGGAATTTATATATTCTTTTAAGAAATGGATCAAGTTAACCATACCTTGGCCGTCATTCATATTCTCACAGAAACTTCGTTTTATAAAGGTGGATTCAGTAATAGCTTTCCAGTATTTTATAAGAATATATTTTTTTATTTTGCTTTTGTCCAATTAGCGGTATATTAATCTCACTAACGTAAGTGAAGACGCATTGTTCTGCTCTGCATAGTCCATTCTCTTTTCAATGGATTTTCCAGTTTGCTTGATTGATTTGATTCATAGAAATTGGGCTGTAAAACCAAGCACTGGGATACTTCAATCCATTCAGCGCTTACGACATTGAAAAGAGGGAGTTGGAGTGGTTGGAGAGCAAGATGGACACAGTATACCTTAGTTTTACCAGACCACTGAGCTGATTAACAGCTCTCCTAGGGCTGGCCCGAAGGATTAGACTTATTTTACGTGGCTAAGAACCAATTGGTTACTTAGCAACGGGACCTACAGCTTATTGTGGAATCCGAACCACATTATAGCGAGGAATGAATTTTTATCACCAGAAATAAATTCCTCTAACCCTTCATCAGCCGGTCGGGGGGATTGAACTCCGGCCCATCGAGTGACAGTCTGAAGCTCAACCGACTCGGCCGACAAAGGGCTATGGAAAAATGTAAGTGCGGATGGAGGTAAAAGGCTAAAGATTGGATGCATAGGGGCTGAAGGAACGCTGCATACAACCTTTGGTAATGCCTACAGTGCGCCATGTGAGGTACACTGACGGCATTACCCCCTACGAGGGATTTTCCGTTTTTATCACTTTAGCAGTTGTTACTTGGCTGACGTAGGGTTTGGCCTATGTATCCGCCAATGTTGTCGAGGTAATTCTATGTAAGTGTTTTTTCTCATTGTATCATTGTTTATAAGTGTTGTATTAACCCTACAGCATATAAGGAGATGGTCAGTACATTTGAAATTACAGTATATGAAAGAACAAGAAATTTTTTTTTATAAGTTTCTGTGTTGTTATCATAGTAAGTCCTTTTTATCGTTCTCAGTGTAGTGTTTATTACAGGATCAAGATATGTTAATATCTTGCCTATATTCCTAATCAAATCTAATTCATCACCAATATAATCAGGGCTACTTATAGGTAATGTTCTTAATAACAATACATGTGAAAACTGTTTTAGTACCTATATTGATTTCGCCCTTATGAAAGTGTACTTAGGTAGAAAAATTGGTAGGTTATCTAAACAAACACTACATTTAAATCCATTACTACTTCTGCGCATTTGGCATCCCAAAAATGGTACTACTATCATTTTCATTTTCATTGTGAATTTTATTGATGAAACCATTTTATTTCATTTACCAAAAAAAAATATTTACATTTTGCCTAATATATTTTATGACTTCGACATGGTTGAACCATATTACCGTGCGCGGAATAATTTTGTTAAATATTCTGTTTTCAATAAATTCTACAATAAAATACCACAAACTGGAGAAGAGGTTATTCTTAGGAATACAAAAATTTTGAGGGTATCATTCCCCCTAGAATTCAAATACACTCAGTTTTACACATACTTTAATCAGCTACATTAAGGCGTTCACAGAGAATAGTATACCCAGGTCTTCTAGGTATCAGATAAAAATTCTTAAAGACTATCGGTTGGTACTCTAGTGAATAATTATACCATGTCAGAACTGACGAGATTAGACTGTCTGTGAATCTGTACATTATTTAATTAATTCATATATATATATACTATATATATATATATATATATATATATATATATATATATATATATATATATATATATATATATATATATATATATATATATATATATATATATATATATATATATATATATATATATATATATATAGATAGATAGATAGATAGATAGATAAATAGATAGATAGATAAATAGATAGACAGATAGATAGATATACAGATATACACATATATATATATATATATATATGTGTGTGTGTTTATTTATATATACATTATTTATATATACATGTAAATATATATATATATATATATATATATATATATATATATATATATATATATATATATATATATATATATATATATATATGTGTGTGTTTGTGTATTTATCTGCGCGACAAGTAAAAATGGATAAGTATGTCCCATCTCTGGCACAGTGGTCAGAGGAACTCATAAACTCAGGTGCTAGTCTTATCTGTGGCTGAAACACCTCTAAGCACTAGATCAAGAAATATGAATGGAATTCTTTTTCAGGTGGAAACAAATATCTTAGAATTCCAGAGCTGAAATGCCTTGCCTTTTTGTCACACTAGACGCATGGCAGTCTCTTGTCTTGACACTGAAATACTATGAAATATCAAAAGATAGTTTTCCCAAGATATTTAGGAAGAAATTTCATGGCATATCTGTCCATGTACAGTTAATTAAACCCTGGAATGAGGAAATCAGCCTTCGACAGTTTTATTAAGAAACAGGAATAACTGGTTATACCAGGAAGCATAACACTGAAAGTTAAGAAAGTTGATCCTTATCTCTCAAATACTAAGGTAAAGCACCTTACGTACCTTTTTACTGTATTCAAGGGCGGTCCAGAACTCAGTTCATTATTGCCAGAAAGAATTAAAAGTACAAAACCTCTTCGGTTCGAATTTTAAGAGATTCATGGTAAATGTAATTATGGAAACGGATAGTAAATATATCAAAACAAAATGTGAACTTGCAGCAGAGTGATAAAAAGTAGAAATATAAAGATTTCATACATCATTCTAAAGATTCTGGATGCAAACACGCCTAAACAAAGGGTTAAGCTTGAAGTTGCTCCAAGGTTAACGTTTGAAATAATTGTTATAGTAAGAAAGGCATTAACAAGTTGAGGTTGATCAGTTAAGAGTTCTGAAAAGATAAACATAGTATATTATTCTGTATGATTGTAAATGAAAAACCATCTAGACCATGTGAGGTGCACCCTCTGTGAAAGGGTAAAAAGTTCCCGAAGATTGGATGATGAGAGGATAATTCACCCTTTACAGTAGTAAAAGTGTGATAGGTGATATACTTTCTCCTCTCTTTCTGTGTCCTCATACTTTCTCCCCTTTTTGATCACATGAAGTCCTGAAAGATGAAGCACAAAATATTGGAAGGGAGCGATAGATGTCGAGTAAAGGATAACAAATTCTTATGACTCAATGGGTAGAGGAGCTTTCATGAATTATCAGTTGAAATATGATGAAAGACAATATATGCATATAAGGTGAAAGAAAGAACCAATTATTGGGCACTATCAGTTTGGATGTTGAGTAGTAGTCAAATAAAGCTGCCTAGTTTACACAGATTGGATTGTTACCGAAAATGAAAAATGTAATTTTTTCTACTAACAAAAATAATTTGTTGAACATATAAGGTGATAACACGAATATTTAAACAGGACACAGCATTGAAAGGAATGTTGAAGAGTATTATATAGCCAACACATATTACGAGGCAGATGTTTAAAGACCAATAGCATAGAAATGGGAACCTCTATACCAATGGTTTTCAACCTGTGGGCCATGGCCCACTGGTGGGCCATGGGCAGTTCTGAGAGGGGCCACGCCACGGACATCTTCAAAATGGCATTTAAAAAATAAAAAATTATTTACAGTAAATGCAGGCCAGTGCTTTCTTTCATAAATGGAAATGTATACTGTAACTAATAAAGTGTTCTGAAAAATAATTTCATAAATGAAAAGGTAAAACTAATAAAGTGTTCTGAAAAATAATTCCGTAAATGAAAATGTAAAACTAATAAAGTGTTCTGAAAATGCTTTATAATAACTCTATTGTCATCATTACACAATTGTGAAGGGCAGTGGGCCATGAGTATTTAGGGATGCCAAAAATGGGCCATGGGCATAAAAAGTTTGAAAACCACTATGTGCTGCATGCATTGAAACATTCAAAAGATGTAGCGAATACCTCTGTATAATATGATTTTTTTCTTATGAAGGAGAGGAAACGAACACGCTAAAGTGTACTTAGTGGAAAAGGTTCCAATATTTGTTGAAGAAAAACGAAAACTGGGAATTTCACAAATAGGTTTCATTTGTTTATATAGCTATTTATTTCTGACATTTATTAAATTTAGGAAAGAGATACGATCCTGCCTAAGATCAGAGTCATAAAGATAGGAAAACGAGAGATTTTTTTTTTCTGTTACTGGAAGGTTAATGTCTTGGAAGATAATAAAGTGACAGAGAACAGATATTCAGTTTCAGATTTAATGTGCTGCGACATCTGAGTTATGATGTCCATTGTGCTGAAGCAGACTAGCTATGACTGAAATACTACAGCGTTAGTATAATAGTAAGAGAGAGGAGTTGGTAAGGAAATGTGTTCGTTTCTTTTGGTAATAGGACTCTTGATTTTTCATATTCTGCATTGACAGTATAAAATGGAGGATATGGTAAGACGAGAGAGAGAGAGAGAGAGAGTTTCGAACTGAAATACGAAAATTCGGAAGACATTCATGAATCCTTGTTTTAAGCCTGTTTGCTGTTAAGTTCTAGCATTTCCTTGCCATAATAATATATATTTTAATATTATATTTAATAAAATACAACTCAAATAGTAGTGCTGTAATGATTTCGTGGACTCGTATCCTTTCCCTTTGTTGATTTAAAGTACTAGATTTTCGTAAAACGCTTTTAAAGTTTTTCCTTTTTTGTATTTGTAATGAACGAAAAATATACTGAATAACCCGTCGTTTTGAGCGTCGAAATATGGATAATGATGTACTCTACATATATGCACATGCAGTTGAAAATGTTTAATATAAACAAGGATTCTGTATGCCAGTATCATGTATTTTATGCAGGGCCAGAACTGAAGAATTTTCACAAAGTTTCAGACGTGTACGTTGTGTGGCAGGCAGACAAATGTATTGGCAAACAGATAGACAAACTTTCGTTTATCCAGATAAAGAGAAAAGGCATAACAAGGAAACTTTAGCAGCAGGTATAGATGAAAGAGCGAGAAGTTGCGAAGGTTTTTGCCGGAGCACAAAACTCCACAACAAAATCAGAGAGGAAAAATCGAGGAATGTGGAAAAGAAAAAAGCATCATCCGCGAAGCAAACAGATGTACTAATGCAATTCCCCCCTTTTTTGTGACCAGACTCTGTATGCCTTTTGCATTACCTCCGGGGGAGGAAATGGGGTTTTAAATTCCCCGTCGAGAGTAACTTTTCAGAAAAAATGGCCAAATCCACCTTAGGGCGTTATTGTTTCGGGCGGTAGTAAATGCGCCCGTTAGAGACCCTTCACAAAGGTCTTTCCGATAATCCAATAGAAAGCTGGTTCGTGCTGTGTATGGATGTGAATTTCTGTGTCTTTACGTGCAACGCCTGCTTGAGTTTTTTCGCTCTTTTTTGCTGTGTACGTTTTTCTTCGCTTCGGAAATAAGGTGTGCTCCTTTAAAGAGGCAGACCCATGATGATGTTGCTGACACAGACCTCGTCTCGCACACCTAAATGGATTTTGTTTCGCTGTCACATATTTTTCGTGCAATGCTGCGCAATCTGAATTTATCGGTTAACTGGCGTGTCTCCTAGGATTTTTGTTGTTGGGATTCACTGCAAATATAATATATCATCAGATGTCGTCTTTTTTTTTTATTACTTTAAGCGGCTTCGTCAGGTTTTCCGCTAATTGAGTAAGTAAGCAGATCTCGTTAGGTATCATAATCATATATTTGTGAGGGAATTTTTCTCTTTCCCTTCTCAAAAACTTACCGAATTAACAAGTCTGAATTTCTTTGCGCTGTGATATATTCTTCGAAATTAATCAGTATATTTATATATCCATAAATAAACTTTGCAGGAGTTGAATTTTAATCTTTATAGCAAATTGTATTCCCTTTTAAAGCAGAGTGAATAATGCAGCTAAGATGAATCTAAGTACAGTTTTAATTCATTTGATTCTGACACTGTTTTATTGCATGTATAAATTAGAAGTACAAGGCACGGTATTTCATTTAGAATTCTTTATAGAAACAGACATTTTTACTTGTAACATGACTTTGTGTTCATTTTCCTCTGACGGTATTCATGGGAAAATAAGAATTTCTTTCTTATCTATTGCGATTCATTAGTTGTTAGTGTCTAGTTTAAGGAATGAGAGACGCCCCTAGAAATATTTTCTAAAAGCACGTGAGATCTATGATGTTATGCTACAAGACACGTAGTGTGAAACTATGTAATATTTTAAGATGTGCTTTCTGCCGGTTAAGTTTTGGCAGTTTATTTCCGCATATTATTGGGTACATCCAATTTAAGATTATCTCCAGATAAAGCCCTGAATCAATATCTTTCAAAAAGATTCATATAGGCAATCAGTTGAACATTAACATTAAATTTGAGATGAATATTTGAAAATCAAAGCCGAAAACATTAAGGCTATTCTTATAAACTTACTCTTGTTCACATTTACCCCCACTTTTCTCGTGCAAATGATTTCCAACTCTTCACTGAATTCTACATTATGTTTTCAGTATCCCTACACAGTACTGTTTCGCCTGTGGACATAAGCCATTCTCATTGCATTCATATCTCACAAGTTGCACATATATCTATTTTCCTTTCTCTAGCCTCTTGCACCCCGCTGTCCCCAGATGTATTGAACAGCCGCGGATGAAGTAACATACCCTTGCCGCAGAACCCTATCAACAACAAGCCTCACTTTCACCACTTCACATTCAGATATGTTTTGCTTCCATATTAAAAACTGTTAATCACTTTCAGCAACGTATCCACTATGAAATACATCCTTAAAACATCCACACTGCAATTCAGTCAAATCTGTGGTAATCTTTCTTCATAATTCATGAATGCCACATGCAGTTAATTACCGTTTCAGGTGTGGCTTATAACAATTTAGCAGTTTAAGACAAAAAATATTCCTTCCAATCTGTCATTCACAGTCGAATCTTTCTTCTGAGGTTGGGGCAGATTCAGTTGAATATGTCATAGGGAACAATACAAGAGACATCTAGAACCAATGTAGTTTACATGTTTAAATGTTCGGAAGAGGCAGGCAGCCCCACGGTAAGAGCTAACTTGTCCGAATATGCATATCAACATAATTAGTGCGCTTACACACACACACACACACACACACACACACACACACACACACACATATATATATATATATATATATATATATATATATATATATATATATATATATATATATATATATATATATATATACATATATATATATATATATATATATAATAATATATATATATATATATATATGTCACGTTAAGTGATTGCTGGTTCCAATTGCTGCCTCCTTACCTTCAAGTTTTTTTGTTTTGATGCTTTCGTGGTGAGCTGCCGGTTTTCTGTCGTCAGTCGGGTCTGGTAGGGCAAGAGTCGGTTGGCAGTAAAGGCAGTTTTTGGAGTCGACGTTGGTCGAGCTTTATGAGCAGCAAATTGGAGCACGCCTTCGTAGAGGTGGAGTGTGACCATGAGTAGTCGTGTGACCAATCTTGATGACAACGTGAGGCTGTCCTGACGTCTCCATCGGGGTTTTCTGGTTTGTGGGGTCTTGTCCCGTTGTGCAGCTGAGGGCTGTCTTGGTGACCCGATGGAGGACGTATGTTTGGTATTTTATTTTCTGCCTGCTGTTGTTTATTTTTGCTTTTTTTTTGTTGAAAGCTACTTTTGTTTAACTTGCTTTTTGTTTAGTGCTGCCTTTTGGCTTATTTTTATTTATGGTTTTTATCTTTTTACCAGACCTGACTCACTTGTAAATACTTATAACTTAATATTGTAAATAAATTAATTTTGAGCTCATTATATTGTTTTTGTTGTTTTCCCTCCTTTGTTTGTTGCATCTGCCGTCAGTCATGACAGCCCCGTCCTGGAAACAATACAATGGCCCCAAGCTCTGTTTTTGGCTGGCGGGGTTGTTACGACATTGGAGGATCATAGAAAAAAAAATAATCTTATTTTTTTTCTTTTAGGTGGGGAATGTTAGATGGTTTTGTGGGACATGTTTAATTGCTGCCTCCCCACAAGTTTTTTTGTTTTGATGCTTTCGTGGTGAGCTGCCGGTTTTCTGTCGTCAGTCGGGTCTGGTAGGGCAGCGAGAGTAGCGGCAGTGGCAGCAGCACAGGCAGTTTTTGGAGTCGACGTTGGTCGAGTTTATGAGCAGCAAATTGGAGCACGCCTACGAAGTGGAGCACGTCATAGAGGTGGAGTGTGACCATGAGTAGTCGTGTGACCACGAGCTGCTCATCTTTGATGACAGCGTGAGGCTGTCCTGACGTCTCCATCGGGGTTTTCTGGTTTGTGGTCTTGTCCGTTTGTGCACTGACACATGGAGGACGTATGTTTGGTATTTTATTTTCTGCCTGCTGTTGTTTATTTTTGCTTTTTTTTTTACTTGAAAAGCTACTTTTTGTTTAACTTGCTTTTGTTTAGTGCTGCCTTTTGGCTTATTTTTGTATTTATGGTTTTTATCTTTTTACCAGACCTGACTCACTTGTAAATACTTATAACTTAATATTGTAAATAAATTAATTTTTGAGCTCATTATATTGTTTTTGTTGTTTTCCCCTCCTTTGTTTGTTGCATCTGCCGTCAGTCATGACAGCCCCGTCCTGAGTATATTAAAGAACCTGCATAACGACCCACTCGGGTCGTTACAATATATAATACTTACAGCATTGATAATGCCAGGTCTTAGCATGCTAGTCATGCATATATTTGTATGAATGTGCGTATATATATCTATATATATATATATTATATATATATATATATATATATATATATATATATATATATATATATATATATATATATATATATATATATGTGTGTGTTACCCAGTCAATAGGAACTTTCATTGCTTACCTGTTACTACAAAGTCGAGAAGTCCCATCTGTTGGTAGCTAGATAATGACCGCATCAAAAAAGCTACTGGTAGTGCATATCTGTACCTATTCACCCTGCATTCTCTCTCTCTCTCTCTCTCTCTCTCTCTCTCTCTCTCTCTCTCTCTCTCTCTCTCTCTCTCTCAGGTCAACAGCCATATCACTTGTATACACTAAAAATGACAGTGGACCAGGAACACTCCCCTATGGAACTCCAGACAAAATAGGTCTTGGTTCACTAAAGATCCCGTCCACACCAACTCGCTGCTGCCTACATGTAAGGAAATCTTGAAGTAACTCTAAAACATTTCCACCCACTCCAAAATTCTGAAGTTTATAAATAAGTGCCTTGTGGTTTACCAGATCGAAAGCAGCACTAAAATCTATTTGAATTATTCTGCAGTCAAAACCTCATCAGTGTTCCCTAGCAAATGGTATGTCAAGCCTAAATGAGCATCCCAGGTACCTAACTGCTTTGTAATGCATATTGACTATCAGCTAACAATCCTTTAGATTCTACATACTTATATAGTGGCTTAAGAATAAGTTTTTCAGCAACTTTGGAGAGCACAGAGAGAATGGAAATTGGCCTGTAGTTACTGCAGTCTGCAGATATGCCACTCTCTGGAACAGGCACTGTATTACAAAGCTTGAGCTCATCGGCAAAGATACTATGTTGACATAAAAATCTAAAGAATCCACTAATCTTAGGAGACAGCACACTAGAAACTTTTTAAAAAACAAAGCAAAGAACCATCAGGATCTTCTCCATCCCAGCTATCAAGATTATTGAGAATTTTCTTAACATCCCTGGAGCAAAAATTCAAATTTTGCAAGAATAGACGCAGGGTAACAAGTATCAGGGCCCCCTCAGTGTGGGACCACCTTGACGTGGTGGGGGGTCTTGAACCCCAGGAATTTTTTCTCGGGTTTGAGTCCAAGAGTCTCATATACCATTATATATTTATTTGGATTAATTTTTGTGGAATTTTCCACTTTTTGTAAAATTTATTGGTCCTAATAAATAGAAAAAGATATCATAGCCGGAATGGGGTTTACATCTGAAGCTAAATAGTGGAAACTGTGGTAGGACCATCAACTACCCGATAATGTTCGGACCTGAGAGATATTGGAATGATATCTCAAAGGCGGAACTATTCTTTAGGGCTGGACCACGGATTCCAGGGGGGTCTGGTTCTGGGGATAGGACTCTCGGCAGTCTATCCGGTTTGCCCATAACATGATTAGTGTGGGGATGATTGAATTCTTGTAATACTCTCAGTCCTAGCAAGTGGGTTTGTCTTACACTTGAGCCACTCTAATCGTGTTGTGCCATCCCCTGTGGGGTAGGGTAGGGGGTGGACATTTGAGAGTTGGTTCTCACTTGTGCCATTGGTGGAAGAATAAACCCCATAAAAGGCTGATGATATGTTTTTAAGGTTTTCAGGTTTTTTCCTCTCTCTAATCTTTGTCTAGTTGTTATAAGGATTTGAGTACCCCTGGGCCCTATGATGATGATATTCTGGCACAGATGACGACCTCTTCACCCACCTTGGAGATTGAAAGTTCTCCAAATGTTGATAACTTCTCCAAAAATAAATTGACAAATAGCAGTACAGGTAATAACAAATCTCCTGATCCCCCTCCTGACTTCCTCTTCCCTGGACCCTCTAGCCATGCTTCATTGATGACGACGTCAAGCAAGGACTTGGACTTCTCTAAGAAATCTTCATTGAAAATTAAATTCTCAACACAGCCAGGTTGTGTGAAAAATTTGAGAATGCTCCATATTGAAGACTTACCAGTCAGCTGTGATTATGATATGATCTCGACAGCTTTGAAATCATTTGGAACTGTTGTAGAAATCAGGGTGAACTTCATTGATATTGAATCTAAATGGGAAGCCTGGGTTACCTTTAGTAGCCATGATGAGGCTCTAAAGGCTAGTAGTATGGTAAGTGCCATATAAATAGGTCAAGCTATGGTAAGAGGAGCCTTAACAAAATCCCCAAAGACATGGACGTTTATGTGCCATCTAAATGGGCTCAGGATAAACCAGAGAGAAACCAGAATGTAGAAGTAAGGACTCCTAAACCTCCTATGTAGCTGGTAGCTCCAGCCAAGGAGGAAAATTATAACTACTACAAATTTTGTAGGTTTCTCCAGAAAAAGGTGGGAGGAATAAAGAGCAGTGATATTTCTCGTTTTGGGAAGAACACCGTTCTTATTCATGCTAAGTCCACAATGCAAGCATATATGCTGACCTTGCTGGACATTAAAAATGATGAAATGATTACAAAGATCAAGCACCACTTAGGCTTTAGCTATGGGAGAGGAGTACCATTTGATAAAGACCTATACGGCATGACAGAAGAAGAAATTCCAGAAATGAGCCCCAGTTCAGTTTGGGGAGTGAAAAAGGCAGCTATTGCCAACATGATCATTTTAACTTTTGTAGACTCTGAAGTACCTTCTCATGTCATATTTGAAAATGAAAGGGTACGAATAATTCCTTTCCAGCAATGACCAATGCCGTGCTATCATTGTTTGAAGTTTGGCCACTCATGTAAAAACTGTGAAAGTTATAAAATTTGTATAAATTGCTCTGGTGTTCATCATCATGATGAATGCAATAGAAAATTGAAATGTGTTAATTGTCAACTGGAACATAAATCCAATAACAAAAATTGTGAAATTTACAAATCCCTCATCCTCTCCTCCCTCAAATCCAATTAAACATGCATCACTTAGTAATAGATACGAAGTACTAAGCTCGATGCAAGAACCCCAGCCTGAATTTAAACAAACTGACAAGAAAGGGAAACAAAGTGACATCAGTAAATCAACAGATAATAAACCAAACCTGTCAAGACCAGTCCTTTCCAAATCATCTCTTGACAGTGCTCATAAACAAAAGAGAGTAAATGAGAAGGCTCCATCCAAAGGGTTTCCACCAAGCCCAAAAAATAGTTTCCACTTCAATACTACAATGGAACTGTAGAGGTCTTAGGACTCGAAATGAAGCACTGAAGGTATTGCTTCATGATCATAGCCCAGGATTACGCAGTGTAATATTATTGCGCATGAATTGTTGCAACAGTCCTTGCTATCAATTAACACTCACCTCCAAGCTGTAGCAGTAACTTTCATTTTAGACAAGCAGATTACAGTCCGCTCCATCTATCTTCCTCCTGATTTGGATTTCACTTATAATGATATTCATTTACTGATCAATCAGCTTCCTACTCCTTTCTTCCTCCTTGGAGATTTTAATGCTCACAACCCAGCTGGGGTGGGAACACAGCAGATGTAAAGAGTAGGATGTTGGAGGGTATTATGTATGGTCATAATATCATTGTACTTAATAATGGAGCCATGACTTACCATAATGTCTACTCCGGTACCTATTCAGCTATCGATCTGAGCATTTGCTCACCTAGTATTTACATTGATTACGAATGGTCAGTTATCTAAATGGGAGTGACCACTTCCCAATTCATATAAAATCGGTTAAGAATCTGCCATCTGATTCACCTCCCAAATGGAAGGTAGATGAAGCAGACTGGAAGAAATTTAGCGAATCTGCTCTCATGGAGAAGAATGTAAAATCATTTCCGTCCATCTCAGAGGCATATAGTTATTTTAGTGACACTACCATCAACAGTGCAGTTGCCTCTATTCCAACAACGAAAGGAAAGCCCTCTAGACCAGCAGTTCCTTGGTGGAACAAAACTTGCAGTAGTATGAGAAAGATCACTAGAAAATGTTATAAAAAGTATAAGAGGAGTGGAACAGCACAAGCCAAAGTTATTTACGAACGTGCTGTGGCTAAACAAAATAAATATTTTAAAAGCAAAAGGAGAATCATGGATGTTCTACATAAATGGCATTAGCTCAAAAACGCCATCCAATACGATTTGGAGGAAAATTAAAAAAACTAAATGGCAAGTTTGTCCCTGAACCTCTGCCTTCCCTTAAGATAATTGGTGACCTAGTTACCCAACCAGAGAGAGTCGCAGAAAAATTAGGAGAACATTTTTCGAGAAAATCAATTAGTGATAACTGTTCTCGAGAATTCCAAGACATTAGAAATGCCCAGATTTCTCTTGATTTAAGTGAAAATAATTTTGAACCATATAATGCAAAATTTACACTGCAGGAACTCAAAGATGCCTTGCAGAATACCAGTCCATCAGCCCCTGGTGAAGGTGAAATAGTATATGAAATGGTGAAACATCTTGCAGAAAAGTCAAAGAAATTTCTTTTAGATATAATAAATAAAATCTGGGAAACTGGTATTATTCCTAAGAGCTGGAAATTATCATTAATCCTTCCTATGAAGAAACCAAACAAGGATCCTTCTTTACCTAGCAGCTGCAGACCAATAGCCCTCACCAGTTGTGTTTGTAAGCTGATGGAAAAGATGATTAACACCAGACTTGTATGGCACTTAGAAACAAATAAATTGCTTTCTCCATCCAAGTTTGGCTTTAGGAAAACGAGATCTACTTTAGATCCTTTGCTTAGGCTCTCAAACCAAATACAACAAGGTTTTGCTAAACAGAGCCAAGCAATAGGAGGTTTCTTTGATTTGGAAAAGGCATATGACACCACATGGCGTTTTGGTATTATAAAAAAGTCGTGTAAAATGGGCATTAAAGGAAAAATGATCAGATTTATAAATTCCTTTTTTATCAGAAAGATATATAAAGGTAAGAGTTGGGAATCATGTATCGCAACCTTTCTTACAAGAGTAGTGTCCTTAGTGCCATCCTCTTTGCTGTTGCCATTAATGAAGTATTAGAAATGATATCATCACCAGTAAAAGGCTCTTTATTTGTAGATGATTTGTCTCTGTACTGCACAGGATATGATGCAGCATCAACTAGCAGGTTCATGCAAAGAGCCATCGATAAAGTAAGCAAGTGGGCTGATTAGCAAGGATTTCGATTCTCCGAATCAAAAAATGTCGCTGTTCGGTTCTGCAGGCGCCAAACTAAGGAAACCATTCCAACTCTTACCTTAAATGGAATTATTTTACCTTATTCTACTGAAGTAAAATTTTTAGGAATGGTCTTTGATGAAAAGCTCACTTGGAATAATCATATTGACCAATTAAAAGTGAAAGTGAAGAGATCAATAAATATTTTAAAAGTAGTATCTAATTTTAATTGGGGTACTAATAAGAAATCGTTGTTAAGGCTTTGTAATGCAGTATGGTTTTCTAAGTTTGACTATGGCTGCCAAGTATACTCATCTGCTTCTAAGACTAAACTTAAAGAACTGGACATTGTGCATAATATGGGGCTAAGGATTTGCACTGGCGCTTTTAGAACGTCATCCATTGAAATCATTTACGTAGACTCCCATCAGCTACCACTGGACTTAAGGTTCGAGATACACCATGCGGCTGAAAAGCTCAAAGGAGAATCCTTCTTTTGTGTGACTCAAGACTTTTTTGGATCTAGATCTTCAATACCATTTCAAATCAGACAGCTGGGTGAACTGGGGGATGAAAGTATAAAAATGCAGAAGATCCTACAAGTTAAACATCCTGCTATCCCTCCATGGTTTATTCCAGCAAGAGATGCCTGCATTAAAGAGATAGAGAAGAAAGGTCGTCTGGAAGAAGAAGCCAGAAACAAGTTTTTGGAGCATGATGAGAGGGATATAAATGACAGGAAAATATAGACTGACAGATCAAAATCAGATGGAGTGGGATGTGTAGTGGTGTGTGAGGGGAAATCATATATAAAAAGTTACCAGATTCCTCATCCATATTCACCCCTGAAGCAACAGCCACAGTTGATGCTTTAAATCTTGGATCTGATAAGAAATTTAAATCCACAGTAATATGTAGTGATTCAAGGAGTGTTTTAGAAGCCCTAAAGAAGTTTAATCCTACCCATCCCTTAACTCAAAAGGCTCAGGAATGGTTTTTTTATCTTTCTGTTCGTCACAAATCAGTTAAGTTTTGTTGGATTCCTGGGCACACTGGTCTTGAGGGAAACAAACTGGCTGATAGTAAAGCAAAGGATGCTGCAAGATGTGATTTCTTAACTAGTAAGGTCCCACATTTGGATGTGCGTCCAGTTATTAGAGGACACATTCGTAAGAAATAGCAGCAGAGATGGACTTCCTCCATTTTATCGACAAATAGAAAGTACAGAAATATTAGAAAAAGTATTGATTTTTGGAGTTCGGGTTTTGATCATGACAGAAGATTTGAGATCATCCTAACACGGCTTAGGATTGGCCATACCCGCTTCACCCGTAGTTATATTTTAGAGGGAGCCAGTGCCCTAGTTTGTGCTCACTGTGGTGATCAGCTATCCGTTGAACACATGCTGGTGCACTGTCCTAGATTAATCGCCTTAGGGCAAAGTACTTATTAGCGGGGAAGACTGTTTTAGAAATTTTAAATAATGATGTTGAGGTAGATAACCTTATGGGTTATCTGGGAGAATATGATCTTTTTAATGAGATATAATTTAGTATATATATTAAAGATTTGTCATATTTATTTTATACATTAAGTATATATTTTGAATATATAATTTTTATATATATTTATTTTTTATGGTTTTTATCCAATATCATTCTTCATTTTTTACGTTCATATTTTAACACTGAATTTTACCTGTACAGTATGTCATCATTCACCTTTTCATTATCAATCACATCATTAATTTAGATATTTTATCTTCATCGCTGCGCTGAATAATCCTGATGGGTTCCGGCGCTTGGTCTTCAAGACCTAAATTTCATTATCAATCAATCAACCAAGTATCAGGAAGAGGGACATCCTCAGCTGATTGCGTAGCTTCAAAAGCTCGATGAAGCAGTTCAACCTTTTCTCTAGGGCCAGCAACCAATCTACCATCATCCGTTAGTAGTGGTGAATGGAAGACGACCTTGACCCAAAGATAGATGGTGCTAATTTGGTCCGCCACAGATGAGGCTGAGTAATTCCTTCAAGTTTCCTCTTCAAGGAATTATTGTAACTGTATTGTAAAGTAATTTCTCCCTGTTCATCCGGGATATCCATGCCTATCCACATGTAATTATGTTTTTCTAGCTTAGTCTTTGTTTTTTATTCATGAAGTACAAATTTATCGACTGCATCTACATCTGTAGGAACACTTCTACAATTTCCACTATTTCTTCTTATCGTCAAGGCTGAACTTCTGGAGGTATAAAACAAACATTGCATCTCTGCTGGTTCTCTTATTTATACTTAGGCCAACAGCTGTTTCAACCATTACCTTACGCTAGATTTATGGTGAAACTGCACTTTACAGTGGTGATCAGAAGAAAAATGTTATTAAAATCAATAATACAAATTGAAAACTAGCACAAGTTTCATATTTCAGAGAGACCCAAAGTTAACAAGGTTCACAGGCCAGTATGATTCTCCATGAGCAACAGTTTTTCTTTATCCTTTCACAACTACAACCTTGAAATAAAAAGTAGAGAAACTATGGAGTGTTGCTGGAGAGAAGAAAATGCCACACATGTTCTAGCACCTGAGGAAATTAAAGCAAAGACTGTAAAAAAATTCATAATTAAACGTGTAAAAGCATGATGACTTGGATGGAAATGGAGAAGACTGCGAGCATTAACAGCGCATAGATATGGTAGAGGTAGAATGGGTTTCATAGGGATCTTCAAGCCGTGGACATCTAAAAAATGATAAGATGATATGGCCAGAGAAGAACGAAATATATTACTGAAAGATAAATCTGAGTGATAGGAGTAGTCATTAATAGAGTAAATAAAATAAAATAGATCTAATATAGAATAGGTCGAAGCTAGGACATGAATACAGTGGAAAAATAAAAAAAAAAAATTGAAAAATGTGGAGAAGGCGGATCATAAAGGAAGTAATGGTAGGCGTCTATTTCGTAAGTAAAACCACAGAAAGAAGCTGCTCCCATCAGCAACAATCCTACTCTTTTGGAGAAGGCCAGAAGAGAGGGGTCAGACGACCAATTAGTCATTATTTCCCATTCTTATCTCTCCTTCACACACACGCGCGCACCTCTTCCCCGGCAACTGAGGTTGAGCAAGTTATTTATGGATTTAAGCATCCAGGCGAAGTTATTACATTTGGAAGTTGTTTTTTTTTTAATCTTGCCCGAGGTCGGTGCGTGTGTTTGTGTCCCATTATTACTGTCCTAAGTTGTGTTGCACCTATATGGAGCGATTATCAGATTTTGTAAATTCCCCATTTTTGTGTGTATATAGACTTCATTTTATGCATTTACAGTAATTACGAAAAATGAAAACAAAGCCAAGATCCATTCATGCAGATCACAGAGCAAATGATAGCAGAATGCTTAAACATTGAAGAGATATATTCATCGAAATTGCGATCTTGGGCAATTATATCAACCAAATAATGGTAACTCTGCGTTGCCATTAAGACGCACGTATTGATTTCATTACTGACAGATAGAGTTCTATTTTGCTTTAATGACTAAAGAGTGGAAACTAAGAGATATAAATGCAATAAAAGTGAAGTAATTAAGGCAATTGTAAACAAAATATATGCAGCGTCATTACGCTGACGGAAATTTGATATATGGAGTTTAGACAGGAAATGTGATATCAGATTATATTTATTCTTCATTTCTAACAATGTCGATAATATAATTTACTAATTCAACTGCAAATCCCAAACGTTCCCGCTGCCAGAAAATTTCCTTCTAATATTTTTCAAATGAATAATGATTTCTGCTGATGAAAAATGCAAGGGTTTTGATACTAAAAAAAAACCTGTTTTGGTTACATAGGGCAAAATATTAATGAAATAGGGCCCTGTTGAAGAAAGGTAGACGTGAATTCATATTTGCTGTCCTGCTAAATGTTGAAAAAAAATCTAAGAACTAAAAGAGCAGGAAATAGGAAAGAAGGATGTGCCTGTCCAGAAAGGATGCTATGGATCTCTCTCTTAGGCGAGAAAAGATTATAAAACGGCAGCAAAATAGAATGCCAGAGCTTGGTTGTAGAAAAAGAAGCGATCATATAGCCAAATATTACAGATTTCCTCACAGTGAGTGGGAAGAAGTGGTCTTACTGGATTTACAAGACTACTTTTGGAGTACCAAAGCTGGTGTTGTGTAGAGAAGTGTGGAGGGAGAGTGAAGGCAAGAGTAATAGAAATTTCAATAATCCAAGCATACAGAAGGCAAGAAATTTTATAGGAGTGTTTAAAATGATGTAAAATAAAGAAAGGTCAGGAATGTTAACCAGTAATGTGTATAGTGTTAGATGCTTTGTTTATTCTCACTGATAAGAAAACAGGCCAAAGTCTCATTTTCCCATCATCACTGTGCATGTAAAATGGGACCAAACTGAATTAGAGCACCTAGGTTGAAAAAAAGCAAAGATGGAGAAATTAAGCAAACAATAGTAAAACCAGGAAATACTAGTTGAAGCTGGAATATATTTTAGCTAAATTACATCATAGGAAGGATATTCAAGATCTGCATGTACGAGTATATCTGTTGACGTTAAATTAAGCATGGACCCCACCTTTGAAACAAAAAATATAGAGATTATGGTGAAAAGTTTGGAAATAACTGGAACACTGGTGCTTAGAGAAGTCTTTTGAAGTTTAAAACTAAGTGGTGAACTACGCTTTAGGTTGGAAGCCAGGCCTTGAACATAAAGAAAGTGAATAGGAAAAATGGATAGGCCCATGGGAATCTAAGGGATCATGGGTGGAGCTACAACTATTACTGAGTAAGCCTACCATTTCACCATTGGTAAAGTCAAAGCCCATCTTCGAGGGGGATTTGGTGTTGTACATTCAGTGCCGTTAGATGAGTGAGGAAAGGAAAAATGAGTAATGAATATATTATAGTGTAAGTATGGCATATGAAAAGGTCACTTTGGAAAGGATTTTAACATTATGCTATTGGATCTGTTCTCTTTGTCATGCTTCTCTCTAGTGGTTGTATTGCAACAGTTAGTTGCTAAAATGCTGTCACTTTTTGTTATGTCATTGTTTCCATGCAGTGTGTCTGAGGCTATCTTTTTCCTAAGAGAAGTTTTTTCTGTTTTCATTACTGTGGGCAGTAAAACACTTTTGTGCTTTTTGATACAGTGGTTGCTTTCATGGCTGTTGCTTTATGCTCCAGCGTTTCTTAACAGGACAGAATATAAGATTAGTTTTGTTACTTTTTGTTCTAGTTTTCAGAAGTATTATAAACTGCTCTTTTATGGTGCACCTCATTTAAATGATTTTTGTTGGTATTGGTTTAGCCTGTTCTTGTATCTCTGCAGTGGACATTACATAAGAGCTTTTTTTTTAACCTGATGATCAGATTAAATGAATTGACCATCGTCTGCATTATATCTCATGTAGGCAGTATGACTGGGTAGCCAGTGAAAGCAATATATTTGTCTTTCTTGTGTTGTTTCAGCCTTATGATGCTAAGTAAATAGAGAACGTTGCTAAGCCTGTTACTTGGAGAGCCTTAGTGTATGGTTTCTAGCTGTTTTTTGGTTAAAACTTACAGCACATCCATACTACAAAAAAATGTCATAAAATCGCGTTGGTAACTTATCGCACAGACATCACAAACAGTTTGAATAAAATTTAATGACATAATGATAGGTCAAACCAGTGTTTTATGATTGTCCAATATTGGTCAAAGGTTCATTCATCATTACGGTCATCGACTTATTTTGGACCTGTTTGTGATATGTAAGAGATAAGTTGCCGCAGTGTGTTTATTACATGTTTTACTGTAGTGTAGGCGCACCCTAAGTCAGGTCTTGATATTTCGGCAGATATACTAGCATGCATCATGTTTTTACAAATATTTGTAGCATATGTTAAGATTAGGTAGTATAGGTGTTTGTTTAACATCCTAATGGAAACTTTTAGTGACAAGGCATTTCACCCTTAAATGAGAGTATAAGCCTCAGTCAAAGAGGGCTATACCTTCTTTTACAAAAATGCTCATTCCTTTTTGATAAAGGTGTGTATTGGTATAAATATGGCTGTATTATGGTTCTACTGATTTTTTCTTTGACTATTGCTGTGTTCATATTTTATCGATTAGGATTAACTTAGAAAAATTGTGTTTATTGCAGTTTTAGAAAATTTAAACAAATCTTCATTTTCTTTTAAAGTGATTTAGAATTAGGGTCATGCAACTTGCAAGAGTAAGAAAATGAACATGATATTGAAAAGGGAACATAATTATATTAATTTAAAAAAGAGATGAAAGTTTAATATGAAATCCGGAATTATAATGAAATTCTGATCATCTTTTGTTAAAGCATGAGGTCATCTAAATACCTTCATCTTCCAGAATATTACTCCAAGATTTACCCTGGCTGTAGCTCTGCTGTTGACTAGAATATAAAAGGCTGCCTTAGACAATGCTGTGCTGCTAGCCTTCTGTCAATGTGTGGTTGATACAAATCTTCTTGATTCCATGTCCACATTCCTACTTGCAGAGTCCTACATAGCATGATACATAAAGAGTCGTTCTTGATCCTTCTTGGATGAGAGATAAAATACTTTGCACATTTTACTCTACTCCAAAATATTTTAGGTTCAGGGGGGCTACGTATTTTGTATTGATTTTTCTTGATTTGCCTTATTTGTATTGCTTCATTAATCGACAATCACTCCATTAGTACTGCACTTAAAAACAATGTTGATTTTTGTCCCTCTTCCATAACGTGGAATTATGGATAAGGCTTAATATTGGAAGGTTAATGATTTTGGTGTGACTTTTGGAGTGTACATCAGCAAGGCCTCATGGAATCTGTGCCTAACTCCAGGTCCTTGTTTGCAGTTATTCTTTCCTTATTTAGCATTTTAACTTAGACCTCATGGGTTGAGGGGGTCTTCTTGAGTAGACCTCATGGGTTGAGGGGGTCTTCTTGAGTCCTCTATAGATGGTATTGACACACCAATATAGCTGTTAATTATTAACTAACTAGATTAACCAACATCGTGAATTTTTTTTCCATGGTTTTTAGAAAATTGTGATGAAGGCTCCCTCATAGGAATAACAAAAATGTCTGGGCCTTTCTTAGTTTTAATTTACAAATATATCTGGAATCATTCAGCGTTGGCCACCCAATGGCTAACCTTATGCCATTCACTCTTGGCACACACACACACACGCGCGTGCATAAATGAACACTAACTCTGAGTTGCCTCATAGAACTCGTATCACACACGCACAAAAGATTGCACAAACATTTTACATCTTAAAAACATCATGAAAGAAGGTTTACCTCTGCTTTAACACTTTAATGTTACGTTACTTTACCAAAAACATAACATTGGAAATTGACGAACCATCAAACAGTACAGCACGCAGCCATGGGTCTGCTATGTTGTTGACCACATTTACATGACGTCATCAAAACATGGTTAAACAAACTCGAGACTGCCACATAACTAAGATTTTATACTTTAGAAAAGTAAATAAAATTATTTTCACTTAAAGTATATGATACTATCTACAGGTCGAAATTGTACTGTAATTGCCAAGTGTACACATCTGCTCATTTGCTGATGTAAAGCCCAGTTGTTGCCATAGGCTTGAAGCCATCTCTTAAAACACTCAATGTTCGAATAAGTAACACACATTCATTTTAACATAACATATAACAGCATAACAGACCTTAACCTTTGGCTGTTGTTTTATTCTAAACTAGCTGACCAACCTGGCGCTGCCCAGGAAAACTCTGAATGACAACAAATAAACTCACCCTCTCTCTCTCTCTCTCTCTCTCTCTCTCTCTCTCTCTCTCTCTCTCTCTCTCTCTCTCTCTCTCTCCCTTTCCTGTTAAGATAGTTGCTTCAATTACAATGCCCAACATTTTTGACATTCTATATTTTACCCCTTCTCACCCTCCCCCCCATTCTTATCGGGGCTGAACTTAGACTTAGAGGGCATCAGGAGTGTCACTATTTATCTCAGCGACCTCGAAAACTATAAATTAGACACTAACATGTTTTTTGTCATTTTATTTTTCACCCTTCTCACACCCCCCAACCCTTTCCTATCGGGCCTGAACTTGGACTTAAAACGCATCGGGAATGTCACTATTCATCTCAGCGACCTCAAATACTATGGATTAGACACTAATATCTGTCATTTTCGGTTATTTTTACGTGTCACCCCCTTCCCACCCCTTCTCACCCCCTTTGGTGGCAGTGATGTCTTGCCCCCCACAGTATTCTTTTCCAGATAGTAAGTCGTATGTATACCAAAATAATGCATGATAAAAGAATAGAGTTTATTTAGTTACTAAGTCTACTGGCAGAACCAGCCCTGTTTCAGGGAAACCCCTCTCACCCCCACCCCCTTTGGTGCAGTTTGGTGCTAGTGATGTCTTCCCCAGCAGCATTCTTTTCCAGATACTATGTCATATGTATACCAAGTTTGATTGCGAATGCTCGAAGTGTTTCAGAATTATGCTAGCATACACACACACATATACATACATCCATTTATACATATAATAGATTGATAAATTGTCAACACGGAAGCAGGTTCGTGTGTAAGTGGCACACGAAGCGAGTCCATGGGAACAAAGTTTTTAGCTATGTTTCTGCTTGGATCAACATTATTTTACATTGTATGTCAGTATCTTGTTCGGTAAATACTGTTTGCACTCACAGTTTTCCCATAGTGCAATCTCTCTCCCAACATCACATATATGTTTGTGCACTTTTAATAGACTTAAATATTTCACCTTCCAAGTTAAGTGTATTGACATTCCTCCTTGTTTAAAGTCTTATTTTGCTTGCTAAAATGCCATGATTACTCCTACCCTTATGCATTCTCCCCTCTAGCAGGAGGGAGCTCTGCTGTAGGCTTTCAGGACTCTCACTAGCGCCAATTAATCCAGCCTTGTAAATCTTCATGGCAGATCAGTCAAATCATTACCGTGCTGAAATTTCCCTGATGACACCCTGACAGCTGCTGTCGGCATAAGGATAAATAAATGTAGGCAAACAGTTACCAGTTTTTGGCTTTTACTTCAGAACTCTAGATTATTATTATTATTAAAATAGTTTAACCAGACCACTGAGCTGACTATCAGCTCTCATAGGGCTGGCCAGGAGGATTAGGATGAAATGACAAGTCTAGGTTAGAAGCCTAGCACTGGGACCTAATAGGTCACTTGTTAATGATGATGAATGAAAATTAAATTAAAAGCTGTAAAAAGGCATACGCTTTCATACTGGAACACACTCACACAATAAATACATTTAAACTCATGCTTCCATACATACTCACTAAAAAGGTATATCAAAATTCAAAATGAATTAGGTAAAATCATAAAATTTACTTGGTTTAAAATTCATTATACTGATTGATTGTTTTTTTTTTTCCAATTAATTTGCAGCTTCTCATAAACATTAAAATGGGTGCTATTGAGAATGTTGAAGATTCTGGCAAAATTTCTTCTATCGGTCTATTTCCAAAATTTGATAATCACTGCAGGTTATATTTTGGACATTCACACAGTATATGCTTAACTGTTATCAGCACATTGCAATCTGGGCATTTGGGAAGAGGGCCACATGGACTGTTCATTAAGTGTCCATGTGTCAAACGAGTATGGCCTATTCGAAGACGTGTCAGAATTACTTGTGCTTGTCTCTCTCTCTGATATGACGAACTCCATTTTCCAACACTGGATTTTATCTGTTTTAATTTATTATTTTCAGGTTCTTCGTTCCATATATTTTGCCATTTTTTTACAAGGACTGTTTTTATATATCTTGTATAGTCACTGATAGGGATGTCTACATTTGTTCTTGTCATGTGGACCGCTTCTTTAGCTGGTTTATCAGCCTCTTCATTTCCCTTAATCCCTACATGGGCAGGGATCCAACATATTTCAATATTTTTTCCCTTATTATACAATTTATTGAGTGAGAACTTTATATGTTGTACAATATTATTTTTTTTATTATAACTTTGAATAGCTTCTGTAGCACTTCTGGAGTCACTATAAATTACAAAATTATTATATGAGACTTCTCTAATTATTTTTATGGCTGATACTATTGCACATAACTCAGCTGTAAGTACAGAGGCTTTGTCTGGGAGAGAGAACTGATACATTTTGTTTTGGGATACCGCAGCATATCCCACTCCGTATTGTGATTTAGATCCATCAGTGTATATTGCGTAATGTGGACCTTTTCGGATTATATGCTCTACTGCATGTTGTCTATGGTATTCTGGAGTATATGAATGATTTTTTGATAAATATTTCAAGTGTGTACAAATTCTCATTTTATTCATTGTCCAAGGAGGAGGCAATTTTAATATTACAGGTAATTGTATATGTATATTTAGCGACTCAAACAATCTTCTAGCTCTAATTGGGAAAGAAGGTGGATGATTATTTATAAACACATCTCTTAATCCAAATAATTTTTTGGTTGGAGAATATTTGTCTGAATTCTCAGAGCACTCTTCATTGTTACTAGCTCTCTATGGAGAGACAGAGGTAGTTCACCACATTCAACTTATAAAGAAGATGTTGGTGATGATCGAAAAGCTCCTGAACATATTCCAAGGCCCTCATTATGAACTGGGTCTACCGTTTTCAGCACTGCATCTGATGCCGAGCCATATATTTCACATCCATAATCAACGATAGACAGCACTGTTGCTTTATACAATAAAGTAAGGGTATGTCTGTCGGCTCCCCAAGTAGTGTTCGACAGTTTTTTAATTAGGTTTAATGCTCTTTTACATTTTGATTTCATGTATGTTATGTGGGCTTTCCAGTTCATGTGAGTATCAAATACTAATCCTAAAAATTTTGCTGTTTGGCCAATTGGTGTACTATGGTTTCTGATTTTTAAGTCTATTTCTTCTCCTTTTTTCCATTTTTTGTTTTTATAAAACATGATTGCTTGGGTTTTATCTATGGAAAATTTGAAGCCTACAGATAAAGCCCATTCATCTATTTTCACTATGCTTTTATTAATGATTCGTTCTGCATGTTTTATTCGGGATGCTGAATAATATATGGCAAAATCATCCATATACAGGATACCAATAGGTAGATTTTTACTGATATCATTAATTGCTAAAGTAAACAGTGTGCCACTAAGGACGCTTCCCTGTGGAACACCATTTTCAAGAGGAAATGTTCTAGACAGAACATCATCAATTCTCACCTGAAAACTGCGATTTGTCAAAAAGTTTGTATAAACCTAGGTAAATGTCCACAGATGTTGTTGTTTTGTCAAAAAAGACAGCTACAGTAATTTGTTTTCGTTCAAAACCTCTCCGTATATGGTCTTCTAAGTTACAGAGAGAATCTAATGTAGATCTATTACACTGTGACCCGAACTGAGTGGGAGTTAAAATTTTATTTTCTCGATTGTGCCATGTTAGTCGAGCATTTACCATTTTCTCTAGTAATTTGCACAAACAACTTGTTAAAGAAATTGGTCTGTAATTGTTTACATTACTGGGATCTTTTCCAGGTTTGGGGATTGGAATAATTATAGCTTTACGCCATTCATCAGGAAATAAATTTCTAAGCCATAAGTGGTTATAAAACTCTAACAAGTATGTCTTTGCCAAAGGTGCTAAATGGCATATCATTTCAAAACAAATATTGTCACCTCCAGGGGCAGATTTATTGCTGTTCAACAGAGCAAATTCTAGCTCTTCCATATTAAATTTTCTATTATAATATATATCTTCTACTGTTTCAAAATTTATTGTTATTAATTCTATATTATTTTTCTTTGTGCGGAAATGCTCATCTAAATTTTTGTTGCTACTTACTTTTGTTAAATTTTCACCTATTACATTACTAATTTCTTTATGATCAAGTATTCTTTTTCCATCTTTTATTATGGCATGCCTAGGTGGTTTAACATGGGTACCATTTATTTTCCTGAATTTTTCCCATATTTTTTGTATGGGAGTATTTTTAGAGAGATCTGATACATATTTTTTCCATGAAATGATTCTTCCTTGTATTACTTCTCTTTTAAACTTTGCAGATATTTTATTATACAGAGGTTTTAATGTATCAATTTCTAATAATAATATAGTCAGTTTTTGTAAGGTTCCTTCTAATATCGGTAACGTTTTGTTTAACTTACTGAATTTTCTATTCAAATTAGTTAGTCGTGTTCCAATTTGGTGTTTTATTTTTATTAATTCTGTTAGTTTTTCAGACCACATGGGACTTTGTGTTTTGTTGGATGAGATTTGGATTTTGATATTGCTTTATCAGCAGCATTTGTAATGAAATCAACAAGAAATTTATTAGTTTCATTATGGTCTTTCAAATATTCAAATGGTGGGATATTCCTGGTGTGGAATTCATATTGTTCCCAATCTGCTTTATAAATGTTATATCGAGGGGCATGTTTGGTGGGGTTATTTTGTAATAAAGAAATTAATATGGGGAAATGATCACTTGTATGCAAGTCATCTACCGTATTCCAGTCCAATCTGTCTACTATGTCTGCTGTACATAGAGTTAGTTCAATTGAGGAATATGTTCCACGTGTTTTAGAAAAATATGTGCTGATTTCGTCATCATTTATACAGCACATGTCATATGAATCTATGAATTCCTCTATTTTATTTCCTGCTCTATTTGATTCTGTACAATTACAGTCCCACATTGGGTTGTGGGCATTAAAATCACCTACTATTAACGTTGGTTCCTTAGTATTATTAAGTAATTCTTTGATTTTGTCAACGTCATAATTTTTATTAGGTTGATTGTACAAATTATGAATTACATAATTATCGTTTTTTATTCGTATTCTAATACTCGACGTTTGCAGATCAGTAAAGTTTACAGGTACTTTGTCATAATATACTTTGTTATGTACATATATAGCAGTACCTAAATTTCCTTCTTCCTCTCTTGATGCAGATGCTAAGGTATATTTACCTATCGTTAATATTGTTTTGTTGACATGTTGCAAACATAATATCATTTGTTCATATTCTTTTAATAACCGTTGTATTTCTCCTAGGTGTAATGTGGTCTGTAGGCCATTTATGTTCCATTGTATAATATAACTATTGAAAATATTTTTTTATAGTGGTCGGTTTTTACTCTCTCTTTTTGTATTATCAATTTGGAATTTTTCTAATAATTTACTCACGACATTCATCTGTTTTTCCTTATAATAGACTAAGTGCTCAATGCACATGCACCCTTTTCATGGTTACTCAAATCTGTTTTTTTTTTCTATATTTCATAAAATTTCTTATAATGTTTGTTAAACCATCTTTTGTTATGCTTTGTTGTTATTGCATAATTCAATGAAACAATCATTACATCCACAAGTATTATCATGTGTATTTCTCTTTTCATTTGCTCTTGTTCCAATTACTGGAGAAGGAATAATCTCTTCTCCCTTGACATAATCATTATCATCTATGGTACGATTCTCTTTCACTTCTTCAGTGTTCTCGACATTTGCCTTCATAGGTTCTATTATTATTTTAGGAGATAAAGGTATATTCTTAGCTTGTTTTTGTTTTTGTTCCTTTTTCATCTCCTTTATCTTTGGTTTAACTGATGTTTCTCTAATAATAGTTGGTCTCTTCGTTTTGGGTGGTGTTCTCTCCAAAGGCCTTTTTTTATCTTTAATTTCCAGTCTATCTCTACCCTCTTCTGTTACTTTAGTAGCAGCATCGTCCTGTGTTTCTATTTGCATTAATATTTCAAATGAATTGGATAAAATATTATCCATCTCATTTGTACCTGTTTCTTTATTCTCTATTTTATTTTTTATTTCTAAATTATTATTTTTTTCTTGAGATTTACTTTTCTGTGCTCTGTTACTTCTATCTGTTTGCGTTTTTGCTTCATTTTTTGCTCTTGTTATTGAAGAATACGTGTGTTTCTTAGACGGATCTTGAATTCCTCTCACTTTTAATTCTAGCTTAGCCTCTCTTATAGACATCCCTGTTCGTTCTTGTAGTATTTTTAATTCCGTATTGTATATGTAATACATGCATTCTTTGGATCTTGCATGATGATTTTGCCCACAGTTTACACACTTAGGTTCACTGCACTTCCACTGTGTGGTATGATCAGTAGATCCACAATAAGCGCATACCAGTTCATTTCTACAATTTTTGTATGTATGCCCATACTTACTGCAATTTTGACACTGCAGTGGCTTTGGGACATAGGGTCTCAACTCTCTATTTTGGCCTAAAATGTTTATTTTTTGAGGTAGATCTTCACCCTCCAATTTTATTTTTGTTATTTTTAACGTTTGTCTATTGCTGTTTTTACTTGGTACAGCATATACCTCACAATCTTGGACTTTTGGGTATCTTTTTTTGAGAGAGTCCAATAGCATTTTCTTATCGACTGGTTCGTTATTGTTTTCAGGAAGTACAATGGTACCCTGAATGCTCTTCACAGTTTCGTGTTTTTTTACTTTAATGTTAATATTGTCTATTTTTCTCAAAGACAAATAGTCCTCGGACTGACTTTTTGTTGTGGCTTCTATAAGCCAAGTTTTTTCCTTTACTTGTCTAAACGACGTATCTGTCGTTGGATGTCTATTCAATAAATAATTCTCTAGTTTTAGGGCTGAAATATTTTGGTCAGCTTCCATGGTTAGAAACCTTGACCAACTTCCACTCCCAAAGAGAGAGTCGAAGTGAGTCAAGGTTGGGTCAAGACGATATTTATTTCTTTTTGATTTGTTGAGTACTGGAGTATAAGGTTCCAGTGTGATTACATTTGGATTCTTGTTTGTTTTTTCCAAAGAAAAGTTGTTACAGGAGGTTCCAGTGGTCGTCATCTGTGCCGAGTCACTACCATCAATGGGCCCAGGGGTACTCGAATCTTTAATTTCACTTACCATAAAGATTTG
This sequence comes from Macrobrachium rosenbergii, assembly GCF_040412425.1. Classification (NCBI taxonomy): domain Eukaryota; kingdom Metazoa; phylum Arthropoda; class Malacostraca; order Decapoda; family Palaemonidae; genus Macrobrachium; species Macrobrachium rosenbergii. The sequence continues at coordinate 8,945,170 of NC_089798.1, forward strand.
AGAGAGAGAGAGAGAAAAAAAAGCCTGTAAACCTTAAAAAGATATCATCAGCTTTTCATGGAGTTTTAATCTTCCACTAATGGCACAAGTGAGAACTGACTCCCAAATGTCCGCTCCCTACCCAACCCCAAAGGGGATGGCATAACATGATTAGAGTGGCCCAAGTGTAAGCCAAACCCGCTTGCTAGGACTGAGAGTATTACAAGAATACAATCATCCCCACCCTAATCATGTTATGGGCAAACCGGATAGAATGCCGAGAGTCCTATCTATAGAACCAGACCCCCCTGGAATCCGTGGTCCAGCCCTAACAAATAGTTCCGCCTTTGAGCTACCAATCTGGTAACTCTCGGGTCTGAACATTATCGGGCAGTTGACGGTCCTACCACAGTTCTCACTATCTAGCTTCGGATTTAAACCCATTCCCAGCTATGATATCTTTTCCTGTTTATCACGTCCAGTAAATTTTACTAAAAGTGGAAAATTCCACAAATTTATTCCAAAATAATATATGATGGTATATGAGACTCTTGAACTCGAACCCAGAAACAAATTCCTGGGGTTCAAGAGCCCCCTCACCACGTCAAGGTGGTCTCATGTCGAGGAGGCAGAACTCTAGATGATAGACATGAGGAGTGCATCAGCACTTAATAAGAATTAAAAAATGGAAAACTAATTTAATATATATATATATATATATATATATATATATATATATATATATATATATATATATATATATATATGTTTGTGTGATAAAAATGTATATATATATACATATATATATATATATATATATATATATATATATATATATATATATATATATATATATATATATATATATATATATATATATATATGTTTGTGTGATAAAAATGTACCCACCAAGGAAATCAGATATCATGTCCCAGAAAATCCACCTTCAGACAACGGTATAGAGATTTTTAAAAAATGACCATGTACTGTAGGCCTATCCTTCATACTGAAGTGTCATAGTTCCAGATGAACAGACACATGTGAAACAGCAACTAAGTTTTACCTCACACTCTTACCTAAATTTATTCACATTGTTGATTCTTGAATAGTGGATGCAAACACTTTTACCTTTTTTCCCTATAAGGTCAGTTATTATGAACTTTTAAGAAATTTATCTTTGACAAGACAAGTATAGATGGACTTGTCTTTGAACAAAAATAAGTAAAAGGAGATTATGATGAAAGACAGAGTTCGTTTTTAAAGGATACGCAAGGGATAACTTTGGGGGAATGCAGGGGCATAACCTCTGGTGACGACAGTAGAATTTATCTTTATTCACCCATATAATGGATCTATCAGTGTTATGATTGCTGTAAGTTGAAGGTCCAGTGACTGAATGTGTTTTAAGGATGCTGCATTTTCTTTCTTGATGATGTAGCAACTCTGCAACAGCCATGAACTCATTCTTGAAGAAATTATGAGTGGCACCACCAGCAAGTACTGGAGGGACAAGATTCTTAGGAGCTGATCTCAATGGAATCTTGAGCTTCGCCGTCCTGTCTCTTACCTGTGCGTTTTGCCTCTGTGGAACATACAGTGGGAGGTGTGGCCTCCTGAGAGAGGCTGGTAATAGTTTTACCATTACTGCTCACTTCAACTTGTGTAGGTATCCGGAGACAATGAACTAGACCTGCTCCCTCATCCTTTGACAAAAAAAAAGGCTAGGAATACAGATGAAGACTTCTGTGAACGGAAATTAGATTGGGGAGTTAGACAACGGCGTTCCGGGAATCGAGCTCCCTAAGAATGTATGGCGTTTTGTCGACACGTGTCCAAACTAATAAACGCAAATATATAGATGTTTTAGAGAGATACAAGCGGGGAATAAACGTGATGTGAATAACAGTAGGGGTAGCATTATGAAAAATGAAAATAGAAATTGGGCAAGACAAGGGTGAATTGATACAGTGACTGTGTGTGTATGTGTATGTGTGTTCGTCTGTGCGTGCAAACGACCTTTAATCCGAGAGCGCACGTTTTGGACTATGGCAAGAGTTTTAACCATAATTTTTCCCTCTACGGTAAATGGGATTAAGTTGCACTGCACTGTTTTTCCGCTCAAGTTATTTATCTTATAATAACATGATCCATTGATAAAAATTTCTTCTCTCGCGCATTTTCTCTTTTGTTTTCTTAGTATACACTACTTAAAACTTATATCTTCCAAGTTTCTTGTTTTATTTCTGATTTATCACCAAGCAATATTTCGTGACTTTTTCACGGCAGTTTTTTGTTTCGTGTCCTTCCCATTTCCACTTCTTTTCTATCCTGTGTATTTTCCAGCTCGTTTCCTTCGTCCATTTCCTTCTGGGAGGGAGGGCTTGGGATGGGAATGTGCTGCTGTGTGTGTGTGTGTGTGTGTGAGTGTGTGTAGGTTTCCGGGGAAGTTGGTGTATCCAGAGGTAGTCTCTATATCAGCAGACCGTGTCGAAAAGATATATCTTCAGTATCTAGCTGTAAATATAATTAACTAGAGCAAATATTTATGGACGAACTGAGTGCATACAAGCATCACCACTACTTCGGGGTTATGTCTGCTTAAGGTCTTTCGAGACAACGTACTTGATAAAAGAGGCAAGACGGAGAAAGAAATAAAATGAGAAGAGAAAAAGGAGAAGAAAAAAGGAAAGAGAGAGAGAGAGAGCGAGGAAGGAGGCCGCTTTCAGAATGCTTAATTATGTGTACAGAGTTGTAATTAAGGGTCCAGAGAAGAGAGTGAGAGAGAGAGTGAGGGAAGCTGTCCTGCTGCACCTCATTCCAGTCGTCTTTCTTTCAAGCCTCAATTTTAGGACTTCCATCTCCCTTTCTCTTCGTTTGACTTCCTTGGCGTCATTATCGATCCTTTTTGTCTGTCTTACTCATCCCGAAATCATTTTTCTCCTCTCCTCTTTCCTTCACTTTTGTCCAGTCGAGACTGATGTTGCCAAGGGTGTTTTGTATTCTTGATGATAATGAAAGCTAAGGCGCCTTTTTATGAAATATTGGTGTTTATTTGTAGTTATCTGTCTCAATTCCTAGACCTTTCCCGACCTGGCTTTTTCAAAGAATGGCCTTTCTATTTGCTTTTTGACGAGAATTTCAATATATCGTACATGGCCTGCAGCTTGATGGTACCACAGATATCAGTGGTTTTCAGTCTGAAAGTATACTTGATTTAGTTTCAGATGACCAGCGCATTCAGATGTTTTTCACCTTTATACTTAAAAGAACTTAAAGCTGTAATAAAGCTAATAAATTATTGCATCTGAATTTGATAAATAATCTGCCAACCCCAGTTTGAATGGAACCCCCCCACCTCTCTCTCTCTCTCTCTCTCTCTCTCTCTCTCTCTCTCTCTCTCTCTCTCTCTCTGCACTGGAATTTTTCGGTTCTTAAATGATGTCACTTCTTCGAGAGAACGGGAAAAACAATAACAAAGTAATTGACCAAATATGGATAATCTAAGGATTTTCGCCAAATAACCCTTGAATAGTTATTTTTATTATATCACTAATTTTATTGTGAGTATATTTACAGTTCTTCAGATTTAAGGCTTGTCAAATATCTTGTCATTGATTTTCATTCCTGCTGCTTGACTGTGTGTGCATGCGTGTCTGTGCGTGTGTGTGTGTGTGTGCGTATTATTTTCAAGTTTGTTAAAGTAATTTAACTTGAATTTAATTAAATGAAAATGGATACTTGGCAGTTGCTGCTTTCTAGTTTTAAAATGAATTCGACTTTGCACTCCTACTCTGGGTTACGTGACTTATGATTGCAGAATTGAAGTAAATTGAATTTATAAGAGAACTTTGACTCCTTGACAACTAGACATCTCCGTAGGGTTTAGTGCCGTCAGTACACCTCATGCGGTGCACTGTAGACATTAACGTTTTTCAACGTCCCTTCGGCCTCTGTCTGCAACCCCTTTCATTCCTAATACTGTACCTCCATTCATATTCTTTCTTCCATCTTCCTTTCCACTCTCTCGCAACAATTGTTACACAGTGTAACTACGAGGTTTTCCTCATGTTACACCTTTCCAACCTTTTTATTGTCAATTTTCTTGTCAGCGCTGAATGACTTCATAGGTCCCAGCGCTTGGCCTTTGGCCTAAATTCTATATGATGTCTCTTCTATCTGTAGCAACTAGACATAGCTTATACCTCTAGGAACACAAAAGAAGGTATATAGTTAAAAGGAAAGAAATTATTTAATTTTTCTCTTTTATTTGTCAAAGAAAGTCAGTAACACCCGCCAGAACAACCCGGAGGATATCTGGGATGTGAATTATGATGATGAAATGGCAGCAAGCCTTCCATTCTGTTCAGGAAAGTAAATACAAACAAGGAAGGCTAAACGGATTGGATTTAAAACAGGCTGATCCAAATAGTCATTTGCATCATACGTAGGATGATCTGTGAGGTACCACACAAAAGGAAACTTTTAATCTCAAACTTCTTGTGTTCAAATAAGAAATGGATGCTTCCAGATTCAAAGTAGTTCAAGTTATGCTGTGCATTTTTAAAACATTTACTTCCCAAAGACTTGCTAAATGAGTTTAGTGGCAGAAGGATAATTTGAAGAGGACAAGATTATTTCTTTGTAACGTGCGCGACTTTGATTTCCTTTGAGAGCATACAGCAAGTTTATGTAAGGTCTATGAATGTGGCTGAGCAGTGTATCAAGGTTGTTACGAAGAGCAATCTACGTACAAGCAGAAAGAATTAACTCAGCATTCTCAAGAAATACAATGAACTTAACTAAACTAGTAAAATAGTGAACATTCTGACAGATATAATCAATTAACATTTAGTTTTTGTTGCGTGAGACTAAATATCAGAATCTTTAGACGAGTTTTTGAGGAAGAATTAAAAACGTTATAACTTACTGTAGGTGATAATTGTGAAAGAAGATTTTTCAAAGAAATGTTGTGGGGGTTATTTGCTTTACTAATGAATTATCCAAAATTTAGCTGAAGTAAACAAAAAAAATTACAGTGTTATGTTTGCACAGAAACCAAAATTCATTTTCGATATCATTTGGATTCCCAAACAGCAGCTCGATTCTACGGGTACGGGTATCAGAAAGCCTGTATCCCACACTAAACGCGATTCCATTGCACATCGCTTACTATTGGATATTATGCCGTCACAAATATGATTTCTTACAAACACATTCCAGTTTTTATTTGGTTTCAGACTTTCTTGTTATTTTGAATATGAACAATTTTATGGGAACAAAAAGATCACCCGCCTTTTCCCCACCGAAGAATTTTGTTATATTTTCTTTCTCCCTGTTTTTCTTTTCTTTGAAGATGTTAGAAATTTTTCACGCGTCAGGTACCCGCGAAGGAAGTTTGGATGGAATCGATCATGCCGGCTGTCGTAAAACTTTGAACGCTTTACCTGATATGTATCGGAAATTAGAATGATGGAGACGGCACCCTCCGCCGCCCTACATGGCCTCTCTCTCCCATCTCGGCTCTCTTTCTTTATTTAGTTTTTTACAGCTGCACACGCACATTCTCTCTCTCTCTCTCTCTCTCTCTCTCTCTCTCTCTCTCTCTCTCTCTCTCTCTCTCTCTGCATAGCCTTTTTTTTAAGTTTCATTATAGATTGCTTTTGCCTGATATCAAGTACTACACCATAATTGTTTCGTCGTGAAAGATACGCTGGTCCACATCTTCACGAGAGCTAGAAGCCTTTTGTAATGTAAATTGAGATAAATCCTTATGTTCTAAACATTACAATTTTTTCTAAGAAAATTTTCAGGGATTGATTCATTTGTTTCATGCATTATCTGCATTCAGTGACTACACAATCTTTACTTTCCGGTGAGGGAGATGATTGATTTATTGATTAACTGATGGATGTTAGAGAAGATGAGCGCCTGAAAGAGAAACACAGAGAAAAAACGGAAGGGGTGGAATTGTGCAATATGTCTTAGCATGTGTTTAGAATATTTTTCTTTCTGTCGAACAACACTGTCATTACCATATAGGTATGAACCCTACAGAATTAGGAAGCTGAAATGTCCTCTGACTAAATTTTCAACCATAAAAGATATCTTCCTCTTTTGGAGATGGTGCTTTTTGAATTATTCATGCTTGCTTGGTCATGCATTCAAGAAACTAATAACAGAGGTAAGATTGTGGGGATAACGAAAGTTTAGGCCTTAGGAGTGAAAAGTTTGCCTGCCCACAAAAACTCCGTCCTTCCCATTCTTTGCAAAACTCTCTCTCTCTCTCTCTCTCTCTCTCTCTCTCTCTCTCTCTCTCTCTCTCTCTCTCTCTCTGTGTGTGTGTGTGTGTGTGTGTGTAATTTGTTGTTCCGTTTTAATTACTCAATGACAGATGGGCCCTGGTGACGTTGCCACTGCTGTTGATGCTGTTTCTCCCACTCTGCGGCCTTCACGCCTCCCTTTCCTTTTCCCCCTTTGCCTCACAACCTGGCCCCTCATCCTCCCTCAACCGTACAACAACAACCACTAAAGTCATCCACTCACCCTCCACCGCCATCCATATTTCATTGGACAAGCACCTCTCATCCTCCTTTTTAATGGTTTTTCTTATTTTTTTTTTTTTTTATAGATGGGAGTGATGGGGTGTGTAGCGGAGAAAACATTCGGGGAATGGAGACGCCTTGATGCAGGGAGATTCCCTTTTTACGAGTCATTTCTTATGGCCGTGTTTCAAACCGAGTGACGTGATCTTTCAGTCTCCGGTTGTCTCTTATTTACAGGGAGGTGATGCGTGGTCTGGCTAGCTCGGTTACCTAAGTTTAGCTTACGCTCTGTCAATGTATTATTGGAAATTTATATCAATTATATTTGGAGATTTGTGGAAAATGAAGCAAAGTAACGACACGAGTGACGGAATTCCACAGAGGTCCTTTGCATCATACGGCGTGAGAGGCGACGATGATGATTCACACTACGCGCACATACACACACACAGACATATATATATATATAGACATATATATATATATATATATATATATATATATATATATATATATATGTGTGTGTGTGTGTGTGTGTGTGTGTGTGTTTATGAAGGTTTGAATGCACATGAATCTGGCACTGGAAAATAGGATCATTTCAGTTCAGTTAGACACACACACACACACACACACACACACACACACACATATATATATATATATATATATATATATATATATATATATATATATATATATATATATATATATATATATTATATATATATTTATATATGTGTGTGTGTGTCTAACTAAACTGAAACGTTCCTATTTTCCAGTGCCAGATTCATGTATAATCAAACCTTCGTAACATATTTGAGTGCGATGGTGGGCTACAAACCTCATGCCGCTCAGTCATTTCAGCGAGAATGCTAAAATGACGAGTCCAGGTTTCGTACATGAGGTACAGGGTGTTTACTGCTGGCCCCAGAAAAGGTTTCAGCCACCTCCTAGGGTATTTTCCTCTTGGATCCATAACCCTGTACCAGGTAAATATATATATATATATATATATATATATATATATATATATATATATATATATATATATATATATATATATGTGTGTGTGTGTGTGTGTGTTATGGTATGCAGTGAAGACGGTAGGAACCCAGGAAATTTTTGAAGAGAAGATGGGTGCCTTTGGAAGCTGTGCCAGCTTTCCTTAATGAAACGAATGAAAGAGTTATGTGGCTGCTGAAATGTATTGTTTGTGTAGCACTGTTTTTGAAGGTGAAGAGATGGCTCGGCGTCTTGAGGTGGTAAAGGTAATGGAAGGAGTTGATGATGAAGGGAATGTGAAATAAGTACTATAATAGAGATCCGCAGTGAATCCATAGGTATTGTTGCCAATTGGACTTTGAGGCGCAAAACTACTTATTTCCCACGCAGTGGCTAATACAATCTATGCCAGCATGGGGAAGCCAGTGCCATTCTTCTTTAGCAAAGCGTCAACATCTGCATTACGTTAAGGTTTACCTGGATATTACGTTGTCCAGGGGTGTTTTATCCCACTTGCCGTCAAATAGGAAAAAAAGTTCCTGACTGTTTTGTACTGTACATAATGATGGTCGTAAAGAGGGATGGCAGTTCTTCTTTAAAAGACCCATGCCCCATGACCGTAATAGTTCTAGCTAATTTCCCAATTAATACCTATTTGTGAACAGATTTAAGTGCATTTATATTTGTTTGTGTACATTTATTTGTTATTGATGCTTTTATTTAACTGTTGGGAGTTAATGGTTTGGTTTGTTCACGGTATTGTTGGTGCATGAATTAGTAATAATAACGATGATAATAATAATAGAAATAATAATAACTTTGAAATCTGCCTAGTTGTTCATAGAAACTATTAAGCTCATCCATTTCAGAAATTCTGATTTTCTCGTTAGTTATTTCTTTTGAGAGGTAAGATATTGTGACTTGATATTAGATGTGATAATTAACTCCCGGCAGGTAATAAGATAATTAATTGACTAGTTTACTGTGGCAAAATTGTTTGAAATCATTTGAGGACAATCTTTCAAATCATAGTCTTAGTTGTATTTGGTACAGGTAAGCAAAGGCTATTGATGTGGAAGTTGTTTCATGTGTGAACAGGCTAATGATGTGGAAGTTATGTTTTGTGTATGCAAAGGCTAATGTTGTGCATGTTATGTTTCTTGTATGAACAGGCTTATAATGTGGAGATTATGCTTCTTGTATGAACAGGCTTAGTGATGTGGTAGTTATGTTTTATGCTATATGAACAGGCTAATGATGTGCTTCTTGAAACAGGCTTATAATGTTTCTTGTATGAACAGGCTTATAATGTGGAACTTGTTTAATGTGTATGAACAGGCTTATGATGTGGAATGAACAGGCTTATAATGTTTATGTTCTTGTAAGAACAGGCTAAATGATGTGGTATGAACAGGCTTATAATGTTTTGTGTAAGAACAGGCTAATGATGTTTCGAAAACAGGCTAATGATGTTTATGTTTCTTGTAAGAACAGGCTAATGATGTGGAACTTGTTTCGTGTAAGAACAGGCTAATGATGTGTAAGAACAGGCTAATGATGGTTTTGAAGAACAGGCTAATGATGTGGAAGTTATGTTTTGTGTAAGAACAGGCTAATGATGTGGAAGTTATGTTTTGTGTAAGAACAGGCTGATGATGTGGAAGTTGTTTCGTGTAAGAACAGACTAATGATTTTGGCTGATGATGTGGAGATGTTTTGTGTGAGAAGAGGCTAATGATGTGGAAGTTATGTTTTGTGTAAGAACAGGCTAATGATGTGGAAGTTATGTTTTGTGTAAGAATAGGCTAATGATGTGGAAGTTATGTTTTGTGTAAGAACAGGCTAATGATGTGGAAGTTATGTTTTGTGTAAGAACAGGCTAATGATGTGGAAGTTATGTTTTGTGTAAGAATAGGCTAATGATGTGGAAGTTATGTTTCGTGTAAGAACAGACTAATGATGTGGAAGTTATGTTTCGTGTAAGACCAGGCTATTGATGTGGAAGTTATGTTTCGTGTAAGATCAGGCTAATGATGTGGAAGTTATGTTTCTTGTATGAACAGGCCAATGATGTGGAAGTTTTGTGCACACAAAAGGTTCATCCACAGCTCAGTAGAAGTTAAAGCACGAATGTGGCAGTGGTTATTAACAATTTTTTTTTTTTTTTTACATTTTTGTGGACCTACCCCATGTTAGGGGATCTGATGAATGTTAAAAAAGAATTGTATAAATGAAAAAATTGTGGCATAGTATATATTTTCAGTTGCACTGACCAAGTCAGGTTTTAGTGGGAAACATTATTCAAGCTCCAACTACCCAGTAAAAGCTAATGGGAAGGCACCGTCATATATCATAATTGAATTACACTTTGGTTTAAGTGAATGTAGGCCCCTTTACGAATTAAGCAGTTATGAATGTAGCTATGGTTTATCCCTCTGCGTAGTCGCATACAAGCGTACAAAAACGATATTTTGAAATATACTTGAAGGCAAATGAAACCAGTTTAGTAAATGGCTTCTGTCTCGGTAACTTTACGGAAGAAAGAGGTTTATGGTTTTTTATAAGGTCAGCAGCCTTTCTCATCCTATAGTCATAGGTTTATGCACAATGTGTATGAGTACTGGAGTGTAATTGTACTTAACTGAATGTGACATTGCATATATATGTTATGTGAAACTACAAGTGAGAACCGATTTATCGGTTTATCGAATAACTGATTAGCTAATTAGGTGTCACAAACAGTTTTAAAGCAAGTTTTAAAGGAAGGTACGACTGGATATTTTCTTTTGCATAAGGAGACATGTGACATGAAAATTGTGGATGAATAGAGTTTCTTAATATAGTATATGACTGATAAAAATCAGGCTTATGATTTAACTGAGACTAATGTAATCCCGAAGATATTGAGAATATATTTTGTACAATGTAATTTGTACGTATATTTATTTTGAGCTGACAATTAGAAGCTTTTGTAATTAAGTCAAAACTTTTAATGTGAGGGGGACTGGTTTGATCTTAAATTGAGATTTGCTAAGCGTTGACGTAAATGGATATTAATTATTTTGATGTGTGGATTGAGGAAAAGAGGTCATTAGAAGGACAGGTGAGGTGCGTGAAATACCTAAGTAAAGTAGGGTAGCACGATCTCTGAAAACGGTCTAGAAGAGGCGAGCATCTAGTGAGTAACAAAGGTTTTAAGATATGAAGTGGATATAAGTGAAAAAAATTCATAACTATGTATGCATACATATATAAATTATATATATATATATTATATATATATATATATATATATATATATATATATATATATATATATACATATATATAATCTTTGTATATATATGTGTGTGTATGTGTATGCAATATATATATATATATATATATATATATATATATATATATATATATATATATATATATATATATATATATATATATATATATATATATATATATTTATATACATACATACATACATACATATATCTCAGCTGAATTACTAAATTCTGCTTTAAGGGGATGGGGAAATAGTTAAGTATACCTTAGTTTTACCAGACCACTGAGCTGATTAACAGCTCTAAAGAAGGATGAAGACTAATCTCGGTGGAATTACTAAATTCTCCCTTAAGGGGGTAGGGAAGAAGGATAAAGACTATATCTCAGTGGAATTACTAAATCCTCCCTTAATTGGATAGGAAGAAGGATAAAGACTATATCTCAGTGGAATTACTAAATTCTCCCTTAATTGGATAGGGAAGAAGGATAAAGACTATATCTCAGTGGAATTACTAAATCCTCCCTTAATTGGATAGGGAAGAAGGATAAAGACTATATCTCAGTGGAATTACTGAATCCTCCCTTAAGGGGCTAGGGAAGAAGGATAAAGATTATATATCTCAGTAGAATTACTGAATCCTCCCTTAAGGGGATAGGGAAGAAGGATAAAGACTATATCTCAGTGGAATTACTAAATCCTCCCTTAATTGGATAGGGAAGAAGGATAAAGACTATATCTCAGTGGAATTACTAAATTCTCCCTTAAGGGGGTAGGGAAGAAGGATAAAGACTATATCTCAGTGGAATTACTAAATCCTCCCTTAATTGGATAGGGAAGAAGGATAAAGACTATATCTCAGTGGAATTACTGAATCCTCCCTTAAGGGGCTAGGGAAGAAGGATAAAGATTATATATCTCAGTAGAATTACTGAAGAAGGATAAAGACTATATCTCAGTGGAATTACTAAATCCTCCTTAATTGGGCTAGGGAAGAAGGATAAAGACTATATATCTCAGTAGAATTACTGAATCCTCCCTTAAGGGGCTAGGGAAGAAGGATAAAGATTATATATCTCAGTAGAATTACTGAATCCTCCCTTAAGGGGATAGGGAAGAAGGATAAGGACTAATCTCAGAATTACTATCCTCCCTTAAAGGGATAGGAAGAAGGATAAAGACTATATCTCAGTGAATTACTGAATCCTCCCTAAGGGGATAGGGAGGAAGGATAAGGACTATATCTCAGTGGAATTACTGAATCCTCCCTTAAGGGGATAGGGAAGAAGGATAAAGACTATATCTCAGTGGAATTACTGAATCCTCCCGTAAGGGAATAGGGAGGAAGGATAAACACTATATGTCAGTGGAATTACTGAATCCTCCCTTAAGGGGATAGGGAAGAAGGATAAAGACTATATCTCAGTGGAATTACTGAATCCTCCCTTAAGGGGATAGGGAAGAAGGATAAGGACTATATCTCAATGGAATTACTGAATCCTCCCTTAAAGGGATAGGGAAGAAGGATAAAGACTATATCTCAGTGGAATTACTGAATCCTCCCGTAAGGGAATAGGGAGGAAGGATAAAGACTATATGTCAGTGGAATTACTGAATCCTCCCTTAAGGGAATAGGGAAGAAGGATAAAGACTATATCTCAGTGGAATTACTGAATCCTCCCTTAAGGGAATAGGGAAGAAGGATAAAGACTATATCTCAGTGGAATTACTGAATCCTCCCTTAAGGGGATAGGGAGGAAGGATAAAGACTATATGTCAGTGGAATTACTGAATCCTCCCTTAAGGGAATAGGGAAGAAGGATAAAGACTATATCTCAGTGGAATTACTGAATCCTCCCTTAAGGGATAGGGAAGAAGGATAAAGACTATATCTCAGTGGAATTACTGAATCCTCCCTTAAGGGGAAGGAAGAAGGATAAAGACTATATCTCAGTGGAATTACTGAATCCTCCCTTAAGGGGATAGGGAAGAAGGATAAAGACTATATCTCTGTGGAATTACTGAATCCTCCCTTAAGGGAATAGGGAAGAAGGATAAAGACTATATCTCAGTGGAATTACTGAATCCTCCCTTAAGGGAATAGGGAAGAAGGATAAAGACTATATCTCAGTGGAATTACTGAATCCTCCCTTAAGGGAATAGGGAAAAAGGATAAAGACTATATCTCAGTGGAATTACTGAATCCTCCCTTAAGGGAATAGGGAAGAAGGATAAAGACTATATCTCAGTGGAATTACTGAATCCTCCCTTAAGGGGATAGGGAAGAAGGATAAAGACTATATCTCAGTGGAATTACTGAATCCTCCCTTAAATTCTGAAGAAGGATAAAGGACTATATCTCTGTGGAATTACTGAATCCTCCCTTAAGGAGGAAGAAAGAATAAAGACTAATCTCAGTGGAATTACTAAGTTCTCCCTTAAGGGAATAGGGAAGAAGGATAAAGACTATATGTCAGTAGAATTACTGAATCCTCCCTTAAGGGGATAGGGAAGAAGGGTAAAGACTATATCTCTGTGGAATTACTGATTCCTTCCTTAAGGGGGTAGGGAAAAAGGATAAAGACTATATCTCAGTGGAATTACTGAATCCTCCCTTAAAGGGATAGGGAAGAAGGGTAAAGACTATATCTCTGTGGAATTACTGAATCCTCCCTTAAGGGGATAGGGAAGAAGGATAAAGACTATATCTCAGTGGAATTACTAAATCCTCCCTTAAGGGGATGGGGAAGAAGGATAAAGACTATATCTCAGTGGAATTACTAAATTCTCCCTTAAGGGGATGGGGAAGAAGGATAAAGACTATTCTCAGTGGAATTACTAAATTCTCACTTAAGGGGATGGGGAAGAAGGATAAAGACTTATCTCGGTGGAATTACTAAATTCTCCCTTCTTACGTGCCGGTTTTAAGGAAGACAGTAATTTCCTTTATCACTGGAGTGCAGAGATATTAATCCTTGCTTCTATTTAATCAAACGGACTCGCGTGAATGATGCCTTGTAAGGTAAAGACGAAAGGCTGTTTTGGAATACGAGTGGTCGAATTAGATGCTAATTTTTGCGTCGGCTTAAACAGGGCATTAATCCCGCCATGGGAATGAGGGTGCAGGAGAAAAAATAAGAGAAGAAATAAAAAAGACAGATAAAAACCGATGGAAACTCGAGAGCTCGAAAACCATTTGCCAAGGATATATGTTTCGCCAGTTGGGAGGAGCTATTCATCTGGCGTTTTTAATTACTCTGAGACTCTGACGGGAGAACAGAGGAGGAGGAGGAGGGGGAGGAGGAGGAGGAGGAGGAGGAGGAGGAGGAGGAGGAGGAGGAGGAGGAGGAGGAGGAGGAGGACAAAGGAAGAAGGTTGAGAGAGGAAAGAAAAGAGATACGGCAAGCGAAGGGAGGCTAAGGAGCAAGAAGTAGAAGCTGGAGGAAGAGGAGTGTTACAAGGAAATCGTTTTAGGCAGAAAAAAAATTGCGAGAGAAAATATGCGAATGCAAATAAAAAATCTACTTACCGGCAGGAAGAAGTTCTCAGAGGTACTGTTTTATGCAAAATGCCGAAAGACAGACAGACAGACAGAAAATGTTTTTTGGTCTTCATTTAATGAGAGATCCGGAGCTTATTTCCCCCCTGTGTTTGTATGCTTACGGGTGGGTGGTGTCCGCTTTAATATTGGTTGTAGACCCACTTAGGCCTACAAGCCACCATTCGAAAGTTTTCCACAGTCTGATTTACGGCCAGTAATCTTCAATTCATTGAACTCTCTTCTTTCTCCTTTGGCTGTCTAATCTCTACTTCTATTCTATGTTATATTAATTCTTGAAGTTCGGTTTCTGTTTTGTTAATGTAAGTCCGATGTAATTGAGTAGAAATGGTGTACTTTTATTCAGTGCCATTTAATTTTGATACTAAGCGCAGACTGATATAATTTGTGAAATTATCCGACTCTGAATCAGAGCATGAATATCCGCAATTTGAATTTGAACCTTTTAGGAACATTAGGGATGTATATCATTTCAATAATAGTTTAATGGGGCCCCAGTAAATCTTTCGAATTGGCCTTCGAGTTTATTGCTATAATTGCGCGCCGGAATGTACTCCTACTCTGCTGCTTGCATCGCTGTCTGTACCCAAAACTCACATGAGGGTGGAAATGAGTACATTTAAATTGTCTAGTGGTAGCAAAAAAATGCTAAAATTCTAATTATTTTCACTTTTTCTTCCATATCAAGAAATCTGTCGCATCACAGCAATAATGATTCATTCAGCCAACTGGCATTTGTTCTTCCAAAAATAGTGCTAATTAGAACGGAAATACAGTCTGACTCCACAAAGTTGCAGAAAATGAGGGAATTAAATATTTACGAAAATCGATATGAGAGATCATTAGAAAACATTTTGGCCCTTGTTCGTTTAGCAAAAATCAATTGCCGCATATACAGTACATATATATATATATATATATATATATATATATATATATATATATATATATATATATATATACATATATATATATATATATATATATATATATATATATATATATATATATACATATATATAATATATATATATATATATATAATATATATATATATATATATATATATATATATATATATATATATATATATATATATTCTTCCTAGTGTTATATATATATATATATATATATATTCTTACTAGTTTGCTGTGTAGTTCTTACCTTGCTGACTGGCGACCAACACGACGTATTAGAAAAAAAGTAAGTTATCTAAATGAGATTTCAATTAGGGGAGGACTCAGGAGAGAAGTTCCGGGTCTAAATTAATTACATGTATTTACATTACTCGGAAGAATTAATTACAGAGAGTTGTATACGCTGGGCTCTTGGCACCTCTCAAGTGAAATGATACAAGATTAAATAACTAGAGTGCCAAACAATGAATAATGAGACATGAATAAAATCAGTATCAAGGCTTGATTGATGGACGTGGGGCACAGTGGTTTTACAGCAGTACACACACCCTTCTGCAAGCATAGAGAAGGCACACGATCACTGGATAAGCCAAGCACAATCTAAATCTTAAGCCTGGTTCACACTATGCCAGTAATTTAGTCAAGTGGCGAGTAGTTTAGTTACTACTTTCCTACTAAACTGATCAATTTCGTTCGCACAACCAGTCAAGTAGAGTACATTAGTGTGTAAGGCATCGCAAGATGAACAGGCAACGCAGCAAAGCTAAAAGGCTAATAAAAGATATTGCAATAGCTATTTTAGAGGAAGTGGAGGAAGAAATAAGTGTGTCAAAAAGAAAAAGATTATGGGAACGAAAATGGATTCAGAGAAGAAATCAACTAGGAGCTACTAATTCACTTCTCAAGGAATTAGAAGTAGAAGATCCTAGAGAATACTACTCAACATTCAGAATGAGTCAAGAATGTTTTAACTTTCTGTTGATGAAAGTGCAATCACAAATTCAACGAAATGATACCCATTTAAGGAATGCAGTTCCGGCAAAAACCAAATTACAGGCAGTTCTGTACCTTCTTGCTACTGCTTGATTTGTTTATTTTTATACTGTGGACATTTAACATTCCACAAGCTCTCATGTTGTAAATATTTTGAAATAAATTTTAGTGTTGTCTCTTCATTCCATCGAAGTGCCATTTCTGCGGCAACCTACAACTCATGAACTCCACTAAATTACTAAATTCAACACGTGTTCTCACTGGTTTAGTGGACGAATGACAAGTGGGCGGAGCTACTACTTGACCGTAAAAATAGAACATTTTGGATCGACTAAACACTAAATCACTAAATTGCTTACTAAACTACTTGACTAAACTGTTTGGTGTTCAGACACGTTTAGTAGCTAAATTACTCGCCACTCGACTAAATTACTGGCATAGTGTGAACCAGGCTTCACAGAGGGATTTGCTTAAGGCTTAAGGAGAAGAATGTCAAATTATGGTCAGGCAAATTGCTCTTCACACTGGTAAATGGTTACCGGCAATTGATTCAAGGTCTAAGCACAATGCAAAAGGGGGAAACGGAAACATTAAGAATAAGAACAAGATAATTGACCGGAAACCTTTCAGCCACACAGTACCTTAACTCCAGACCAAAGATCTGTGAATATAGCAGAAATGGATTCTCTGCTGAGTGGGGCTTCTGCAATGGACACTCATAGTGGCACTTGAATGATTAGGATATCGGCCACACAAAGGATTGAGCAAGGCTCGGGTCATGCCCGGCAGCGTGTTTCTGGGTCAGTGTCCTGTTTGCTTCTGGCTGCTTGGCCTCTGTACAGCCTTATATGACCTGCCCTGAATTGCCGATGTTCGGTGCTTGGGGTATTTGAAATAAGATGTTGTAAACAAAAAGAATGTTCCTAAAGCAGGATTATGCAGCATTTTCCAGAAGTACATAAAAAATTACTGGCAATTGATAAAAATCTACAGTATATAGTCACAGTGATCTATAACTTGAATATGCAATAACAATGGTAAACAACACTTATTCCTCATTTGCTATCGCTCCTAGATATAAAATCTAATTATACAATCACAGTAATAAAGGAATATCAGGAAGATTTTTCTCATTAGACGGAGGTTCACATGTATCCCAAGAACAAGGCGCTATCTGGAATAAAAGACTTTTGGCCAGCAGATCATAAAGACAGATTTAGAGTGACGCTTTGGAGAGGCGTAGGAGGTTTACAATGTAAAGGCACTTTGGACCTTAACGAGTCTGTTGTCAAGTTTAAATTTGAAAACAAAAAGTGGCAGAGAGCTCGCCTCCTTGGGCTCTGTATGTGACTTGTCAATAGGAAAACATGGCGAAGTGAGAAGTATTAATGAATACTGTATATTATATATATATATATATATATATATATATATATATATATATATATATATATATATATATATATATATATATATATATATATATATATATATATATATATATATATATATATATATATATATATATATATATATATATATATATATATATATCTTATGAGACACAGTGATAGCACCAACGGTATTATACTGTTGGGTCAAGCCAAAGCAGTTGTTAGGTTTATGTAAAAAGAGAGGCATTCACACAGGTGGATTAGAAATTGCAAGGTCTGGATACAGTGCAGAAAGTGATTCTAGAAGATGCTGTAGCACTGAATAAGCAAGTTTATTGGTTTCCCCTGAGTGTCCTGTAAAGGGCATTTTTATACTGTACTTGGAAAGGAAGATTCTTTTAGCAGCAAAGTTATTTTAAAGTGTGTTGAAAAATTTTGTCTTTTCCATAGTATCTACTGTAGATTTTTGTATCTTCCTGATTTTCCTTTATTATTGTGGTTGTATAATTAGATTTTATATCTAGAAGTGATAGCAAATGAAGCATAAGTGTTGTTAACCATTGTTATTGCAGATTCAAGTTATAGATCACTGTGACTATTTACTGTAGATTTTTATCAATTGCCAGTAATTTTTTATATACTCTTAAAAATGCTGCATAGTCCTGCTTTAGGAACATTCTTTTTGTTTACAATATCTTATTTTGAATGTTGAAGCATACCACCATAATATCCAGTAATCTCCTTCAAATGACACCAATCAGAGTGAATTCACAGAGGGATATTGTGAAACATGCTGTCAGGTTCTCTTATGCCCCTCTCCCCCACAATTTTCCCTTATTTGCTAGATATGAGAGTTATGTTTCCTGTCTCATGGGCCTCGACCTGAAAAACTAAGGTTATGACTGTGTCTTTGTGATAGGACTCTCGAAGCCCTAAGTACCGAAAGGGTTACGTCCTAGTCGTTCACCCGAAAAGCTCCTTTAATGAACGGAGAAGGTGACTTTGTGCTGCGTGAAAAGTATGTTATCTGTCTGTTGAGCAAAAAATATGGAAGCCTTGGCGTAGACTTAATAAATACAGGGATATGTGGGAGATGAAAGTTGACATTTTTTAGCTTAGACTTTACTCTATATTTGAACAAATAGAACTTTTGAGTGGGCAAAATATTTATATCTTTCAATACTCCTTTAATGTTTGTAAGTGGCTATCATGAATTTGGCTGTAAACCTTATATTTATGGTCTTCCCAAGTTGATAAACAGGGAGATAGCTGAAGACGGTTGCCAGACCGTAAGCCCCAAACATAAATAAGGCAATGCTTGTAGCAAAACTTGTAAGAGCAAAAGTGGATACAGTATCCCAACTCAATGAATAAAGGACCAGGTTTTCTGGAATTCATAAATAATGACATTCAAGAACCCACTTGGTCAGTTTTAGTATTGTTGGATTTATTCCGTTTGAATCTAGAAGCAGGGAAAATTTATATTTTGCGATGAAGATACTACTTCGCATTTGATGTAATTTAATATTAATAAACTTATAACTTACTTGTTACCCAGAATTCATATGCCAGACTTAGTGACTGCATAATGGATGAGACAGTTATGTAGCAGAATGTTTTCTTTGATCAAATCCACATCGTCTGGTAGTGGAAGCTTTTTGGCTAATATAAGACCAAAGAAGTCCCCATGGATTTCATCTGAAAAATACCCAGAATTAAGAGACGGCAGTATCGGACACAATGTTAAGTTTCAAAAAGTTTATGTCTAAGACATGTGTTTATAGAAAGAGAGCAAATTCAAGCAGGTGTGTGCCTGTTTTCCAATCCATTTGTCTAAAATGAATGAATCGAAAATTTCAACAATTTCACTTCCAAATTATAATAAATTTAGAAAATCTTTTACTGGATCTCTTACTAAGCTTTGAAGACTCATTGTTCGTATAGGTATTTATAGAACGATAACTCATTCAACCATCTATGTTCGCTATTTTTCTAACCATAATACAAATATTAGAATTGATGTTAAGGTAGGCATATGTTTAAGAGTTTGGATATACTATGAGCTGGCATCTTTCTTTGTTAAATTGGTTTTTATTTTAGATATAGCCAGATAATTGGGATATCCAGAATTACTGGTAAAGGAAGCCCCTCAGAAAAAAAAATATATTTAAAGTGATGAAAAGAAGCCGGGAATAAAGAAAAGGGTGAGATCACTAATCTCTTCTGTCACTAAGTTGGAAAATCTTTGCAAGAGTTTAACTGAAGTTGGCTATAAGTTAGGAGAGAGACTTTGTTAATAAAATGGAACCTTCTACAAATGAGAAACTTGATTGTGCCGTATATGTTATGCTTTGGTAAAAGAGAAGGAAATCTCGTGTCTGTGAAATGAGAAGGAAATGGAGACCAGGATAGGAAAACAGAGGAACAATCACCCAAAAGGAGAAAAAGAATGTAGTAGCAGGTCATAACTATTTATTTTAGTTACTTCACTAATTAACCAAATGGCCAGTTGTATTTATATTAGTAAGCTAAATGTACAAAATTAATGAATAACTGAAAATTATTTTCAAATAATTTTCAAATTATGGGCAGGAAGATCTTCAAATAAGCTTTCAAAATATAAAAATAATATACAGTTGTGAACACCTAAAATTAGTTTAGTTGCCGTGCCATTACCGGAAATAGACCTTTCTCTAAATTAGATATTGTAAATAAAAAAAATATCATTTGAGGAGCATGTATGTCTAAGCAGCATTATCCAGGAGCATAATAGGAATGAATCCTTTAATGAGCCAGCTCCCAAGTGTTTACCTGAGCACGCGGGCTATTCGTTTGACCAAGTTTTATTGGGTTGTCTTTGAAGAAATGGAAAAGAAGTAAACTTTTATGCGTTTAAGAAGAAGCCAGTGTCTCCAAACACATTTCAACATCTTTGAAGACAGGATTGCTGCATCAAGAATTGGTAATATGCCTAACCCAAAAATGGTAGATTTAATAGAACAAGGAAATTTTCCGTTTTCCATCGATAATACAACAACTAGGTCAATTAAATTGTCATCTATTCACAGCTATCTGCATAATCGGAAAATCATGTACTGTAGTATATAAGAATTATAGTTCGGATGTTGTTTGTTGACCGTAGCCGCGAATGAAGTCACTGGGGTTACCAGTCTCGGAAGACAGCACATACAGCTCGTGATCTAATGAGACTGGCAACATTTAATCGCCCCGTTCCAGTTTTTGTTGCATGAGCCGGGAATGTGACGTCAGTGAGAGTGAAAATTTATGCAAATGTTCCACTTGTTAAATTAACAGAGAAATTAGAGCACTGACCTCGTTAGAAAAAATAAAAAACATATTTTCTTGATTCATAGAGTCAGTGAGCGTCTATCACAGAAAGTCTCTCGTTAACCCAAATGCTAAAGCTAAGATTAAAGAACTGAAAGCGCCTTAATAAAGAACAGAAATATTGCATGTCCTTTCAACAGTAATTCCAAAAATACATCTATTTGAGTTTTGTCAAGCCTTTAAAATGAAGAGATGATTAAAACGGCGGAAAGGTGTAAGTAAATTGTACAACGCTGAATAAAAACTTACAGAAGGAGCTTTCATCATGAGTTGAATGAGGCTTTTAGCCTCTCTCTCTCTCTCTCTCTCTCTCTCTCTCTCTCTCTCTCTCTCTCTCTCTCTCTCTCTCTCTCTCTCTCTCTCGTTCTCACACACTTGCAAATCTTTCATTCAGACGAAAGAAAATTGTCGTCCTTCTTTTTGGAATATTTTTCAAGAAGTGAGAGAAAGAGAGTGAGCGGTCAATTGCATAAATTAACATGATCCGCATCTCGCCTCCCTGGATCTTTATTTTGATTAGCCAAATTTGTCACTTGAATACCGAGCGCTGTCAAAAGTTTTCGCCCTTATTTTAATGCCACTGTCGTTCTTAGGTTCACTGAAATGGTTATTTTTGTCTGCTGACTAAATTTGTAGGATTCTGTTTCTTTGCTCTATTGAGTTCGTTTTATCGGTTCTGAGTTGTAGTGAGGAGAGTATATATACTATATATATATATATATATATATATATATATATATATATATATATATATATATATATATATATATATATATATATATATATATATATTCTGTAAGCTACAAACGTCCTTTAATATCCAATTCGCTCTACCTCGGAAATAATATATTTTCATATGTTACCGAAGGGGAATTTTTTAGTTGATAATAAGTTCGCCGTCCCGTGGGCTCGAACCAGCGAAGGACAAGAACTCAGGACTACAGTGGACGCATTAACCCACGCGGCCACAAGTCAGGTATGAGTATAAGTGGATATCAGCTCCCATGTACAAATCACCCGTCAAACTCAGGTGTTTGTATTTGGAGACGATATCCACCCACCTCTGCCATGTTGACCGTGTAATGCGTTTGTCGCACGCAGCCATATTATGACTTTTTATTACATCACCGTGATTCATATACAATCGGTAAGCTACAAATGTCCTTTAATATCCAATTCGCTCTACCTCGGAAATAATATATTTTCATATATGTTACCGAAGGGGAATTTTTTAGTTGATGGCTGCGTGGGTTAATGCATCCACTGTAGTCCTGAGTTCTTGTCCTTCGCTGGTTCGAGCCCACAGGACGGCGAACTTATTATCAACTAAAATTCCCCTTCAGTAACATATATGAAAAATATATTATTTCAGGTAAGATATATGAATATTAAATTATTTCTGATTGTAGATGAATCACTGTGATGTGATAAAAGTCATAATTGGCTGTGTGCGACAAACACATTACAAGGTCAACATGGCAGATGTGGGTGGATATCGTCTCAAATACAAAACACCTGAGTTCGATATTAGTACATGGGAGCGATATCCATATACCTCACTTATATGTATAATGCGTCCACTGTAGTCCTGAGTTCTTGTCCTTCGCTGGTTCGATATACGGCATGGTATTATATCAACTAAAAAATATAACATATATATATAAATATATTATTTCCGAGATAGACCAATTGGATATTAAGAGGACGTTTACAGCCTACTGATTGTATATGAATCACGATGATGTGATAAAAGTCATATATATAATCCATTGCATTTATATATATATATATATATATATATATATATATTTAATAAAAAAATAAAGACAAGACAGATGGAGTCACATACAATCAAAATTCGTGGTCGACGGCGTTTCGCAATAATCCATTGCATTTTTAAAAATTACACAACTTTGTTTAATAAAAAAAAATACGTCACTACATAAAATTGTAAAGATAAAAATTTAAAAAATTAAAAATTAAAAAAATATATATATATTTCCATACAATTATAAAGATAAAAATTTAAAAAAATAAAACAATAAAAAAAAATATACATTTCTTAAAATATCTTGAAACGAACCTACCCAGTACATGGCTAAAAAGTGACTAAACAGAAAAGGGTAAAACTAGTCAAAGCAAACAGAACAGCAGAGAAATTACAAAATAAACAAAGGTGTGGAAAACGT
Source organism: Macrobrachium rosenbergii (assembly GCF_040412425.1). Lineage (NCBI taxonomy): Eukaryota > Metazoa > Arthropoda > Malacostraca > Decapoda > Palaemonidae > Macrobrachium > Macrobrachium rosenbergii. The sequence goes on from NC_089798.1 coordinate 8,968,370, forward strand.
CTGGGCATTTAACGAGGGAACGAGGGCTTTAATGAAAATTGACTCTAAAGTCGTAAGCTCGTCCTGGTGTTGAGCTGAGGCTATTATTTCAAAATTTTTCATATCAATCTGTGTTTTGCAGATTGCGGAGTGATTTCTTATATTTGATAAAAGCTGCTGATTGTACGTGTGTCTCTCCATCTGCCCTTGGCCCCCGTATATTAGGCTTCTGCCTTCATCATCATCATCGTATATATATATATATATATATATATATATATATATATATATATATATATATATATATATATATATATATATGTGTGTGTGTGTGTGTGTGTGTGTGTGTGTGTGTGTGTGTGTGTGTGTGTGTGTGTAGATATTATAAATATTCATAATCGCCGTTCGACCTCCCTTCCTTGATTTAACAGAAATATAAAAAAAGCTTCCCCTTTGTTAAAGTAAGAGGTCATACCAGGTAGGGAAGCAAGCGAGCAGGAGTTGTTGTGCCCAACACCCAACCGTCAAAAGGGGTAGGAATTTTAGTTTAGAGGCATATCAGACAGGATAGGTGTTGCTAAGACCAACCTTAGATAGACTGTACCTTAAGCTCACTTTTTTATGACCTTTTTACTGGCAAGTTTTTTATGATTTTCCAGATACTACCTGTCCAACGCCAAGCCGGTTTGGGGGAGGAGTTTTAAACAAACACCCAAGCCACTGACCCAGCTTCGGGAGAGTCTTAAAGCAACCACGAGAGAGGCAACACACATATCAGGCATCTCTCATAGGCCCCCCCCTTTTTGTTCTCCCCCTCTTTGTCGAACAGCCGGGGAAATTGCCATTTCAATGGACCCAGGGCTTTTGATGCACGTGATCACTGCATTATCTATTCCAGCCGTAAGTCTGAATGTGACAATTACTCCCAGGTCTCTTTCCCTTTATCTTAAACTCTCATTTTCGTGTTTCAAGTTTCCCTCTCTTGAATCGTCACTGATTAAGCAAATCCTAGAAAACCGTATCCCATTTATGAAGTCAAATATATGAAGTACAATTATTGTTGCCTCATGGAATTGCATACATTATCCTCCATGGTGTTAAAGGAATATTCTTGATCTAAGATTCATCCCTTCCAGTCAATTAATGACAAGTGAGAGCTCTTTTGATATTGGAATGCTATCTGGATATGTCTCTTCCAGAATTGTGCACGTCTTGGAACCTGGCCAGCATTTTGTTTGGAGAAGAATTAGCATCCTTGATACCAAGATCCACAATTAACGCACTTGAAATTGCTTTGTAAACGTGTCACAAGAGGCCCCAAGCCGTTGCGTTATTCACTCCTGTATGTTGAAATATCTTGTGTCTGAAGTGGGATGAAGTGGGAGCTGTTATTAGCTCCCATAAGAAATCATTAAATACCTTTCTGTGTTGAACTAATTGTTTGAATAATGTTGTTGATTTAGCTCATGTGTTTAAAATAAATCGCTATATTCAGTAATCTAGTCCCAGCTGGCAACCTAATGTAGTTATGTTAACTTATCCGTCTTTTTTTAGGTAACTTTCAGCCCTAGCTGATAGGATTACATGGGCCTTAGGTTAAGCAAGGCTATATAAATTCATAAAATTGATATTTAAACTCATCAGCCGAATGACCCACATAATGTGTGTGTGTGTGTGTGTGTGTGTGTATATATATATATATGGATATATGTATGTGTGTGTGTATGTTCCAGCAAACTCTGAAACACACTGAGCAATTTCGACCAAACTTGGTATACATGTGACTTACTATCTAGAAAAGAACAGTGTGGGGGGTAAGACATCACTAGCACATAAGGGCACTAAAGGGGGTGGGGGTCGGAAGGGATTCCCTGAAATGGGGCTGGTTCTACCCATAGACTCAGTAACTAAATAAACTCTGCAGGTCTATCATACCTCATTTCGGTATACATAGGACTATCTGGAAAAGATTAGTGTGGGGGTGGGGAGAGGAAAGGGGTGACATGTAAAAATAACCAGAAATGACAGGTATTATTATCTAATCCATAGTTTTCAATGTTGCTGAGATGAATAGTGACACTCCCAATGCCCTGTAAGTCCAAGTTCAGCCCCAATGTGAAAGTGGGGTGAGAAGGGGTGAAAAATAAAATGTAAAAAATGACAACTATTAATGTTTAATCCATAGTTTTCAAAGTCGCTGAGATGAATAGTCACACTCCCGATGCCTTTTAAGTCCAAATTCATCCCTGACAGGAATGGGGGGTGAGAAGGGATGAAATATAAAATGTCAAAAATGCTGGGCAAGCTAACGGAACCAACTATCTTAACAGGAAAGGGGAGAGAGAAAGAGAGAGTTGAGGGGGTGTTAGGGAGGAGAAAGAGGGAAAAAGTGAGGGAGACTTGGAGAGAGAGAGAGAGAGAGAGAGAGTGAGTTTATCACTTGCCACTCAGAGTTTTCCATTTGCATTGCCAGGTTGGTCATATATATATATATATATATATATATATATATATATATATATATATATATATATATATATATATATATATATATATATATATATATATATATTATATTTCATATTGAAGTCAATGGCAATGTTTGCAGAGCTTATCTTTTTATTTATTCTTTGAATTAGCATTTTGTTACTACAGTAGATGCAGACTTATCAGGCATGCCTAAGATTTGAAACATAACATTATTGGGGTGCTGAATTTCTATTGAGCAGCAGGTCTCATCTCGTTGGTGGTCTGTACAGCAGCAAGGTCATTCCTGGTGCTCTATAGGATATGCCCTATGCTGTGTTATGCAACAAAGGGCGTGATTCCTGTCTCTGGCAGACAGTCTTAATTTTCTCCGTTGTCGGTAGTCACGTTCAGAGGTGTTCTGTCATTTGTTTCTCCTTTCAAATTCTGAAAGGGGAGATGAAGTCTGTGTTCTTAATGCAGGCCATTGTTGGTTTATACTCACAGCTTCAGCTATTTGCACTCTACGGAACTGTGCTTCTCTATGCACAATCTCTGTGCTTTCTAATAATTCTTCCAGTGTCAGTTTATGGTCGTGGTCATCTTTGTAATGGTGGATTATTGCCCCTTGGTTGTGGTGTGCTTGCATTTGCCTGCGTAGAGTGGTAGTGGTAAAACCTATGTAGCAGTTGCTGAGGCCTTGACATGTCCCTTCGGTACATTTAAATTTGTATGCTACATTGGTCATCCCCACATCTCGCTATGGGGAGCGGTGCTGTTCTGCATTACAAGGGTACTGACTAGGTTTGAGTGGCAGCAAACATGTAAGAAAATATTCTCATTAGAATGTGTAGGTGATGTAATGCTCCCAGTTATCCTTTTGATGGTGGCAAATGCAAATACTTTGACTGGAATTCACAAAATTTTGTCTTGAGTCTTGACCCACAGTGAATCAGCATTGCAGTAAATCCTTATGTTAGTAATCTTGATGTCATCATCTCAAATGGCCTTACATGAGCAGCTAACATGGACTGAATGATAGCTTCTGTTTTAAACAATTAGCTGATAATGTGGGTGATGATGAAGAGAGTAGTTAAAGAGTATGGCTTACTAGTTTGGTCTCATAATACTACTGACAACAGCAGATGAAACCAATTAAGTACTGAACAGTTTTGAAAAGCCAGAAAAGCCAGCAAACCTACAAGAGTTTCTTTATCATGCCAAACTAAGTGTCGAAACCAAGGGGCATCTAGCCCAGATGTAAATGATATAAAATATTGTATGTTTAGTCATTAAAATCCAAAACCCTTCTTCTTTAGTTCAGCCCGAATTCTAGAACAAATGTAGTTGTTCTCTATCTCAACCTGTAAATTGCCTTCAATTTAACCCCATACATTATGTTACCTCTATGCAACTCACCACAGTTGAGTAAACACCAGGTATATGATTCCCTGCTAAGATCTACAGGGACAACATGGATTTTTCAAGAAATGGTTCCGAAGACCCCACATATGGACTCAAACACTGTTTACACTTTAGAGTCAAGGCCGCTGATGCTCAGCTACAGTATTAAAACGTTCTCCACCATGCTAGTAGTATAATCAGTGAATTGAAACCAAGTTGAGTTTGGACAATACTTGGATGGGTGATCATCAAGAAGGGCAAGACAGCTTTGTCACCTAAGTCCATTTTCTATGGGCCATAATATACATATAATACAGTATAAGTATAATATATATATATATATATATATATATATATATATATATATATATATATATATATATATATATATATATATATATATATATATATATATATATATATATATATATATATACCTGTATATATATATCATCAAGAAGGGCAAGATAGCTTTGTCACCAAGATTTTTATGAGCCATAATATATATGTATATTATATATATATATAATATCCATTTTTATATATATATATATAATATATATATATATATATATATATATATATATATATATATATATATATATATATATATATATATATATATATATATATATATATATATATATATATATATATATATATATATATATATATATATATATATATACACACACACACACACATATAGTGTTATGCATATACAACTGGACCACAGGGTCCTAAGATATACATATATACATATACTGTATATTTCTGACTCAAATCAGGACCAAACCTCAGTCTTTCAAGTGAAAGTCCAGGCCATTAGCGATTATCCACATAAGGCATAAAAGAAGTTAGAACCTAAATATTCTGCACCTGAGAATTTTCCTGGGCAGGCGCCTAGCGCTCAACATACCAGCAAATGTTACCCATCTTTCCGACTTAGCAGCAAACAAATCGCTAACATTTCATTCGATTTACCCCCTTCACCATGAGATATGATGGAAATGAACACATGAGAATGTGTTTCACAGAAATAAATTCCTGACTAACATTGGGAGTGAATCCCACTCTTTCAAGTGAGAGTAAAGGTCAGTAGCAATTCCTCCACAAAATTTATAAAAGAAGTTGGAACCTAAGTGCTATGTGTCTGAGGTTTTTCCCGGGAAGGCACCTATTACCAAACATACCAGCGAATTTTACCCAACCTCACGACCCAGCAGCGAACAAATTCCTAACACTTCATTCAACTTACCCTATCCACCTTGAGATATGATGGAAATAAACACATGAGAACGTGTTTCACAGAAATGAATTTCTGACTCACATCGGGACTGAATCCAGGTCTTTCAGGTGAGAGTCTAGGATGTTAACAATTCTTTCACTCGAGTCATAAAAGAAGTTGGAACCTATGTAATATGTACCTGAGATTTTTCCCAGGCAGGCACCTAGCGCCTAACTTACCAGCAAATTTTACCCAACTTCTTGAACCAGGATCAAACAAATTGCTAACATTTCATTTGACTTATCCCCTTCACCGTGAGACATGATGGAAATGATACACGTGAGAACGTGTTTGCTGCTGGGTCTGGAAGTTGGGTAAATTTTGCTGGTATGTTGAGTGCTAGGTGCCTGCCTGGGAAAAACTTCAGGTAAGTAGTACTTAGATTCAAACTTCTTCTGTGATTTGTGTGGAGGAATTACTAACGGCCTGGACTCTCACTTGAAAGACCCAGGTTTGGTCCCAGTGTGAGCCAGAAATTTTATCTGTGAGACACGTTCTCATGTGCCCATTTCCATCATACCTCTAATTCGCTGCTGGGTCAGAAAGTTGGGTAAAATTTGATGGTGTGTTAGGCGCTAGGCACCTGCCCAGGAAAAACCTCAGATACACAGTGCTTAGGTTCCAACATCTTTCATGACTTGTGTGGAGGAATTGTAGGCGGCCTGGACTCTCACTTGAAAGACCAGGTTTGGTACTGACATGAGTCAGACATTTATTTCTGTGGAACACGTTCTCATGTGCTCATTGTCATTATATCTCACGGTGGTGCATGTAAATCAAATGAAATGTTAGCAATTCGTTCACTGCTGGGATGGGACGTTGGGTAAAATTCACTGGTATATTAAATGCTAGTACTTAGGTTCCAACTTCTTTTTTTACCCAAGTGGAAGAATTGCTAATGGCCTGGGTTCTCACTTGAAAGACTAGGATTTGGTCCCAATGTGAGTCAGAAATTTATTTCTGTGAAACACGCTTTCTTGTGTTCATTTCCATCATATCTCACGATGAAGGGGGTAAGTCAAAAGAAATGTTAGCAGTTTTTTTACTGCTGGCTTTGGGACTTGGGTAAAATTCACTGGTATGTTGGGTGCTAGACACCTGCCTGGATAAACCTCAGATATGTAGTACTTAGATTCCAACTTCTTTAATGACTTGTGTAGAGGAATTGCTAAGAGCTTGGAATCTCGCTGGAAAGACTGGGGTTTGGTCCCAATGTGAGTCAGAAATTTATCTCTGTGAAACATTCTTATGTGTTCATTTCCATCAGATCTCATGGTTATGGGGGTAGGTCAAATGAAAAGTTAGCAATTCGTTCGCTGCTGGGTCAGGAAGTTAGGTAAAATTTGCTGGTATGTTGGCACTAGGCTCTTGCCTGAGGAAAAACCTCAGGTACATAGTACTTAGGTTCCATCTTCTTTTATGACCTATGTGGGGAATTGCTAATGGCGTGGACTCTCACTTAAAAGGTTTGGGTTTGATCCCGATGTGAGTCAGAAGTATATACACACACATACATACATACATACATACATATATATATATATATATATATATATATATATATATATATATATATATATATATATATATATATATATATCTTTGGTCTCTGTGGTTCAGTTGTGTCTGTATGATGTCATGGTTTGGGTGATGTGAAATCAAATAATCCAGGGATTGCTATTAACTATATACAGCAAACCCCCCGTATTCGCAGACTCGCCAATTCACGGATTTCTCCATGGAACATATACACATTATTCGCGGTATTTTTTACTGAGAACTATTCACTAATTACTGTATTTTCATATATTTTTCATGACTAAATGCACTTTTTGTGATAAAATGTAAAATACTCAGGTACCCAGGTAGTGTTCAAGTTATGTATATTTGCCTTATGATGATTTGATTTTGTGATGAGGTAAGCAATTAATACCGATACGACAATATTTATAAAATATTTTTAAATTTCGTGTGGGCACAGGCAGCAGCGTGCAATCAGGCAGCAAGAGAGACCAAATTACAATAGACCAACTTCTTTTCCTCCATCTCTTTATCCCATCGTCTAGTTAAAAAATAAAAGAGAATGATCAAAGTATTGTTAGTAACGTTATACTCTTGCATAAATGCATACAGCCATAAACAACTGAACGAGAAACTGTTGTTTTGCTTACAACTGAATCGGATAACAACAGCAGTTATGCTTGTATTTCAACCGACGCGTCGTACGGTAGCAAACAATTACCTTAGTTATGTTACAAATGACCTTAAGTAGAATAGGACGGATATATTTTTACATTACACCTGTATTCGCTATAGATAAAAGATCAGCAAGGAAATATACTGCCAAATTTAAGCTGCAAATTGTAGCTGAAACTGAGAACACAATGTTCAAGCTGCTAATAACTATAAATTATCGTGCTTCGGCAACATGGTTGAAACTCGGCCGTAAATAAAATTGGAGAGAAAGTATTTTAATCAAAACTACTGGGTATGAAAAAACACATATTACTGCTGTTTTCACGCCGATAAAAGATAAATACGTAAAGCTCGTATTATGATGAAATCAAGTGAAAATAGTGAATGGAATCTTGATTTTTTTTACACGAAACAAACATACCCTCAAACGGCCAACGTCATCTATTAACAAAAAAAAGCTAAATTATTTTCAGAACGAGACGTATTTTAATTAATTTCTACTTAAAAACACTTTGTATAACAAAAATAACCTTGTCCCATATACATAAAATATCTAGATTCATTTACGCTAACTAGAAGCTAGAAAAGCGCTCTGAACTGAGTTAAATATCGCAAAATAAAATTATCGTGTAATTGATTTCCAAACCAAAACATTGATTGCTGTGATGCAATTTATAATACAAAATCAATATAAGAATATATACAATATTATTAGATACAGTGAAGTAAAGCATAACATTTTAAAAGATCCATGGAAAAGATGCATATTCGGTATTTTGATGCTTGTATAACACGTTATTAATGTATGAATATAGAGTACAGTATAATGTAGGCTAGGCTACCATATATGTATACGATATACCATAGTGTAGGCTAAGCTAATTCTTGTTTGTTATTCAGTTTCTCTTTGTATTGAATTATCGTAAGTCAGTCTGCATGAACCTCCAGAATTATCTGATATTAATAATTACTATACTGTATATGTATAGATTATACTTTATAGTGTAGGCTAGGCTACCATATATGTATACATGGTACTGAATACCCTAGTGTAGGCTAGGCTACATTCGAGATACGGTTTTCCAACAAACGATGGGTTTTTTGGAACCTAACCCCATTGTAACTAGGATAATACCTGTATAAGCATTTTTGGAGTTTTTTTGTGTGTTTGAACTATCAAAATAGGCAGTTCTAAGTGTTTTTAGATGGGTTTTAAGTATTCGCGGATTTTAGCTATTCGCAGGGGGGTGGGGGAGTGGTACACATCTCCCGCAAATACAGGGGGTTTACTGTATAAATAATATCATGGCCCATAGAAAAGAGATTTAGGTGTCATTGCTGTCTTGCCTTTCTTGAGTGTCACCCATCCATGTACTGTCCAAACTCAACTTGGCTTCTATTCACTGATTGAACTACTATAGTACATTCACATCAGCCGTGCATTTGGTGCCTAGCACCGTCCCTTATGACGCTCCTGATTGGCCAGTGGTCAGCCAATCACAGCACTGGAAAATGGCCAGCCTGCAGTCTCTCTCAAAGCTCCAGACAGTGAACATCGCTCCGACACCTGAAGAACATGTCTTTCAAAAGTTATAACTTTCATTACACCTCAGTTTTACCCAAAGAATAGTAGTTTCCCAATTTCATCACTAAACATGTCAAGCCAATAGCTGAAGGATTATAATGATATATGAATTATTTACTTCAATAAACTTAATGGTAAGATATTTGATAGTGAAATAAACAATAAATTTTAAAGATAAAATGTATCCTTTCATTCCTTACATGACATCACAGTGCATTCATCATTTATCGTCTTGTGTCTCATAATATTTCGTAGCTTAAATGTCATGGATGGCAATGCTACCTAAAAAGTATGGGTAGGGCTATCAATCAATATGAAGATAACAAGCAAGCGATTTAGAATATTAAAATGTGCGGGGATGCACGCAGACTAGGCTATAGCATATATCCCATGCAACCAGCCAGCTCTTTACACATTCCTTAGACCTACTTCTAAAGGAATCTCTTGCTTTCGCTTGTTGTTATTTGGGGCCACACTTGAATGATGCTTATATGTCAGATCTTGCATTCAAGTTCAATAAACGAGCCGAGGATTATGTAATGACTCGTCCATGGCTGTCTGCAATCAGCTACACTTCTAATATTGTGAGCCTCCTCGCTCCCCTGCAAAAAAAGTTACATACACATACCATACTTTTCTATGTATCTACGTATGTATGTAGTCTATAATTACTCATTTTAATCGTTTTCTGTATCGCGGTCCCTGATAGGGTGCTACCGTAGGCCTACTGTCAAGTGCAGCTGGTCGTACCCGTGTAGAGAAGTTACCTCTTTATTCGGACGGCCATAGACGAGTCATTACATAATCCTAGGCTCGTTTATTGAACTTGAATGCAAGATCTGACATATAAGCGTCATTCAAGTATGGCCCCAAATAACAACAAGCGAAAGCAAGAGATTCCTTTAGAAGTAGGCCTAAATGTGTAAAGAGCTGGCTGGTTGCCCGGGATATATGCTATAGTCTGCGTGCATCCCCGCACATTTTAATATTCTTAATCGCTTGCTTGTTATCTTCATATTGATTGATAGCCCTACCCATACTTTTTAGGTAGCATTGCCATCCATGACATTTAAGCTACGAAATTTTATGGGACACAAGACGATAAATGATGAATGCACTGCGATGCCATATAAGGAATGAAAGAATACATTTTATCTTTAAAAATTTCTTGTTTATTTCACTATCAAATATCTTACCATTAAGTTTATTGAAGTAAATAATTCATATATCATTATAATCCTTCAACCATTGGCTTGACATGTTTAGTGATGAAATTGGGGAACACTACTATTCTTTGGGTAAAACTGAGGTTTAATGAAAGTTATAACTTTTGAAAGACATGTTCCTCAGGTCTCGGAGCGGAGATCTTTACTCTCTGGAGCTTTGAGAAAGACTGCACACTGCCCATTTTCCAGCGCTGTGATTGGCTGACCACTAGGCAATCAGGAGCGTTGTAAGGGACAGCGCTAAGCACCAAATGCACGGCTGATGTGAGTGTACTATAGCTCTATGGCAAACATTTTGCCGCTGCAGCTCAGCATCAATCTATATGTGGGGTCTTCAGAACCATTTTTTGAGAAATTTTACCCAACTTCCCGACCTAACAGCAAACGAATTGCTAACATTTCATTCATCTTACCCATATGAATGTGTTTGCTGCTGGGTGAGGAAGTTTGGGTAAAATTTGCTTGTATGTTGGGCATGTGAGAGAGGTACAAGTGAAAGTGCAGGTATAGATACAACTGATTTATTGATTCAAAATCCACAGATGTCATAGGCCCATGCGGGCCACAAAGTAGTCGCGACCTCTTGACAGATGTAAACTAACCAATATACAAATACAAAACATATGAACATAAAGGAGACACACAGAACTGAATAGATTACATTCTGATCTATGTAGTGATTACAATACATGAAAGGTGATGAAAACATCATCTGAAATATTTACATAAAACACAGTCTTGAGGATTTGTGTTTTTTTTGTCTTGCCTTGTGTCGAGCGCATGGTCTGTCCCATGAGGTGAGAGCTGATTCATCGCCAGGTAGGCCACATGGTCGACCCATGTGGGCTACAGGGCTCCCCCCACACAAAGGGGAGGTTCACACCTGTGGGCTGGTATGCAGCATGTAGGCTGGTTTCAGTCAGTCAAATGAAACCCAGGTCATCCTTCCATCAACTGTCATCTGGTACATTTTGGGATGTTATTGAAGAATTCTGTGAGCCAGAGTATGCTGGGGAGGGGGGATTGTGTGCGACGACCCGAATGAACGCATCTTTTACGTTTTTTTAGGTCTTCGGGGATGAACATTTTCCTGTTTGCTTGGTACATTGTTTTCGCTGGTAATATAATTTTTCAATCTCCTTTCTTGTGCCTGATGTTGTTGTCTGGGATTTGTTTTCTGGAAAGGTGTCTGCTGGCAACGTCAACGCTTGGCCATACAAGACTTCTGCTGGGGATGAGTTGAATGCTTCGTGCAGGGTTGTTCTTAATCCCAGCAGGACCCACGGCAGTTCTTTCCTCCAACTTGCTCCCTGGCATCTGGCTGTTAGAGAGGTTTTCAACAATCTGTGCAACCTCTCTATGATTCTGTTTGCTTTGGGGCTGTAGGCCATTGCTTGCATGATTTTCATTCCCAAGCTCTGTCACTGGTGATGATCTATGGAACACCGTGCTGCTGACCCAGTCCGTGAGGGCCTTGACACAGCTTTCCCCTATCTGTTGTCGAATTGGTATTGCTTCCTGTTGTCTTGTGTTCCTATCTATTAATGTAAATAGATATTTATACCCCTCGGAGGCGGGGGTAGGGTCCCACAATGTCAACATGTTTGTGGGCAAGCCAGTGGGTTGTTGTTTTGTATTCCTCTATCCCGCTCTCCATGTGCTTCGTGACTTTTGATGTTTGGCATGAGATGCACTGTCGTGCCCACGTCTTCACGTCCTTCCTCATGCCCCACCAGATGTATTGCTCTGCTACCATCCGGGCTGTTGACTGTCCTGATGGGTGGGATAGGTTGTGGGCGAGGCCAGAAGCTTTCTTTCTTAATCTCTCTGGCAAGTAAGGGTGTGGGCGTCCGGTACTCATTTCTCAGGTGTTGGTCGCCATTCCTTCATTGATCAACGGGTCACTCCATTTGAGGGCAGGATTCATCTACTGCAGTCGTTGTAGTCCCTCGTTGTCCTTCTGTGCCTCTGCTATTTCTGGACAAGGTATCCCAAGCTGGATGGTGTTGACATAGTTTCTAGATAGGGTGTCCACCAAGGTGTTCGATGAGCCATTCAGGTATTTGATGGTGCAAGAGTATTCAGCTGTTGCTGACAGGTGCCATTGTGGACGCGCTGACCAAGCATCTGTTTTCGTGAATGCATGTACCAGTGGTTGGTGGTCTGTCTGCACCATGAACTGTCAGCACTCGAGCATGTGTCAGAAGTGTTGTACTGCTTTGTAGACTGTGAGGAGTTCCCTGTCGAATGTCGAGAATTTCTGCTCTGTTGTTGTTAGCTTTTTACTGTGAAAGCTAACAGGTGTGGACCATCAATGTCCTACCTGAGTACAGTGCCCGTCGCCATATTACTTATGTCTCTTGTCAGTGCAAGGGATTTGTTGGGTAAAGGAAATATTAATGTTGTTACATCTGTTATTGCTTGTTTTGCTAATTTAAATGCATTATCCTGTTCATCAGGCCAACATAATTGTTTCTTGTTTCTTTTTAAACACTGATAAATGGGGCTCATTATCTGTGCAATTTTCGGGATAAAATGGTGATAATAGTTTATGAGTCCCGCAAACTCTTGTACTGATTTCACTGTTGTGGGTTTGGGGAATTCTATGATTGCTTTCACTTTTTCTGGTAATGTTTTTATGCCGTCTTGGCTCACTTTGTGTCCCAGAAATTTTACTGTTTTCTTTCCCCATTCACACTTATCTTCACTCACTATTAATCTGTTTTCTTTCAGTTTTTTTAGCTCTCCTTTGACATGCTTGATCTGTTCTTTTAAGTTCAGGCAGAATATTAATATGTTATCCATATATATTACACAAAATGGAAGTCCCTGAATATTTCGTCCATTAATCTTTGGAATTTCACCCCTGAGTTATGGAGGCCGAAGCAGCCGTAGTTTAACATATATGTGCCGAATGGTGTGATGATTGGCGTTTTCTCTACGTCTTCTTTCACTACCGGAACTTGAAAATATTCTTTTAGCAGGTCTATCTTGGTGAATATTCTTGCTCCACTCATTTCATTTGTTATGTCTCTTATATTTGGTAGCGGGTATCTGTCGAGTTTCATTTTCACGTTCAGCCTTTGGTAGTCTCCACAGGGGTGTCATGTTCCTTCTGCTTTTGGCATCATGTGTAGTGGTAATGCCCATGGACTGGAGGCTTTCTGGCATATTCTGGCTTCTTCCATTTCTTGAAATACCTTCTTGGCGTAGGTAAATTTTTCTGGAGCCAGTCTTCTGAATTTTGAATGGATCAGCAGGCTTCTGTTTGTATGTGGTGCTTGATTTTGTGCTTCGCTGGTTTTGTGAGGTCATGCTTTAGGTCATCCTTGAATATGTCTTTGTATCCGCGCAGCAGTTCTCTCATCTCTTCCGGTGGGACATCCAGTGTGATAGGGCATACTGCCATGTTTGTTGTACATCTGGTTGGCTGCTGGGGAGATGAATTTCATGTTGTTCTCTTGACTAGTTCTTCTGTCATGATGTCGACCAGTAAGTCGTGCACTGTAAGGAAATCTGCTCCTAACAATGCCACTGTCACATCTGCTGTTAAGAATGACCAGTTGTAGTCTTGTCTGTCAAACTTGACCTTCATCTCCTGCCTGTAGTCTTGTCCATCAAACTTGACCTTCATCTCCTGCCTCCCGTACATCGTTAGTAGGGGCTCCACTGATTGGGTGGTGGGGCGGGGTTTATCTGCTCCGCTGGTCTTGCTGGGATGAAGGACCTACAGGCTCTGGTATCCACTAAGAATTATGTGTCTTACCTCCGTCTCTGGTACCTGGAAGAAAGACAGTGGTGGGCAGGCGCCATTTCTCTCACAAGGCAACCTGTCTGCCTCCCACTGACATTAGTATGGTTGGGTCGCTTCTGCAACCCTGTTGGGTGTTTTTTGAAGATATGTAGCCTTTGTCACATTTCCTTGCCTTGGCCCTGAATCTCCAGTGAAAGAAGCAGACTCCTAGAGGCTCCTGCCTCTTCTGTGGTTGCTTCTCTCTGTTTTCGTGTCTACAGAAGTGTCACTTGTAGATGGGGGCGGCTGGCTCATCCTCGTCTGTGTCTTTGTCACTTCTTGATGACTGTTTGATGCAACGTGCTGCTGATGCTGGCCACGAGGGATCTGCTGCTTTGTGTTTTGTGTGGACTTCATCCACCATTATTAAAAATTCTTCGATGGGCATGTGGAGGCTTTCAGCATGACTGCTGCTGTTTGGCAGGGCAGTTTCGTGGGGAGTACCTCCCTTACTAGATCCAAGGATGACTGCTTCATTGCCTTTGGCTGGTAGAGTAATGAGTTGTCGCAGCTGCATGTACATGTGCAACTGTCTTTCATCGCCTATCGGGGTCCCCACATGATTCAGGAATTTCTTGGCTCTCCGGGCTGGCGGCATACTGAAGGATGACTTCAGCTGGTCCTTCAGGATGTCGTAGGTCACTGAAGCGTGTAGTTCCTCAAGCCATGCCGCTATCTGCTTTAGGGCGGCGTCCAGCAGGAATTTGAGGATGGCACCTGCTTCTGCGTGTCATCGAGGTGATCTTTGTGCAAAAGATTGTCTCTGCTCTAAACAATCATGCTTCTGGGTAGTGGGGCGTGAAGGGTGGCAATCAGATGGAAGCAGCTGCAAGACTCGGAGATGGTGTGAGGATCGCTGGTGTTGGCACAGTCAGTCATCTCTCTGGGATCACCAGTGTGGGCAAGGTACAAGCGAAAGTGCAGGTCTATATACAACTGATTTATTGATTGAAAATCCACAAATGTCATAGGCCCATGCGGGCCGCAAAGTAGTCCCAACCTCTTGACAGGGACATCTGTGTCTTCTCACAGATGTAAACTAACCAATATACAAATACAAAACATATGAACATAAAGGAGATACACAGAACTGATTGGATTATATTCTGATCTATGGAGTGATAACAATACATGAAAGGTGGCAATAACATTGTCGGAAATATTTACATAAAATGGCCTTGAGGATTTGTGTTTTTTGTCTTGCCTCGTGTCGAGCGCATGGTCCATCCCAAGAAGTGAGAATTGATTCATTGGCAAGTAGGCCACTTGGCTGATCCATGTGGGGATACAGGTGCCTGGCACCTGCCTGGGAAAAACCTCAGGTATTTAGTACTTAGGTTCCAAAGTCTTTTATGACCTATGTGGAGGTATTGCTAACTGCCTGAACTCTTGAAAGACCAGGGTTTGGTTCTAATGTGAGTCAGAAATTTATTTCTGTGGGACATGTTCTCATGTGTTCATATCTATCATATCTCAAGGTTAAGGGGGGCAAGTAATTGGCTAGGAAGTTGGGTAAAATTTGCTGGCCTGTTGGTTGCTAGGCGCCTGTCCGGGAAAAACCTCAAGTAAGTAGTACTTAGGTTCCAATTTCTTTTATGACTTGTAAGTAGTACTTAGGTTCCAATTTCTTTTATGACTTGTGTGCCAACAGCCTAGACTCTGACTTGAAAGACCAGGGTTCAGTCCTGATGTGAGTTCAGAAATTCATTTCTGTGAAACAGGTTCTCATGTATTCATTTCCATATATGTGTACATATATATATATATATATATATATATATATATATATATATATATATATATATATATATATATATATATATATATATATATATATATATATATATATATATATATATATATATATATATATATATATATATATATATATATATGTATGTATGTATGTATGTATATACTGGGTGTTTCAAAATTAGAGGCCCCTACAGAACAAATGGAAAGTTATGAAGTTTTCTGCTATAGCCTATCTCCAAGTACATTATTTTAAGTTTCTATTAAGCTATTTTTCATTTTACATTTCTTGTATTTTCAGACTGAGTGACGGAGTTAGATACAGCCATGGCTAACAACTCAGAGGAAATCAGATGGATTGACCGAATTCGGGCTATAACCTTCAGAGAGGCCAGGGATGCTGGCGCATCCTTCATTTCACATTCCTGGATAGCTAAATACATTAAAAGAGATGAATCCTTTGTTAAAAGAAACTGGATCAAAAATCCATATGACTGTCATAGCGAAAAGAGTGAGAATCTTGGAAGGCCTGAAGTCCTCTCTCAGGAGTCAAAAGACATCATAGCTGAGGCAGTGGGTAGACCAAGAAAGTCTTTACATAAATTGGCGCTTGAACTAGAAACAAAAGGGGAAAGAAGAGAAGTTATGGTACCGTATATCTTGAGTTGAAAAAATCTGGTATCAAACCATTTCATGTTATCAGCAAACCCAACATCACTCAGCAACAGAGAGAAGACCATGCATGGTTTTGTGGTTCATTTCTTAAAGATTGGGATGAAGCTGACTTTCTCCATGTTGCTGCATCAGATGAATTCTTCATTTACACAGTCAGGAAGCCAAATCATAAAAATGACATCATTTGGGCTGCAAAGTTGGATGATATCAGCAATGACATGCGCTAACGCCAAGTTGTGAAATTTCCTGAATGTTTGGGAATTTTTCTTTGTTTCACAGCCAAACGGTTAATGTGGATCATCAAAGAAAAAGGACAGTCATGGAATGGCGAATACTTCAGAGAAACTGTGCTTACTGGCGGAGTATTTCCTTTCCTCAAAGATCCTGAAAACGTGTTATCTGTTGAAGAAGTCACATTGTTGCATGATACGGCACCATGTTTCAAGGCTCTTCAGATACAGGAGCTGCTTCGAAACAGTGGTATTGATTTCTTCTCATCAAGTGAATTTCCAGGTAGCTCCCCTGACCTTAATGTGTGTGAAAACATTGGTAGTATCTTAAACGATCGTGTTGAAGTGCTCACAGTGAACTGTGAGGGTATACCCAGCCTTGACGACCTGCAAAGAGAGGTGACTGAAGTGCTCAGGGAAATGAAGCTTGAGTCTCAGCTTTTCTGCGATTTGCGGAAATCATACCCCTCAAGAATGCAGGCTGTGGTACAGGCAGATGGAGGTCACACAAAATATTAAATACTCAGAGAGAAACTTAAGTAAATACCTGTTCTGAATTACTTTTGTTTTTGTCCATATCAATTTTAGTTTATGCTGTAGAGCGGGTGGCTCTAATTTCGAAATACCCTATAACACTGCATAGGTCCTAGTAAATGCTTGTAACACTGTTTATTCTCATAAATAAACTGAGAAAGGATTGGGGGTATGCCAGAAAAACAGTTGCCAGAGGGGTGGTCAGATGGCTGGGTGCAATGGGAGGGGAGCAGTAGTAACGCTGTTTACAGGAATAAGCACGCAGAGAAGGGGTTGTTGAGAACAGTGGGTGGCCAGGGAAGGAGTTTTCACAGCTGGGAGGGAGTGGTAATGCAGTTTAGGATGGGTGGAGAAGGGTAGGCAGGTGTTTGACTTTGTCAGAGCTTTTTTCATGGTTTTTATGTTTGTGCTTCTTCCACATTTTATTAAAGGATATTAAAGTACTCCACTGTAACTTGTAATGAAATAATCATGCACAATGCAAAAAAATAAGAAAGAGGGAAAGAGAGAGAGACAACAACCGTTGTAAAGCTAAGAAACGCCCTAGTGCACTTATATTCAACCTGTAACACACATTTTTTCACAGGATAGTACTGTACTGTAACTTGTAATAAAATACAGCAGTCTTGCACAAAGAGATAAGAGTAAGAAACACACCTTCATTCATACATATAGCCTATAACACATACAAACACACACACGTGCAAATAATAGTACACTCACCTTCCTTCTCTTTCTTCCCTATCATTTCTCAGTTTCTATTTCTTGGTGTTTTGGCATGCAGTAATTTTCACTGCATAAAATGACAAACAAACAAAAACATGAAAAACTAATAAAAATGTCAAAGCAAAAGAGGGGGAGAGAGAGACAAAGAGTGAGCTTTCATGATTGTTATTGGCTTAAAAGCACAGCATCACCTGACATGTCATCATACATTACTGTTTATGGCTTTTAATTGGCTGATATGGATATGTCATCAGTTCAGTAGTATATGGTAGATTGTGCATTTGTGGGTCACCAATAGTGTTTTTAGTAGGTTTTTCCAATATTGGTAGAAATGTATGTCATTATGATTTTTGACATTTTAATGACTTATAGACATATGGGCCATAAACATATCTTTCTCTAATTGGCTACATCTGGAAATATCAATCAATGCATGGTGTGTGTACTGTGTATCAGCCAATGCACTTGGTAACAAAGAGTATTTTCCCTCTTTGTCCAGTCATGCTTGATTATTCACTGTTTCGAATGGTTCGTGGCTGTCTGCTGTACCCATTGCTTTATCCGGAACATGTGGCTTTCATTGCCATGCCTGCAGCATTGCAGGTCCTGCTGTTACTGTGTTGTGGTGTGTGTGCTGTGTGTGGCTCCACCTCATCTTAAGAGAACGAGGAAGGATCAAACCCTGCAGAAGAAACAACTAGGAAATCATTGGGAGAGTTGAGGCAGGGTTGTTTATAACATTTATAATTGATGAGAACAACATTGCACGGTCACCCATGCATTATGTCATAACTTCCCAGTACAGGCTGAAGAAGTATGTGACAGCATTATGTAATAGCATTTAGGAAGGTGTCCAGGAGTCAGGTCCTGAAAGTCATGGCAGAAGGTTGTCATGAGGACATTGAGGAGTTGACCTTGATCTGGTTTAATCAGCAAAAGGCTCCTGGCATTCACATATGTGGTGTTGAGTTGAAGGCTGCAGCTGCAAGGTTTGCAGGCCTGCTTGGGGTTGTAAACTGTAAAGTGTCTGAAGGTTGACTGTTTTAGTTCAAGATTTGACATGTGATTTCTAACAAGAAAACCTTGGCCAAGCTTTGGATGCTTCCGAGGAGCGGGTAGAGGAACTTTGGCAGACATTGCAAGAGTTCATGAGAAGAGAAGGCCTTATTTTTGGCAAATCTACAATGCTGATGAAACTCGTCTGTCCTGTTGCTCCCTACCTCCAAGATCTTGGCTAATAAGAAGGAAAAGAATTTACCTGTTCGAAAGATTTCCAAGCAATGCTTGTTTGCTGTATTACGCACAAATGCTACTGGTAGCCATCATTGCAAACCAGTGGTAGTTGGACATGCAAAGCAACCACTTGCTCTTAGTGGGTTGATGAATAAGCTACCAGTGATTTAGTATCATTCTGCAAAGGCTTGGATCTCCTCCAAGATCATCACTGATTGGTTCCATAATCTCTTTTAAAAGGAGATTGTTTGTCATCAGACACAGGACTTTGGCATTGCTAAAAATCAGTTGAAAGCTTTGCTTCTGATGGACAAGCACTTGTACATCCTAATCCAAAATGGTTGGTGAAGAAGGTTGTATTAGGGGCATTTATTTGCCTCCTAATATGACTGCACTCATTCAGGCAATTGACCAAGTTGATATTGTAGCAACAAAATGGCTATACCAGATACAGTTCCTGAAGGAAATGATGGTAATATAGGAGGATGAGGCAGTGGAGCAAGGCATGAATGTACCGAAGAATCTCCTAAGGTATCTACTGGAGACAGCTATCAACAACTTTGCAAATGTTTGGAAGGATGTCACCGTACAGACCCTTAAGCGCTCTTGGGACTGTATGCTGAAGGGAGAAAAGGACATGATGGCTTTCCAGAGGTTCAAAGTCGATGGCTTCCAGGGCCAACTCATGACTATAGGAGACGACATTCCTAAGGATGAAGCACAGGAGTGGCTGGACGACGACGTTAGCGACCCTGGCTTCCGATTTTCATCAGATAGTGGGATAGTTGCTGCAGTTGCTGCTGTTGAGGAGGAATTCCCTGAAGAAGACAGTAACGATGATTACGAGGCTGTTTCACAAGTGCTCTTGCACAAGGAACCCAACATCAACCCTATTGACTGCTGTAGGGTCTCAGAATGGCAATTGAAGTTCAAGAGTTTTGATAGAATATCACTGAGATGAAGGATCGTCTTTCGTATCATCAAGTACCTTTGTGCATCCAACCCATCACCATCCACTTCGTTGATATATGAGGCTCCTCCAGCCAAGAATCTGATGTGTTGCTGCCCGGCTTTTATGAGCATGTTCCTCTAGGCACCTCTACGTCTCTTCTGGCTGCTTCACCGTGTAATGTGTTCTGGGAGTCACAGGAGGCACAGGAAGAAGATGCCTGTCTCAATGGCAAAATCGAGCTGGTGGAGGGGGAGGAGGTGGAGGAGGGATAGTAAACCTCCTCAAAAATGTTTAGAAGTCCAGCCATTGCAAACACCAAGGGCAGCACACACAGGTTAGTGACAGAAGAAAAGCACTTTTATATTTGTAGGTTTGCTATTTTTTACACAATGTATTTTAAAGACTTTGCTGTATTGGCTTTGGGTAAAATGACTGAAAAGGGTTCTCATTTTTGTGTGCAGTGTGTTTTAAAGAATGTGCTGTAATATGTCTGGGCAAGATGAAAAAGTAAGTGATGCACATTTTTATCCAGTAATGTAATCTACCGCATTGCATGTTGCACATAAAAAAAAAATGATTTTTTTAAAAAGTACATTTATTATAATATCTTACAGATAATGGAAAAAATAGCTAGCTAATTGCTTTTTCATCACGTTTTCAGTTTAAAGTGTGATGATTATTGTTTATAAGCATATTGAGTGTTTACACATACACAGTATTGACCGGGTAGGGCAAGGAAGGGTACGGAGTTGCCATTCTACCCCTGTAGAGGTTTTTTCTTATCTTCCGAATTTTGACCTTATTCGACGGGGCTTTGGCTCTGTTAATCCAGGCAATCAAGAAATTACTTATATATATATATATATATATATATATATATATATATATATATATATATATATATATATATATATATATATATATATATATGTATACTGGACTCTTTAGTTCTCTGTATAGGTACAACCATGCTCATAAGTGATGCTACATGCCTGCATAGGATTTTGTTCAAAATTCATTAGCTGGCAACTTAACATGCTGCATATTTATGTATTATTTGAATGTGAAAACGTATTTATTTTATAAGATTAGGCCATAGTATGTGTCATAAGAATAAAATTTCTCATATATATGAAAGGTGTAAGAAAATATTATATGAAAAACCAAAACAGAGATGAAACATTTCCAAAACTTTTGTTCACCCAGTACCGGTGTGTTCGACAAAAAAAAAAAAAAAAAGTCTTTATTAAACCTAGTGTCACAAATGCCTTGCTTAATATGTAATGATTTTTCCCTCATGGTTTTTGCGAATATAAGTTAAGATAAAATATTCATTCCCAATATACAGTAATGTACATTTCAAAAGCAGTAAAGTACTAAGTTGTTTTGAAGTTTTCACTCAGTTGTTCCCACGCCTTCCCAGACGGAGTTAAGCCAATGCAGGTGTCTGTTTCCTAAATAAGTTATTCCCTGACTAGATTATTAACTTTCTTTTATCTGTTGCATTAAATCCTATACCTAGGTTCCATATAATATTGAAGTATGTTTTTCTCTAAGATATGATAGTATGGTAATGCGCGAGACAAAGTTCGCTAAGTGGAGCAGACGAGGCGTCTGCTTGTGACGTCACACAGGTAAGCAGTAACAACAACAAAGCTTTAAGATGGCGAGTACTGACTCGCAGGCAGCCCATTCCCAAAATGTCGGACGGGTCACGTGACCACACAGCTGATGATTCAAACACAATGCCTTACTGGAAACGAAATGCGGGAGACCAACTGGAGGAGGAATACACAACCTCCCGCCTTCGCGATGTTATTACAATAAAAAAAGAACAAAACACTCAAATTCCTCTTACAAAACGAATGAAGCTAATGTGGGAATACAAGTTTTAACTTAAAATACCACAAATGCAAGTTATTTTATGTTATGAAGACGGAAAACAAATTTTTTATAATTTCACTTTTTTTTTCTTTTTCGTAGTCGAAACTAAACACTACATGCGTCCAGCATACTTAGTACGAGGCCGTTCAAGATACAAAGGAGTGGACCTGTGACGTCCTTACTGGCCTGATTTACGTTAATGTAAAAGGGAAATTGTGAAATTAACACAGATACAGTTCATTTGCGATATTAATAGCAAGGAAATTTCATATGATTTCACATGAGGGAAAGTAATTCTCTTGGTAATGCTTAGTCGGGGGCCTTCTCTCTAGGGATGACACGGTTGCTGCTTTTTCCAAGCAACCCTTATGGACTTATGTAAATTTGTCTGTGCTATCCTACGAGAGAAATGCTAGGCACACGCCATCCTAGGACTGTCATGCAATAGCTAACTAGTTCAAAAATTTTTATCATGCATTAATTATTGGCCGGCGAATTGCAAAATAGTAAATCTTTACTTGGTAACTTATACGACCTTGACTGGAATGTGGCTGGCTCGGTATCCAATTGCGGTAAATGCTTCCTTATTATTGTAAATTGTAAATTATAGCTGCTCTCATTTAATACACACTTTCCTACCTACTCTTCTTATTCTTATAACATTGGTGTTTGTAATATTACTTACCTTGGCCTGTATCCTTGCTTGAGAGAATTTAGCATGCAATTAATATGATATGACTTTTCATCCTTGAATTAATTCATAGTTAGTTTGATTCCAAGTTCTTTATCTCTGTGAATTAAATAGAGATCTCTGCAAGGTCTGCCATTGTTACGTGGGTCATTCGGCTGATGAGTTTAATTATTAATTATTGTGATTTATATAGCCTTGCTTTACCTAAGACCCATGTAATCCTATCAGTTAAGGCTAAAAGTTACCAATAAAGACAGATAATTAACTTAATTAGATTGATCGCCAGTTGAAACTAGGTTACTGAATATCAATTTATTCTGAACACATGAATTAGATAAACAGCATTACACAAACAACTAGTTTCAACAACAAGAATAAAAGAAATAAAAACAGCTCCAACTTCATCCCACTTCAGACACAAGATATTTCATCATAAATTAGTGGATGACACAACGGCTTGGTCCTCTTGTGAGGCGCCTATAAGCAATTGCAAGCGCATGACTTGGGGAAACTGATATGTTAATCCTTCTCTAAACAAGATTCTGGCCAGGTTCCAAGGCGTGTCCGATTCTGGAAGAGACGTATCCAGATAACAATTCGATATCAAGGACCTCTCACTTATCATGAATTGACTGCAGAGGATGAATCTTAGATCAAGATTATTACGTTAACACCTTGGAGGATAATTTATGTAATTTCACTAGGCTACAATTGTACTTCATACATTTGACTTCATAAATGGAATATGGTTTTACTAGGATTTTCCTTAGTCAGTGACTGTTTAAGAGAGAGAAACTTGAAACATGAAACAAGTGTGAGGTCTAAAGGAAAGAACTGGGAGTAATTGTCATCTTCAGACTTACTGTTGGAGTAGATAATGCAGTGATCAATTGCATCAGAAGCCCTGGGTCCATTGGAATGGCAATTTCCCTGGCTGTTCCACAAGAGGGGGAAGAATAAAGGGAGGAGGCTGTAAGAGACACATGGTGCTTGTGCTCTCTATGAAGAATGCCTCTGGACTGAGCTGGGTCAAGATGCGTGGGTGCTTGCTTGAAAGACTCCTCCCACCAGGTCTCATTGGCTGGCCCGCGGGTAGCACCTCAAAAATGACAAAACCTCGCCAATACAAAGGTCATAGAAAAGTGAGCTTAAAGTAGAATCTATCTAAAGGTGGTCCTAGTAAAACCTACCCTGTTGAATGGGTCCCTAAACTAAACTTCAAACCTCCAGCTGATGGCTGGTGTTTTTGGAAAACAATCCCAGCCCTCTGGCTTCCTTCCCTAAACTGCTCTACAAAGAGAAAGCTTTGGTTCTTTTTTATATATATTTCTACTAAATAAAGGAAGAGGTGAGATGTCGAACATGGTAATATTTATAATAATTATATATATATATATATATATATATATATATATATATATATATATATATATATATATATATATATATATATATATATATATATATATATATATATATATAAGAAGTTGGAACCTCAGTACCACTGTACCTAAAGCTTTACCTGGGAAGGCCATCTGCCTCACATACCAGCATGATTTCCCCAATTTCTGACTCAGCAGTGACCCATTTGACAGCATTTCATTCGAATTAACCCTTCTGAAGGTTCCAACTTCTTTTATGACTTGTGTGGCTTAGTTGTCAGCGGCCTTGCCATTCAGTTGAAAAACCTGGGTTAGATCCTGATGTAAGTCAGAAACTTATTTCTGTTACACACATGATTGTGTGTTGATTATTTCTGTCATATTCACTCAGAAGGGATAACTCGAATGGAATGCTGTCAGTTGGGTCACTGCTGAGTTGGGAAGTTGGGAAAAACACGCTGGTATGCGAGGTGTTTAGCCTGGCCAGGTAAAGCCTTAGACACAATGGTACTTACAGTAGGTTCCAACTTCTTTTATAACTTGTGTGGCATAGTTGTCAGCGGCCTTGCCTTTCAATTGAAAGACCTGGGTTCGATCCTGATGCGAGTCAGATATATATATATATATATATATATATATATATATATATATATATATATATATATATATATATATATATATATAAGAAATGTAACAATGTGCAAAACTGATATTGATTATAAAGATTTTTCTATAACAGGACAAGCCCAAAGTGAAAATGACCTTAATATACTTTAATCTATTATTACAAAGAAGATGGTCCCAACACAAAATACTCAAACAACCTCTGTCCAATTGTTCATTGCTTAACTTTTGTTTGTTTTTCTTCTCTCGTCCTTTTTTGCTCTTCTTGGGTTCTTGAGAAAACTGATGTTTGTTCCTATTCCCCCTGTTTTTATTTGTCTTATAATTTATCTGTATATATCGATGTTTTAATGTGCATTTTTATAAGAAGGTTTTTTAATCATTGCAGCCTTGAAAATGCGACGATAGCAATTGTCGTGAAACGTCGGCATAATAAACTAATTGTAACAATGGTGACTTTTCCCTTCGCCTTCGAGATTGTATCCTGAGTCGAGACTCACCATATATATATATATATATATATATATATATATATATATATATATATATATATATATATATATATGTGTGTGTGTGTGTGTGTGTGTGTGTGTGTGTGTGTGTGTGTGTGTGTGACAACGAAAGTGAGGATTCACTTCTGATATTAAGACACCTCTACAAAGCTATTTTATTTATCGTTCAATTGTGTGTTACTGATAACTTTCACAGTATAGTCGAAAAACATTATGCAATGCTAATTAAGAGCGCCATTTACAGATGTGATGGATATGTAAAAATGCTGACATATCTTTTAACAGATATGACTGTAGTTATGATTTCCATTTTTATTCAAGTTATGTGAAATGTGTAAAATATTAAACTGGAAAATATTTTTTTTTTGTAAATTGTCTTCCAGTTCAGCGCAGATTCTCATTATTAACAGTCAGTACATTTTTTTTTATAAATTTTGAATGATACACTGCTGTGTACATTATAATGAAATAATAGAAAACAGTTCCACAAAAACAATGTAATTCAGGCTTTCGTATAATGAAGTTTGTTCGTGCATAGACATTTTGATTCATATATCGTATATCAAAGACTTTTGAAAATAATTGGTCAAAACCTTGTACACTTTATTGTGTTGAATTGATTCTGCATCTTCCGGTTTGGTATCGAACATTAAATGTTTAATGATTCGCGAGATTTGACATCTAAAGACTCTTATTTTATGGGTCTTCCGATAGGGTACAGTGGATACCCTGATAGGCCTTCACAATTTCACCAATTAATTAATATCTTGACGTTTATTTGCAAAGAGAGACGAATCTGATAATCATCATTTCTTTACCTTTCTCTATTTTCTGGTTTTTGGCATGTCAGTCATTCCAGACTGAAATATCCAATTAGATCGAAATAGCTAACGACAACTTTAATGACTGTGATAAATAGTAACTCGATACTCTTCTCCGGGTGTATATTATTTTTCTCAAGAACATTTTGTTTTCTCAGTAATAATTCAATATTTCTGAGACATAAGCATTAATAAGGTCAATAAAAAAAGAAACAAATTTTCTAATACAGCAGATGCGTCACATGTCGAAAAAATACTCTAATATTAGCTTTAGATTGACCTCTTCATGTTACCCCATGTACCACACCTGTCACCTACGTTGTCTGTCCATTTGTTCTCCTAGTGTAATTGGGCCCTTCTGTTCCAGTGCTTCTTTCATTCCATCTTGCCTTCCTTTTCTCAGCCAGTCTGCTCTCATCACAATCATTGCTTCTCTTCATTCAGTCATACATTCTACAAGTGACCAAACCAACTTAAAGTATTCTGATATATATATTGACCTGGTTTATTCTTTTTCGCCACCTCTTCGTGGTATCGTCATCAGTTTTTTCAACCTACTCATTACAGGTTAATCCTTGGATATACTGCTCAAAAATAAAGTGGACGCAAACGGGTTGTACCTTTGTGTTTTTGTCACATTTTATACCCACACTTGACTTCCATGATTAAGAGTCGACGCAATAATCTTTTAATACATTGTAACGCTCTCTTCCATAGACTTCGTTCTTCATTTCCAAGCCTTCTGCTTTATTGTTTGCTCGTCAGTAGATCTGTCATCCTGCTATCTTAGTTACTCCAAAATACCCAATGGTTTAACTACTTCCGTTCATGTACCGTCAACAGCAATGTTCATTGCTCCATCTTTCTGTAATCCATTTACCATCCAACCTATTCTTACTAACATTAATGTCAAGCTCCCTTCTTACAAACATTCTTTAACTTTTTTTCCAGTCTCGCCAACATTTCATCATCAGAAAACATTCTTATGCTAGTTAATAACAGTTATAATTGAAGTCTCAAATGGTGATAGACGTCTTCCAATCGAAGGAACTACATGAAACAGAGAAAAAGCCGCCAGTGAACACATTAATTGCGTCTACATCTGTTTCTCTGCCTTCCTTCAACCGACCGACACAAGAAACGTAATTCATTGATCATTATTTTTTCACTTACTATTATGAAACGAAGCGTGCGAGAAAGTCGAGAGTTCGAGAGGTTAATGTGAAATATACATGTAACTGGTGAAATGTGATTAGTAGATTACGAACAGACACACACACATATATATATATATATATATATATATATATATATATATATATATATATATATATATATATATATATATATATACTATATATATATATATATATATATATATATATAGCCACCGCATAAAGAAACTCCGGACACCCCCTTTAAATGAACAAAAATCAGAACAATGTCATAAAAACGGAAAATAAGAGGCAAAACTTTTGTTTTATTACCTTTTGTTCAACATTTTGACATTTCCCCATTATTTTGAAGGAGTGGGAAGCAGCTATTTTTCTTGAGCATAGAGTAAAGTCTCCATATTCTAATATCGTTAAGAAAGTGATCGTGAAGTTTTTGTTATTGACGATACTGAGTTTGAGTGTAAAATGTGCAGTTAAGTAAATATGCGAAATGAATCTGAGAACAAAAGTGCTTAGGAAGTCAGTATTCATGAATTAGTATTTCCTATAGATTATTGTATCTTATCAACAGACATGACTGCCCACAAGATCGATACAAAACATTTCAGCATCAGTGTTTATGGTTGATAAGATACAATAAAATATAGGAAATACTAATTCATGAATACTGACTTCCTAAGCACTTTTATTCTAAGATTCATTTCGCCTATTTCCTTAGCTGCACATTTTACCCTCAAACCCAGTATCGTCAACAACAAAAACTTGACGATTAGTCGATCACTTTCTTAACGATATTAGAATATGGAGACTTTACTCTGTTCTCAAGAAAAAATACCTGCCTTCCCACTCCTCCTTCCTGTTCCCATATGCCCTTACGGTGCACATCTGCTGGGTCTTCAGTTAGTTGCTTGTTCAACTGCTTCGGTGTTTCATAGTCACTGGATTCGTGTTCACATTCTGGATGCCTAAGGGAACGGCCTTTCGTGCACGATAGTACTTCAAAATAATGGGGACCTGTCAAAATACTGAATAAAAGGTAATAGAACGAAAACTTTGCCCCTTATTTTCCGTTTTTATAACTTTGTTCTGATTTTTGTTCATTTAAAATCGGAGCAATGTGTGTGTGTGTGTGTTTTGTGCATGTGTATATATATGTATATATATGTGTATGTGTATGTATGTATGTGCGTTGAGGTGATTGTTTTACTCTGTGTATATATAAATGTATGATGTTTGATAATCTGAAAACTTTTTTCATCACTCCTTAATGACGAACAAATGATTTTCAATTATCTACATCTATATGTTGAAATTGTGTGTGCATATTAAAAAAGTGACTCAGTATCTACACACAAATTTAAAATCTAATACGGTAACTTACACCACCTCAGTGATTCCAGACACATTTATACCTACGTAAAATACCAACATAAACTTTTTTTAATTCCAGTGTTATTCATAAATAAGATATATCAGTTTATAAAACCATACTTGATTTAGTAAATGAAATTATTGCCATATGATGCACTGATATTTTTGTTGTTCATCTTATCCATTAATATTTATTTTCTGAATGTTAATATTCATTCACTGCAGCGTACAAATTTTTCCTTCGAGATAAAATTACAATATACTAAATGCTTGGCATTCTTCAGAAGAGAACCCTCTCCTTGCTACTTTTCCTCTAAGTACATTGTTTTTTTTTTTTTTTTTTTTTTTTTTTTTTTTTTTGCCTTCGAATTTTCTTTACATTAAAATCGCCAACTTTTGGCGGCTCTTCTGTTTAACCAACCAGATTTTCACATAGATTTCTGTGCGACCGTGTTATGGTTTTGCGGCGTTAGTCCCTTTTTTCGCTTATATCTAATCATTGCGTAATATCGTTAAACCTTGAAATTCCCGTTTTTTTTCCAGGAAAGAACTCAGAACTCCTTCCTTCTCGTTGCCTTTGGCTGATTCCAGTTTTATATTTAATATTATTTTGTTATAGACTCATCTAGTTCCCAAGTTGTGGTATCATAAAATAGAATCTACTTTTTAGACATCCTATGCCAATTTCAGTCCATCACACTGTATAGCGTATTAAAGAATAACAAAACAAATTATAGAAGAAGGAACTGTCTGTGAAAAGATTATTAGTACATAAGAAAGACGAAACTTACATGTGCTTTTTAACTGCTTTTTAATCAGATCAACTAATCATATAATTTACATCTTTCTCTTAAGTACTAACCACAAACACACCTTATGGAAAAGCAAGCATGAGGTCTTGACACAATTTAACTTTTTTTTTTTTTATTAATCTTCAACCTAATCTGCACATAATTAGATTCGTTTCTCATATTGATCTTTCAGAGCATTTATGTATTTATTTATGTCAGAAAATTGGCTCGCTCTCTGTTGTTTTTTTAAACTAAAAATTACTGCATTTGCATATCTGGATTAATTGTTACCACAAATAACGTCTTCTAATGAAATAAGTTTTAGTCAGTATACGAGTATACCTTTAAATTGCGAAGAACGTAATTGAAACAATAAGTTTTAGTCAATATATACCTTTAAATTGCGAAGAACGTAATTGAAACAAAAAAATTTAATTTTGAATAATAACTTTTGTGAAATTACTGTTCCAATTTTTATTTTTATTTTTTGCAAATAACTATGTAATTGTGAAAAATGATCACGAATTTACTAGACCCGCACATACATTTTTACAACCATTGAAGGCGGTTTTTAACTGACATCGATTTCAAGTTCTCAAGCTCTCCGCAACCACTCCACATTTTCCTTCTATCATCACCCCAATTCCTAACTTATCATCTCTTTTCTTTAATCATTCTACAACCACTTTTTTTTTACTGTTCTAGTGATGCTTTTATTACCTTGATATGTCAAAACGCTAATATTTAGTAGGACAGATCACTGAACTTGTCGTTAATTTTAGGGTTTCATAATGATATTTATTATAGTCAAAACGATCAGAGAATATTTAAGTTCTAGGACAGATCACTGAACTTGTCGTTAATTTTAGGGTTTCATAATCTTTGTTTATATTATTATCTGTTAAATAATATATTAACAAAATTAATATAATGTTTTTAATAATTTATTAATTTTATATCTTATAATGTTTTTTATTATTCTCTTTAATTAATTTGCTGTTCATTTTTTAATTTTTAACAACCATTGGAACTTCAATTGACTTCAAAACAATAAAAATGGTGCTCTTTTGTTATCAGCTTTTAACATCCCAAAGGGTGCAAAGTTTATTGAACAGAGAATAAGATTATATTAATTTTATTAATATATTATATTAATCTGTTAACTGAAACATTCATGTTCGAAAAAATAAAGGATAATCAAAAAAGACTTTAATTTTGTTCCATTTAAACAAAGGGCGTTACTTATGATATATATATATATATATATATATATATATATATATATATATATATATATATATATATATATATATATATATATATATATATATATATATATATATATATATATATATATATATACATATATATATATATATATATATATATATATATATATATATATATATATATATATGTATATATATATATATACATACATACATTTTCCATACGTTAATGTTTTTATAACACGTGCATTTGCTCAGGTCTGCTCTACCTAAATTTCAAAGATACTTTCTCCATCCCAAGAACCTGTAATATACAGTGGTATTAAACGTAGTAAGAATGTCTTGTCGCTTATTTACGTAAGCAAGCGCTGGCGATAGCTTTCCCGTTTCTGCAACTTTAGTTCCAAGTGGCTGTATAAGATCATTTTTATCGCTATACGTGCATTACTGTACCCAAAGCAACGTAAGGAAATGATAGGTTTGTGTGAATTATGAATAATAATTCTTAAATTAATTATAAAGCGTATCACTGGGTGTGAAGTACTAATTTTAATTTATCCTCATTTTAGACACAAAATTGTTCAGTAAACTAACAAAATTTTTTTTCCTCCAAATCAGAATATGTGTTTTACGAGAATATCTAGGCTGAAGTACTCGATAGTAAAATAGCACGACGTTTTTCTCTCTCAATGTAAGAAAAGCGTTAGATACATGTATAATTTTGGGCTCGAAGGAACTCGGGCAGAAAGCTGGGTGTGGTCTCATTATGAAACTAACTTTTATTACAAGGAACAATTCAAAGGCAAGATAAAGAAGCAGGAAAAGTCTGAAAATAAAGTTTTCCGACGCCGAGCAGATGTTAAAAACATTAAGATTTTCTTGGCGTAGTCCATAAAATTAGAGGAAAGGCATTTTCGTTGTTTTTTATGCATGATGATAATTTTATATGTATACGGAACTAACGACTCTGTATTTCTTATTGGACTTTTCTAGTGAGTAGAAGTTCTTCTGTGCTTATTTGTCTTTCTTTATAACGGTTTAATGGTCTCGAAAAATTCTTGTTTATTGGTCCTTCACCCTTTCACAAACTTTAGATTTTTAATGCAATTATTCACTTAATACGAAGAAAGGAAGAAAATAACTAGAAATCTAAGCTCTTGTCTAATTACTGAAGTCTCTGAATAATAGTCTATTTAAGCCAGATTTTTTCTTTGTAGCTAATATTGAATTACTTGGCATTCTATCCATTCGCTTTTGCACGCTGTATTGATGATGACGGGATTTGAGACAAATGTTGCTCCTGATTGAAAGCAAAAGAGTTATTTCCTCTGCCGAATTCTGCTTCTTGCATAATGCCCCCCACCTCCTTTTTTGACATCACAAATATGTTTGCTGTGAACATGGAACCAAAATAGAAGATTTAGTGTATTATCCGAAGTGCTTTTCATTAGAATTTTCGAACTGAAACTTAGGATTGAACTCAGTTCATATTAAAACCCCCATTATTATATTTTGCCTCTATTATTGGTCTAAATTTCAGCCAGTTCAATGCAAAATCATAGAGGAAAAAAATCACAGGTTTAAGTTTTCATTTATTTTTATAACTGCTCTTCCTAGAAGTTTCCTTACAAGTGACGTTCGCAATCATATCATTTAAAGAATTCAGAAGCGAGATGATTCGTGTGTGTATGCAGAGTTTCGCCTTGAGAAAAAGCGACCATTGGCGCTAAAAGTTTTCCCATTCTGATTCCTTTTCTCTCTCTCTCTCTCTCTCTCTCTCTCTCTCTCTCTCTCTCTCTCTCTCTCTCTCTCTCTCTCTCTCTCTCAGCCTCTTCATTATTCATACCATTCCACTCATGCTTTTGTTGACCCCAATACTGCATACACTCTCTCTCTCTCTCTCTCTCTCTCTCTCTCTCTCTCTCTCTCTCAACAATTCAGGTGTCTTTTGATGTATC
Source organism: Macrobrachium rosenbergii (assembly GCF_040412425.1). Lineage (NCBI taxonomy): Eukaryota > Metazoa > Arthropoda > Malacostraca > Decapoda > Palaemonidae > Macrobrachium > Macrobrachium rosenbergii. The sequence continues at coordinate 9,000,847 of NC_089798.1, forward strand.
TAATTTTTATTTTATTTGCAGTGCTGTGCTTCGTCTTATTATTAAGGTACTCTCCTTTTTTTTATGCCACAAGCTTATTTGAATGCATTTCCTACAATTATTGTAATGCAGTATCCCTCCCCCCCTCCCATCCTCATCCAGCTTCTCCTCCCTCGGCATTCGCCTTGTCTTTCCCTCCCCCGGTCATATTGGTCTTCTGGCAAAGGAGCGAGCGGAGTCGGGCAGGCAGACAGCGGGAGGCGCCAGTTAGTTAGACTTTATAGCCGGCGGCACCACAGATTCTTGTAAGAGTTTTATTTCCCTTTCTCGTGGCATTTTTCCGTCTTTATTTATGTAACAAGAGGATTGCACATGATGGGTCTTCCTCGCAACATTTTTATAAGGCGTTTTCTCTCTTGCAATGATTTCTCCCTTTTTGATAATGTCTTTTTTGTGCCGGTTGATGTCTGAGACGTTGATTGAAATCTCGGTTAGCCTCCCGGTTGAGGCTTCCTCTTCGCGAATTTCTGATCCTCTCTTTCATCGAATTTTGTGTAGATCAGCTTTAGGTGCACAGCCGCTCTGAAAGCCAATAATACTGCTTCTAAGTATTCTGGCTGCTGTGTGTGTGGTAAGAAAAAAATCAAATTGACTACAATACATTTTTTCAGTGGCCTACTTTGCAAATGATGCGTCTCACTTGGCAGAATTGCGGCCGACGAAATGAAGCAAAAAATAAATCCGAATTGTGTTTAAGGTTTGTTACTGGGAACATCATAGCGAGCGAGTATTTTCTTACCATAAAGAGAGGAATGAATTGCCTTTTATCTCTTTGCTGTCTTGTGATATGGAAATATATCCCGGAAATATAGCCTGGCACTCAGACTTTGGGAGGCGTGCGCCCGAGATTCGTCGCCGCTTATGGAACTGGATATTTCTTTCTTTTTTTTATGATGACTTTGTGTCTATTTTAAGGGCTCAAATAGGGAGAAGGGACATATCTCGCTGGGGATTGGTTCTCAGAGGCTAAGAGCACTTTCACGCTTTTTCCGTCTCATTTTGAAGGGTTCTTGTAAGTTTTTCTCTATTTTTTCCTAGTGTAGGCTATATATTGACGTTTTCTACAGGAATCCAATTTGTCCCTGGTGCTTGAATCGTTGTGTTAATTGATCGATGTGGCTTTCATTTTTCTAATTTACCAGTGTGGTTCGTAATCTCTTCTATTTCATCTTATTCTTACATACATTATTGAGCTGTGTTATCGGCCGAGTGGTTTAGCTTAAATAATTTTCCTTCTGTTGTATTGTACAGCGTATGGCGTGATGCAACTGGTTTTTATGTTATTGTTTTTTCATGCCTACGCTATTGTTACTATACAATGGGTGTTTGTGCTTTATAAACAGATACTTGGGATAGGGCAGATTATTATTATTGTTTGTCAACGTACTAGAAAATATACAAAATTACTTTTGAAATTATAATAAGCGCTAGGAGAGAGGCGTTGACGACGCGCACATATGAGGGAATACAAATGCATTATTAATAGAAATCCCTAAGATATATGAGAAGTCATTTTTTGTATTTCTAATCCTACTTTACCAAATCTTAATGTTAGAGGACGTGACTTCAAATAGTGTAATGGCAAATGAGGCTTCGTCTCTAAGATTTCGAGACAATATCAGTCTTTCCAAGCCCACAGGAGAGACAGTCTGTGTATCATTCTGCGTATTATGACATAGTAAGGCCGCGTTCACACCGGCGACGATTCGGCAGACGCTGACTCCGGTTCGGTCGTTCGTTTTAGATTAAGCCAGCCAAGTGCTGGTACACGAGGTCTTGCTCTAGGATAGCCCGTAAAACTGGATGCAGCGGTTGCAGTCAGCTGCTTGTTAGAGTGTTAGCCTTCAAGAAATCATGTAACAAATGATTATTATAGAATATCTGTGATTCAGGACTTTCAATACATACTGCTATTTATAATTATACTTTTTGTTTGTTAATTTCTTTAGTTATTGTGTACTGTGTTAGTTTCTTAAATATAATCTCTACCGAGGATTTTCTTATAACTTTCTATAGGTTTTCACAAAGTTTGAAAGGACAGGCATGTTCCTGATGTATAAATATGAATCAACAGATTTTTGAAACTTACTGATCTGTAGATAAACCTTATTAACAATTACTTTCTATATCCAAACACTTGACATGATATCACTCTTTCTGTAATTGTTTTCATTTATAACCGTTACAAAACTTATCTTTAACATATAAGCTTTCTCCATTGTACCTCTGCTAAAAATGGAAACTAAATTCTGCTCTCGCCTCTCATGTTACACAGGTTAACACCCCTTTGTATGCTCTATCAAAGTATTTGCAGGAAGATGCATTTAATACGGGGCATACTATAGAGATTGACATTTCAGTGATCACTTCCGATAGACAGAACAACTGACAGAGCACCGAGTTTACTGATAATCTTTGCTAAAACGTGCAATATCACTAGCCATTGCATTGCTTACAGGACAATTACATACTACAATATATCAATGTATATCCATACACACACACTCACACAAACACACACACACACACACACACACACACACACACACACACACATATATATATATATATATATATATATATATATATATATATATATATATATATATATATATATATATATATATATATATATATATATATATATATATATATATGTGTGTGTGTGTGTGTGTGTGTGTAATTTCAATAACCAGAGTGCCCTCTTGTCTTCTCAATATCTTCATGTGTTGGAAACGCTTGTCACTACCAAGTCTAGGTCCAAATGACACAGCGTATACAAGGCATGAGAGATGAGATATGAAGTTATGAGGGCGTTGTGGTTATTGAAAATTACATACGTATGTGATAGAAAATGACCAGTAGATTCTGTAAATATATATATATATATATATATATATATATATATATATATATATATATGTATATATATATATATATATATATATATATATATATATATATATATATATATATATATATATATATATATATATATATATACATGTCAGTCTGTGTGTTTAAACAGAATATAACCTCAGGGTAACCGGAGCAACGGAGTGCAAGCTCTTTCATTGTTGCTCTAAGACGCTCCCAAGCAAACTACATATAGCAGAAAAAAAACCGAAAGCAGAAAAAAATATTAACATGCAAGGTTTTCTTTAAAAGAGCAAAGATTTAAGGAACATAAAACTATTGTAGCGCATATACTTTTGAGGTAGATCTTTAGATGAGGAGCCGCCGTCTTGGGCTGAACTAAGGGCGGGATGAACCACGGAGAGGCTAAGAACGTTAGCGAGAGTTGCTCATAATCTTCAGTTTCTCCTTTAATCCCCTTTGAGCATCCTATGCAGATTGGGGTCACGAGCATATGGGTCTGGACTTCAATTAATACAATCTTTATTTGATACCTGTACCGATGAAGATTTTAAGAGGGTTCTATTTAAAATATTATATGGTATTATTTTACAGCAGGACCAATCAGTTCTGTATTATTTTCACTTAGGTTTCACATAAAGCTCTCTTTTGGCCAAATTCTGACTGAATGTTTCTCTTGAGTTGTTCTGACGCATAATTACTTACTTATCTGGTCAAAAGGAAATGATTAACACACATGGTTATATAAACAGTGTTACCACTGTGTTGAGGACGATTTCTTTTAAGGTGTTTTTTTACAGGGCTACTTAGGAAAAGATGACGTTTACATTGAATATATTCAACAGTCATGTGATGGTCCCAATATCGGTGAAGTAAGGCAAACAAAGTATGTTTTTGCGTAATTTGCTACTTGATCTTTTATCATAAAACGTCTTCACAGCTTATTGTAAGAGGTATCCAAAACATGAGCTGGATGACAGAAGTCCTTGCCTATTTGTTATTACAGAATTCCTGCCTGAATTCTGTAATAACGAACCACAGAGCACCAGGTCACATTTTTAAAATTTCCAGTTTTTATTTCATTTATCAATCGCTGCAAATACTCTTTATACAGAGAATTTCATTCGAGTTAGTTACTGTAAAAGTTGGTTAGTTAATTATTTTGTCAATTAAATCTGCATAAAAGTTGACATACTGAAGTTATGTATATTTTCTAGAATTATGAATTACATGTTGGACTAAATGGCACTTGTTTGGAGTAAACGCAGCATTTGGCAGCTTGTTTTAGTGATTGCCTGTTCTTTTGAGACAAGTCGAATGGCGCTTTACTTATGTAAGTGTTGAAGTACGTTTTTCTGTCGTTATAGCATTATACCGTATTTATACGTTTTTTCAGAAGACATACGAAAACAAAAACAAAACAAAATTAAAATT
>NC_089798.1:9010196-9085196 GCF_040412425.1 Macrobrachium rosenbergii
AATAGTTTCACCCTACCTCTAACCAGTCTCATGAGTATGTTTCAGCATGGACACAACTCTAAGTGATTATTTTAAGGGCAATTAGTACATGACGGCTATCTAAAGGTAATTACTTCTTGAGAGTACTTGAGTCTCGTAGGCCGAGCACGTTTAAATTGTAGTCAAGTTAATGCTCCTTTTTTGTAGTTTTTATTACCACCTGATTTTATTGGTACAATGGTGCTGATGGTGAGGAGAGAAACAAATGGTTGGTACTTTCCATCCGTAGTTTTTTTTTTTTTTTTTGAACAGTAAAGCCTGTTACAAGGCTCTTCCGTTGGGAGAGCCTTGTAACAGATGATGCAGCAGCAAAGGAGTTTTGTAGCCAAAGGAGTGGAAAAAATGTACATGGACTGGCCATGCTAAGACGGGTGAGGAAGATTCACTAAAAAGCGACCGGACTGATTTGGAAGCGGAGTCATAGGAACGCCCATAAAACTGAGCATATCCAAAGGTCAAGAATTAACGTTTTAACCAGACTGGATATCAGACAGATTGTAAGGAACTTAACCAATTGGAGAAAGCACAGGTGAAGTAAAAAATTATTTGTTATTGTTGACTTTTTAAAGAAAGTAGCTGACAAATTCAGTTTGCAATGTTTGTAAGATGTCTCCACAAGAAAATTAGGTGGTTTTCAGTCTTGTATTTTTTACATTACTTACGATGTATTTTCTTTTATTGTAAACTATAAGTTTTGTTTTATCGTCTAACTTTATTCAGTATTAAAAGCATAAGAAGAATGATCTTTTCATTGTAAAATGTAAAAAAAAAAAAAGTCACCAGAAAATCTGTTGTAAGAGTTACCTACAGACAACTAGTGAAATCATAGCACGCTTTTCCGTCAAGTAAAAAAAAGACATTCACAAGTTATGATAAGAAGAAATATGGCCAGGGAAAGCAAGGATGATTTCTGCAACGACTTTACTACGTTTTTTGCACACAGTCAGTAAACTAAAACATAGTTCCATGGCTATTTATTAATGAGTTATTTTCTCTTTGCCATCTGATTCCAGTAGCTTAGATTAAGTTTTGTAAATTTGTATTACATTTTAGTTTTCATGTTTTCCTAGGAATCTTTTCTGAGTAACAGAATAACAATACGTTATATTTCTCGCTTTGATGTTTTTTCCTCATTTTCTCCGTTATGATTTAAAAGAACATATCTTAGTAACTTCTCGTATTCAGATATTGAGCCGATTTCCTCTGGGCAATAATTATCCTGTTGACCGTGAGTATTCATTTCAGCAGCGATTCGGATGTGTTCTTTTGTTCCCACCGTACCGTTTCCCGTGTTTAATTGAACGAGGCCTCATTTAAGACCGTAAATTAGGGAGATAAATAGCGTGGTTGTTTTGGTGTAAAATCTAGAAGAATGTGGTGTTGAAGCTCATTTTGAATGCCAACTGTGGTCTATTTGTGGTGCTGGCGCCATAATACATATTAATGGGTATTATGGCCCGGATTACATGGGAGGGAGTTTTCATATTTTGAAATTTTCTCGCAGGAAAATTGCCTTCGTGTATAAAACACGTTGGGAAATGCTGGCATCAAAAGATTTATTTCCACTCTTACAGATGAAAAGCGCTTTAAAGTTTTGGAAAGCGTCCTCTCGAAGATTATTTTCACACAAAAAGCCTGACCTTTGTCGTATGACTCGTTTCACCAGAAAAGGAAAACAGTCATGATAAAATGTTTGATGGGAGAATGCGTTTCTTGATGAAGGCAAATTCATTACAAATATGAGGTGGAAGTTGTTTTAGTCCCCTTGTAAATACGGACGTATCACCTTTTTACGTGACAGGTCTATTTCATGTGATGTGTTTTACATGCACTAGATTTTATAAAGCGTTTTCTCTGAAGAATTCCAAATTCGACCTGCTTGTTTATGAAACGTGTTTGTGACTTGTTACAGTTGTTGTGTAATAGGCTTTTCTCCTTTAGCTATGTATTTTTCATGAGTTTTTAGACGGCGTGGATCGTCCTCACTCATTTGCTTGCTTAATTTGTGCTGGTAGTAGTGTTACGCTTCTTCCAACTGCTTCTTTTTTACTTCATTCTGACGGAAGGGATTTTGAATTTATACTGTTAAAATAAGAATTTCACCTCAATAACTACTCGAAGTTGCTTCTATGTAACTATCCTATCTGTGTACATGTATATATATATATATATATATATATATATATATATATATATATATATATATATATATTATATTATGTGTGTGCGTGTATGTGTATATATCTATATAAACGGAAATGGTAAACATTGCTGTCAACCAACACTGAACAAGGAGTGAAGGAAACGCCATGAACTCTCTATCCGTTTCGAGTACACAGTCCATTTTCAAAGACGAAAATACAATAATGAAATAAAAAAATGTTAAAATCGACTCCGAATTAACAAATTTACAAAGTAAAACATTGAGAATTGAAAGATAAAATGTATAAAACAGAATGTCAGCTTTCAGGAAGGGAACCAAGGACTGATTGACACCAAACATAAATCAAAGCAGGGATAAACTTAAGATGGATGCAGTGTTGTAGAGGTAGTTTGATTGTTTAAAGTCGGGACAAGCTTCTTAATATACAGTAAACTAGCTTTTGATAACTGATTAGGAGAGGTGGCTCTAGAGAGGATTTGCAAATGTTTATATTCAATATCCTGTTTACACTTTTTAGTAAGTTCACACACATTAGAAAATTCCGGCTTAGTCAACATAACACCTGTTCTATAACTAACTCCGTGATAATAATCAATCTCACTTTTAGTAGACTGCAAGAAGCCCCACCATATTTCCCCATTTCCCCAAATTGCATTTGGGACAAGTATGCAAATGCACAACACTAAGTCATCAGAGAGCTGAGCTTGTCTTTGTATCTGAAAAAAAACCAGGTTGGTTGCATTCGGAACATTAAAAATAGAATCAAACTTACAGTTAAGAAAGTTATATAATTGTTTAGTATTCCTTTTATTCATGATAGGTCGTTTTATGCCTAAGTAGATTATCTTATTCACTGGCACCTTCCAGAAGTTAATAGTATAGCCATAACCAAGAACCCGTTTACCATTGGATCTTCTTCCAGATATAAAGAAAGCTCAGCTCCCTGATGACTTCCAATGTCGTGCATTTATATACTTGCCTCAAATGTAAGTTGGGGAAATATATCGGGGCTTCTCGTGGTCTACTAAAAGTGATATTGATTGTCATCGGGGAGTTAGTTATAGAACAGGTGTTAGGCTGGCTAATCCGGAATTCTCTAATATACATAAACATACCAAAAAATATAAACAGGATGCTACGTAAAATATTTTAAATTCTCTCCAGAGCCACCTCACCTCATTAATTAGTAATAGCTGGGTCATTTTACGTTAAAAAACTTGCCCCAACTTTAAACTATCAAACTGCCTCTACACCAGAGAACTTTTCTTAACTTTCCCCTGTTTTTGTTGTAGTTTTCTCTAAAAGAAAACTATTGAGATGGCTATTTGTCTGTCCGTCCGCACTTTTTCTGTCCACCCTCAGACCTTAAAAGATACTGAGGCTAGAGGGTTGCAAATTGGTATGTTGGTCACCCACCCTCCAATCATGAAACATACCAAATTGCAACCCTGTAGCCTTAGTAGTTTTTATTTTATTCAAGGTTAAAATTAGCCACGATCGTGCGTCTGGCACCACTATAAGTGTCAAAACAAAAGCGACCACCGGGCCGTGGGTGAAATTTTCATGGGCCGCGGCTGAGAGTTTCATGGGCAGTGGCTGACAGTTTCTTACAGAATTTTACGCTGTACAGAAAACTCGATTGCGCCGAAGAAATTGGGCGCAATTTTTACTTGTTTATGTTTGGTGTCACTCAGTCCTTGGTTCCCCAAAGCTCCTGAAAGGTCTCGATCTCTTACAGTTTTGTCTGTTGATTCTTAGTTTTACTTTGTAAACTTCTTAATTCTGAGTGAATTTTTATATTCTTTATGTTTTGTTATTGTATTTTTCAGGTTTGAAAATAAGAGTGGGCCCTCGAAACGGCAACTTTTGTAATAAATGGGTAAATAGTGTGAGGTCCCCTTCAACTCCTTGTTTACTATAAATAAATTACACACACACACACACACACACACACACACACACACACACACACACACACATATATATATATATATATATATATATATATATATATATATATATATATATATATATATATATATATATATATATATATATATATATATATATATATATATATATATATATATATATATATATATATATATATAAACAAACATATATATACTGTATATATATATATATATATATATATATATATATATATATATATATATATATATATATATATATTATATATATATATATATATATATATATATATATATATATATATATATATATATATATATATATAAAAATATGCATATATATATGTGTGTGTTTTGTGTTTGATGTCCTAGTTTGACAAATGTCCTTTTACAAACGCCGTCGGAGGCTTTTTCGTTTAAGTTACAGGTACCGTATGTAACTAAACATTGCTATTTTATTTGGATACTTCTATTGTACATCTAGCGAAATTAAATGCCCCAAACCTTTTAATCTTGCCACATTATCTTTTGTAGTTACCCGTTATATAGTCACAAGGCCTTTGTATCACGACCTTATAACGCGGTATTATCTATTTCTTACAAACTGAGGATATGGACAAAATAAATCGAAAAATTAAATGGGCCAAGTAACTCTAATAGGGGCAACAGCTGTCTTTCGCAGGCACTGAACTGGATCAGGTTACGAGATCACCTTTTAGATATGCTCTCAAGTCAACGGTGAAAAACAAGGAAAGAACTATTTGACTGCGTAAATAGGTAGATGTATGGAAAATGAATTGTTTGAGGTAGTAGTAGATGTTGAGAAGAATTTGTATTGTGTTGATCATTTATAAAGAACAGGGAAAGAGTAGCTGATACAGCAGAACCCTGAGTTGTACCACCTGAAGTGGAGAAAGTAGCGGCATGTACAAAAGATTTATGGAAAATTTGACAAGAACTATGATAAAAATTTTAAAATTTAAAGAGCGTAATGGATTAGTGTGACATGCAGTGAATAATCATATTGTTATTGTTTATATTATTCTTATTCTTATTATCCTCCAAAGTCGGCCAGTGGATAATTTTAGTATCGTGTAAAATGGGCCTTTGGTATTAAGAAAACAACACCACTATGATATCGGAACGAAGGTTCAAAAGTCTTACCTATCACTGCAATACCCTCTCCTACAAAAGCTTAATAAATGGTTTGCTGTCCAATTCAGCAAATCCAACCTAGATTGTTTTCAAATGTTTTCCCATTTTACATTAAGTTCTTGTTTATTTGGATCTGGTAATTTGCATTTGTCCAAGAATATAATTATTAGGAGACCTTACTGACAGAAATTCTAATTGAACAAATTACTAGGTATTGCACTACGTAGTGGAGTTTACGAGAAGGCAAAATGTCAAACTAAAATATCATGAAACATATTAAAACGAAGCTTTCTTGTTATCAGAATTAAGCAATTTTAAAATGCAGTGAAAAGAAATTGTTTCCCCACTATTCTGGAACAAAAGGTCACTGGATAGATTGCTTTTAGTAGGTAGCAGGCTGATCGAAGCGTCACCTTTCCATTGATAAAGTACCACCTTAGATAAGTAGGGCCCTTGGAGAGCTGTCCAGACAGTCTTGCATAGATCCTTTTTTAAGTGCAACTCCTACACTTTTGCTTACTCTGACATCGAAAAGTCTGACACTTTTTTTATCGTTTCCCTCTTTCCTTTTAAAACTGAAAACACTGAATTTAGCAGGTTTTTTTTGTCATCCTTATAATTCCCCTCCACATGATGAGAAATATTAGAAGTGCGGTCCCCGTTCGGTGTCATGGGGCGAGTAAAATCTTTGTGCTGGCCTTCGGGTCAGTCACTGGTGAAAAGGAGGCCTCTTACAGCAGCGAGTGGCAGGCAGGTCTATTTTATTATTGACTGAATTATCCTCCTGTCTCCGTTTTTCCTGACTTTCATTTACTTTTTGTTTCTTAAAAAGGCAGATGTGTCGCACTTAGTACGGTTAAGCACCAGTCTACCTTTTTTCTCTTGCGTTTTCTCGTCTCACTTGACTTTGCAATTGATTATAATGTTAGTATTTGTGTATCAAGTTATACCTATACGGTATATTTGTAATACATAATATATATTTGTATCGCAAGTATAAGTATACATACTTTTTCATCTTGAATGGTGTCAAGAGTGTGAGAAATATATATACACAGATTCGCACATCCACATTATTTGGTTATGTAGCGTACATAGCTGAGTATGTTTGTGCATGAATATGCCTTCTAAAGGGAGGGCTCAAAACAAATAGGCAATAAAATCGTGGCAGCCATCATTTATTAAGTAGCCTAATTTGCATACGTGTTAGGAATGTTATCCCTGATTCCAGGTGTTTTAAACGTCTGAGTCTAGAGAGAAAAAGGAAACTTTCTCCATCCGGGTAATACAATTAATTTAGTTTACAAGGATTTATTAAGGCTTACATGAGACGCGATAATACCCGACCATAATTCTCTATTATTTTTAATTGACTTTGGGAAGTTTAGGAGATGGAGAAGCGTGGCTGTGCCCAGAGCGCCAAATGAAGACTGTAAAACGATGGCTTTCATCATCATTTTTTCTCTCCTCCTCCTCCTTCTCCTCTTCTTCTTCTTCTCCTCTTTTAAAGAACTATGTGGTATTTATATGAGAAAAGTCTTTACGCCCGTGGTTGCATCGCTAGTTCAGAAGATGCCTTGTATAATGCATATAATTTAAAGTTGAATGAGGCGGGAATAGTTAACATAGCTTTTTCCTATTCCAAGTGTGGTAGAGCCCCCACCCCCCACTCTTAGGTACACACACACACACACACACACACACACACACACACACACACACACACACAATCTGTAACTCGCCCGTGCTATCCTAAGCTTGGGTGGCTTCGAATCATATTTGTAAAAATTTAATGAATGCCTCAGAATATGTATTTTTTCGTTTCTAAACGAAAACTTTATTTTTTGTTTTAATCGGCTGGACGGCAGCAACATACAGGAAATAAATGATATGGAAATAATAATCTCCACTATTATTCTTACACATATATTTACATTATATATATATATATATATACATATATATATATATATATATATATATATATATATATATATATATATATATATATATATATATATATATATATATATAGAAATCATCAACACACAATCACGTGTGGAGCAGAAATAAATTTCTGACTCACGTCGGGATCGAACCCAGGTCTCTCAGGTGGAAAGCAAGGGCGTTATCCACTGGGCCACACAAGTCTAAAAGAAGTTGGAACCTGAGAGCAACTGCACCCAAGAATTACCTGGGCAAGCTAACTGCTTGCATACCAGCCCCATACTCAGCAATGACCCAATAGACAACATTTCATTCGATTATCCCTTCAGTGAATAAGATAGAAATCATCAACACAAATCACGTGTGGACTAAATTTCTGACTCATGACCCAATAGGTGGAAAGCAACGTTTCCACTCTCATTCCAACTTCTTTTAGACTTATCCCAGTGGATGCCCTTGCTTTCCACCTGAGAGACCTGGGTTCGATAAGATCAGAAATTTATCAACATGATTTCACAATCAGAAGTGGATAATTCGAAATAAATTTCTGACTCATTGCTGAGTCGGGATCGAAGCTGGGGAAAACTCGCTGGTCTCTCAGGTGGAAAGCCAGGGCGTTATCCAGTTGCTCTCAGGTTCCAACTTCTTTTAGACTTGTGTGGCCCAGTGGATAACGCCCTTGCTTTCCACCTGAGAGACCTGGGTTCGATCCCGACGTGAGTCAGAAATTTATATATATATATATATATATATATATATATATATATATATATATATATATATATATATATATATATATATATATTGTATTTACCCATACTCAGTTAAAAGTGTTTGGTTCAATTCTTACCTGAAAAGGATTTATTCAGGTACTGCCCCTCAAGAAATATCGTGACTAAATTGATTATGGCAGTGAATTAGTCACTTGATATTCAGTCGACAGCGGTACCTTTGCGAATAATTATACCACTTCAAAATTCACAAGCCTGGATTCACCATTAATCTGTATAATACTTAGCTTTTTTTTTTTTGCCAAGTCTACATTATTCCTTATATGAGCAATGGGATAGCAATACCCACCAGGTGCTTTATTAGATTGTAAGATGCGGAACCCACTGAACTAATAAGTGAGATAGCGGGAAAATATTTTTTGTGATTTTTTTTTTTTTTTTTTTGTATTATGCATAAACGGTAGCGAATGAGAGGTAACACACAGCATATTTTTATCAAATTTCAAGTTTTCCTTTTTATAGCTATCCCGTTCTACTGTTGAAATTGCTATTCACAGCTTCTAAAGGATTTTCAATCAATTCTTTGCATGTATTCTCATCATTCTAAAAACTATCCACTACCAGTGCCTCTGATTTGTCGGCTTTCGTCGTACATATATTTTTATCATTTTTCAATTCATTGATGGCAACCATAAATCGCTAAGATGTATTTGAGTGTCTGACTTTTTCATATTTCTATAAATCGTTCCCTTAATTTAGTTGACTTCTTCACTGACAAGGTCGCTATACTTTCCAAGATTTCACAGTTCTTTGGTAATTTCCACGGTGTTCATTACACCGGGTAACAAAGCGAAATTTAACCCGTAGCCCAAAGAACTGATTGCATTTTTATCTAGGTGTACGAGTATACTCGATAGATTGACAACACATTCATAATTTGCGTTGGTCCACGGAACTCCTTGAATCAACAATTTCAATAAGTACCATCAATTAAATTCACTATGCCTGTGTGCATTTTTTTTTTTTTGTCAAAGCAATAAGGTTATGAAATCAAAGCAATAAGGTCAAGAAATGCATGTTTTTAGGGGCATTACATATATGTAGCCCAGAATATATTGATGATGAAATAGATAAGATTAAAAGAACACAGGCAAGAAATTGAAATATCCTGACTGTGTATTGGACAATGCATTAGAAGCGGCAAAAAGAGCTCTATATCAAACCTAAAATGAAACTACAACACTAAAAATTTTCTTTTACTACCATATAATAATAATATGAAAGGTATTTCCCATCTTCTAAAGAATTTTGTTTTATGTAGCTTTCAAGAACAATAATAACTCGCCTGACAATACTAGAGGATTTTTATATAAAATTCCATGAAAGTCTTGTCATAACTTTTGTATTGGTCAAACTGGAAAAAACACTGGAAAAGAGAATAGAACAACATAAAAAGGTATAAGATATGCACAGGCAAACAGTGGAATTTTTAACGTTAATGTGAAAATTCATACTGTCAACTGGGTAGGGGCAAAATAGATAGATTTTTCTAATAATGCGCAGGAAGAAATATCATTGAGTCTAATTTTGCAAATGTTATGGTTATAACATGAATATCATGTGAAGGAATGCATAAACTTGATCCAATAATTTGAAAAGCTATTTGTAAAATGTTTAAATCTTAAAGAAAGTAGTACACATGCATTAAAAAAGATTATCATATTTTTAAACATGATACCGGGTCCAAGCCCTAATGAGTTTTTTTGCCCCTTCCTCTTTAATACCTGTCAGGACATTTAGTCCAATGTTTTGTACACTTGTCCATAAAGTCTTCCTAGCATATACATTATGATTCTGTCAGAATGTATTAGTCAGAATGTATTATATATATATATAATATATGTATATATATATATATATATATATATATATATATGTATATATATATATATATATATATATATATATATATATATATATATATATATATATATATATATATATATATATATATATATATATATATATATATATATATATATATATATATATATATATATATATATACACACAGACAATTCTCATATATACAGACAATTCTCAGTCTCTCTACCCAAGACGTTTGTGGTTTACGACTCAGTCCCCATAAATGATTGAATAATTGTTGCTATTTTTATTAGTTTCATTATATATATATATATATATATATATATATATATATATATATATATATATATATATATATATATATATAGATATATATATATGATATATATGCATGTATATTTACATGTATATATATATAATATTTATATATATATATATATATGTATATATAGTATATATATATATATATATATATATATATATATATATATATATATATATATATATATATATATCCATACATACAGGCGATCCTTGGGTTAAGACGGATATGTAACCCGATTACTGACGTAAGATGGAACACCCCTAGATAAGCACCTGCGTCACCCACCTTGTTAACCCAGTAGTAAAATCATAATCTAGAACATCAAAACACAATATTTCTATGACATATATGGACCAAGAAAAACACATAAAGAACATAAATGTAAAGTACAGGACAGTCAGCATCCTACTTATGAACATTCAGAGATATAAACAGACAGGTTCACAAGTTAAAATTGTGTTCCTGATTTAAGTCGTTCTTTAAAATTAATGAATGCCCATTGTCTATATATCCCCTCCCCAAAGGAAACATTTAGTATGCATTTTTGTAAATAGATGGTGGTGTGCATTGTTTACTTTGTGAACTTCCAATGTCAGACACTGCTGCAAAATGCTCTCCAAGTTCATAACTTTCAAAGCATGGAAAAAATGCTAAATTTTGAATGTTACATGAATCTAAATTTTATTTTCTTCTCTTTTTACCTTTCAAACATCCAGAGTAATTCTTTATAATACTGCAAGATTTAAGAATAGAGTGAAAATAGTATAATATATGACTTGCGAGTTAATTCGGGAATGTAAACATCAAAAATTATGCGCTAGCCTACAAATTCAAAACCAACTTATGGACAATTCAAGATATGAACGGCCGTCCGGAATGTACCTCGTTTGTAAGTTGGGTAGTGACTGTAATATGAACTGATGTAAATAATGAAATGGAACTAAAAAAAAAAACAGCAAGAATTATTCAATCATTTATGGGGACCGAGTCGTAACCACGAACATCTTAGGTTGAGGCTTTCTTAACCTGAGGACCATCTATATATATACATATATATATATATATATATATATATATATATATATATATATATATATATATATATATATATATATATATGTATGTATGTATGTAGAAGTTTAAGCACAGATAGATTAACCTGAATCTGATTATTCATATAAATAAGATATATATATATATATATATATATATATATATATATATATATATATATATATATATATATATATATATATATATATATATGTATATATACATTCATACATACATTCTTGGGACTGTTAGAGGAATGTAAAGGGATTTTTTATCATGAACTGCCTTCAGGGGCCAACAGAGAGCACCCAGAATGTAATAAAGTGGATGGGAAAGAGGTGTGACTTACCTTAATCATCATTAATTACTCAGGGAGTGGAAGGTCGCCATGGGAAATGAGTAACAGATTACGTTAAACTGAATTTATTTACAGATGAAGCAATCACTAAATGATTCTGAAAATAACCGACTGTGCGGCTTGCAAGCACATGCAATGTGCAATAATATTAGACAATGAATAGCAAATCTCTGAATAGGAAACGGTTGATGCTGGTTGAAGGGGGTGGGGACTGGTTAGTGCCCCAGGACTGTGTATCAGGACTCTCTTGCTTATCAGAAATGGTAGTACTTCTAAGTAGAATTGATTCACAAGGCTGGGATCGACTGCTTGGGAGCAGAGTAGCAGGATTTCTGGAAGAGAATTCCAGGTTAGCATTCAAACAAGGAGTTTCTCTTGCATGAAACTTAAATATACACCATGGAGGAATTGATCAGTTAGAATTAATTAGCCCTTGGTTAACACTATGGTGGGAATAATCTAATTCTGATCACTGAATTGATTTAATTGGAGCTGGGGTGGGGGGAATCATGGGGCAGCTTTGTTGGTAGGTTTGATTGAACAAAGGG
The DNA here is from genome assembly GCF_040412425.1 of Macrobrachium rosenbergii. NCBI lineage: Eukaryota > Metazoa > Arthropoda > Malacostraca > Decapoda > Palaemonidae > Macrobrachium > Macrobrachium rosenbergii. The sequence goes on from NC_089798.1 coordinate 9,022,335, forward strand.
GCTTTGTTTAAGACAATGAGTAGTTGGAAATTTGGAAAATAGAGAGAAATTCACAGGAAGGAACAGAAACTGACTTGGGACTATATGCTTCTGGACATACCTGATACCTCCTGTGCTTAGAGCTTGTAGCATGTGAGGGACTTGGCCTTCAGAGTCGTTCAATCTTTGCCAGTGGAAGGAAGATGAAAGGGCGCCACTCGACACGTTGGTGGCTGGGTTCAGAGTGCGGTGGCATTCAGGACACGGGAGCTGCTTTGTCGTTTTGCTTCAAATCCAGGACATTGGCCATCTGCAAGCAGTCACACAATCAGCAAAAGGTTGTAGGGAAAATAGGTCTTATAGTTAAGGACTTAAGTGTTAGGATCATAGCCTACCTACAACCTGGATTCGTCCCTGTTCAGTAACGGTTCCCTGACCAGCCAAAAAACATCTGATGGGGGGGCTTAAGGAGTGGTATTGTTCTACCCCCAAATCAGGTGACCTGGAGGGTTTTAGGCCTACCTAAGTTCAACCCCTTCCTGGCATCTCTTCCCGCCGCTAATCTCCCATTCAAGCTGTTGAATAAGAGACGAATTTTTGAAAATACGGAAGAGCTCCACCTTTTAAAAAGGCATTCTCTCCCTTTTGGGCGTGAAGGCCTTTACTAATTAAGTTATTCGTCTCAACTAGGCAGTTAGCTTCCCTAAATGAGTTGTGCTTTTGCACTGCAATGGACCTACCTAACTGCTAAGAGGGGTACTAGTTTTGCTAACTTACTTACTACAGCAGAGCCTAACCTATACAACGGTATTTACTGACTTCTACTGGCTGTCTCTGACGACAGGGGGCTCTACTCTTAGGCAACAGGTACATGGTAAATGTGTCTTTCAACATAGCGTACTATCCTATGGCTCTGGCACTAAATTAAAATGTCTTTCAACATAGCGTACTATCCTATGGTTCTGGCACTAAATTAAATCACACGGACCTAAGTAAATGCAATTAATTATGAGTTACGCAATGCTTTACGGAATAACATACACAATAACTTTGGACATAAGCAACCTGAAGGGTTAATTATGGTAAGTGGCCAGGGGTTGTACTAGCTTGAGTATTGGATAGTTTTGGGTTAGTACCACAAAATGCCTAGGGTGTTAGATGTTAGTCTCCTTGGGCAGAGATCACTCAGGCTACCTTCTCTGGGTAGGTGCCAGGATCACTCTGGGATAGAAAGAGGCACTGTGCCAATGAGAGTACGAGTGCCATGGAGAGCTTGTAGCTTTTATTGGTTAATTGGATCTCTTCCACCCCTTCTTCTTCTTCCTCAGGGGCCTGCAAGATCTGGCTACGCCATTCCTAGGAGGTGACGAGGGCACCAACTCTGAGGAAAGGCCAGAAGTGCCGTCGGAAGCAGGATCAGGGATAGCCCTAGTAGCTACAGGCTGTTTCCCTACTTCGGCTGCTGTGACAGCCGTTGTGAGGGTAGAGCCAGCATCTACGTCCCGGCCAGACAGTTACTGGTCGCCCATAGAAGGTGTAACATTAGGGTTTCCCAGAGGGTCATCCTCAGCAGATGAAAGTGATTGGGAAGAAGAAACATCAGGGGTCGGAGGCTCACAATTGGCGATGACTAGCTCGGTGAGTGTTGGAGGATCTCTCGCAGGAGGATCCGTGTCATGTTTTGAATCCGTCACTGGCACTAACTCAGGGCCAGACACAGGGATTGAGGTTAGTAGAGGGGCTTCGTCCGAGATAGGCAGGGCCTGGCACTGCTGAGTGCTCTCAAGTGGCACTGGCAGAGGATTGGAGTCAGGCGTGGCTGACGAGGGACCCAGGGGTGCAAAACCCCTCTGTGTACCTGAGGTAGTGGGAGACAGAGATTCCTGTCTTGGGTGGAGGGCAGAGCCTCTTGGAGTGGTGGTGGACATGGTATCCATTGCGGCTTGCTTGCTATGGCACCTTGCCCAATTTACGGAGTGCCTTGTTACATTGCAGGTCTTGCAGCGGTACCTGGTGATTTCCCTTCATGGTGAGGGAGGAGAATTTTGGTGGCCATCCTTCTGTGAAGATTGAGGACTGGGCCTGGAGTTGTTTTGAGAATATCCCTTCCGTTGGACACCTTGGTGAATGGAAGGTTGGGCTGATGGTGGCACGCCTGTCACAGTGGCTGTGTCCCGGTCAGGTGGTTGTGGAGTGACCTCCCTTGTGGAGGTAGATAGGCAACAGAGTGGCATGGGGGACTGACATCCCCAGAGGATGTCCCGTCTCAACAGGAACTCCACTCCGTGCCTGATGCTGTTCGCCACGCCAAGGCTGCGAGCTTGTGTGCCCCAAGGGGTGGTTACCTGAAGTTCGACTGTGGGAATGGTCTTGGTTTGCCCCTCTATCCAAGTCATCGTCCACCTGGTCTTTTCATCAACCGTGGCACTGGCTGACACTTGGGCCGATCAATCAGGCTAATGTCTGAGCCAGTGTCTACTGTAGCTGGCAGGCTCACTGGTAGGCTAGAGCCATCCAGAGGTGCCAATGAGACGGACTGAGTCCAGACCCGCTCAGGGTGAGATATCTCTGGCGGCACAGCCATGGAGGATGTGGCACAAGTCAGGTTGACGTGCTTAGTAGAGGACATATGCTTTGGGCAGCCAGGATATCTGGCAGTATAGTGTCCTGGAGTTCCACAGTCTTGGCAGGGTCCCTTGGGATGGGCTGATCTTCCTACAGTGATGGTCGGTGGAGAAGGCTGAGCAGATGTAGAAGGAGAGGAGTTCTGGTGGTTGTTAGTAGGCTGCCTATTGTTGCCCAACTTGTAGCGGCAATCAGCTTCAGCATGGCCGAACTTTTTACAGTTTGTGCAAGTAGGCTCGCTAGGCAAGCCATTCTTTGGGTGAGTAGTGCCTGAGAGGTACCCGGGTGGCACTATGTGGCGTTGAGACATGCTGTGGGACTGGTTGAATGTTTCCCAGGAATCGGCCATAGGCAGGCTTCCATAAGTGTGGTGGGCTGCTTATCACTGAGATATACAGCCAGGGGCCCAGGCACACATTGGAAAAGGTCCTCCAGCAATGTCCGATTGAATAAGTCCTCAATGGTAGTGCATGACAGGGAGTCGAACCAGCGGGTACCAGACTGGTTCTTGTTACAGGCCCATTCCGTCCAGGACCAGCTGACTTCCTTGGCAAGACCTCGGAACCATTGTCTCCATTTATCCGGGGTTATCTCGTAGGCTTTGGTGATGACCTGACGTACTTCGATCATGTCGCCGCTGACTCTTCTCCAGCGAGCAGAGGGCTGCCGTGGCTTTTCCTTCCATGTGTCTGGTAAGCACTAAGGCCCTCTCTGTCTCGGTGGTGTTGTAATTGTCAAAGAGTGCGTTGATCTCTTCTAACCATGCTTCCAGCTCTTCCTCAGTCCACTTGGGGACTAGAGAGTTAATGCTTGAGAATGGAGCATTGGGTGCAGCAGGTGTGGGGTTGGAGGCTTGTTGGAGCGCCATAGCTTCAGCTCTCTTCTTCCTTGCTCTCACCAGCTCGAGCTCCTTTTCTATGAGAGCCACCTTGCCTGCCTTGAGAGCTTGCTCGCTTTCCTTAAGGGCTAATTTGTGCTGTCTTTGTTCGGCTTCATAATTCCTCTGTTCTTCTTCATACTTCCTCTGATCTTCTAGCTGTTCTTTCACCCACTGGGTAAGTTCCCACCCCGTGTAACCTGCATCCTTGCCCATGTTCATGAGGGCTTGGTGCTGTTCCAGTGACATGGTTATAGTCTATGAGGACGACTAGGGGAAATGGTTGTGACGATGGGGGAGTGTCCCGTAATTTGTTGGCACTTCGGTGGTGTGGCACCTTTTTAAGAGGCGGCAGTGTGGTTGAGTGTGCCATGCAAAGGTCACACTGATGGAGCGATCCTGAAGGAGGAATGGTCCTTATGGGCAGATACGCTGGTAGATATAGAAGTGATCCTGAAGGTATAATGTTCCTTATGGGCAGAAACACTTAGAAAATGGTAGTAATCCTGAAGGAGCTAAGGTCCTTATGGGCAGATGCACTGTTGGTGGCACTCTGTATCTCAGGTACAGGTGCAGTGGCTTATATGTGATTACTATGATTTGGTAGCTGGGGTGCCAGTGGGCTCCGGGGAGCAACACTAAAAGGCAGTGCAACCAAACTGCACTGAAAGAAATGGCACTCTGCCTGAGGCAGAATGTAAGTAAGAAGTAAGAGGGAAGTAGAAAGGTAAGTACTTCAGTGACTTAATTGTTTGGCAGTGCCTCAGATTAGTGGCACTGTGGAAAGGGAAACCCTTGGTCTTGCATTCGTGGGTGGCTAGTCCTAAGAACTAGTGGTTGCTTCCTGACATGAGGAAAGGAAGGTTATGGGGTTTGCACGCAATTTGCGATTTGGTGCTTGCGGTATACGCAAGTCTTGAATAATGGATACCCACTTGTGCACGACAGTTGATAACTGTTATTAAATGACGGTATGTACGCTCTATGAAACGCAGGAGAATTCACTCCACAGCTGGAAATATAAAGAAGGGAGACAACAATTCAATGGACACGAGCGCATATATAAATTTGCGCACTATGTGTGAATGAGTAAAAGGAATAATTGAATGGGATCTTAAAAGATCAAAGTTTGGGTAAAGTAAAAAGAAAATTTTTATTGTGCTTGGCTTTATGAATTAGTGGGTTTATTTTCTAATACTCATTTATTAATTTTAGTATTCCCCTTGTTAAGATGAAAAGAAAAAATCTCTCTCTCTCTGAGAGCGTATTTGTAATGGAACGTATTTGTTATGATTTAAGTCATTCTACCTTTTCTTACGATAAATTACATTGTGCAAAATTATGTTGTTACTTTTTTTTTCTAAAATGAACTTTTGGTATTTACTTAATTTTACTGGATAGCTCCTGTTATGACAAATTGTATGGTGGAAAAAGGGTTTTCAAATTATTCTCAAAAGTATCAAGGTATTTCATTAGGTTTATGTTAGGGGCGAAAAGCAATGAAATTCGTTCAATGTGAACGAGGAGATGTGGAACTGAGGCACGCAGGAAACAGCTGATGGCTAATTCATTATCTCGGCCGAGTCATAACAATGCCGATTTAGAATTTAAGAAAAAGGAACACTAGACTTTCTTGGCTGAAGGTGGGTTTTTGAATACAAAATCAAATCATTTAACTTAAAACATCAGCAATGCCTTTACTTTACTTAACATTGAATATGATTTTGAATTGAATGATGCTCTTGGAATGGTTGGAGTGTTGTGAAGGACACCTGCGCCGCATTGCTCACAGGCCTGCCAGAGGTTGCTACGTGTGTTTTAACACAGCGAATTCTCAGCCTACACTTTACACCACAGAAATTGTACACTTTCTCTGCCGTAACTGTTTTCCGAGCAACACTCTTGGCTAACTGTTCCCAGCTAACACAAACAATAAATCCCTGGCAAAGCACTTCCTAATTCCTAATGATCAGTCATCTGGGAGCCAGTACAGCTGCTATTCTAGGGACACAAACGTTCACGGGCAGCTCCTCTGCCTCGCTAAATTAAGAACCCCTTTTGGTGCCTTCACCTCTCTTATGAAATTCTAACTAAGAGAACTGTTGCGTTTTTCCTTTTATTTTTCTTAATAATAACACTTTTCCCTATCTTGTTCCTAACGTATCCTTAATTTTACAAGACTTTTGATAATACCCTTATCTGTTTACTCTTGCTTCGATTCGGTCGCCCTTAATGCCTTTGTGAAACAATGGAATTACATGAAATGATATGTCAATCCTTGATTTGTTTTGCTCCTAGTCTTAGCAAATAGCAAGGGTAATTATCTACTACTTAGACTCAGAATCCTAGCAAGGAATCGCCACTTTTACGTTCTGGGGTCTGTTAGAGGAATGTCAAGGGATTTTTTATCATGAACTGCCTTCAGGGGTCAACAGAGAGCACCCAGAATGTAATAAAATGGATGGGAAAAGAGGTGTGACTTACCTTAATCATCAGTAATTACTCAGGGAGTGGAAGGTCGCCATGGGAAATGAGTAACAGATTACGTTAAACTGAATTTATTTACAGATGAAGCAATCACTAAATGATTCTGAAAATAACCGACTGTGCAGCTTGCAAGCACATGCAATGTGCAATAATATTAGACAATGAATAGCAAATTTTTGAATAGGAAACAGTTAAGGATTTTCAAATTCAGGCGCTTGTGCACAATGGGGAGGGGGACTGGTTAGTGCCCCAGGGACTGTGTATCAGGACTCTCTTGCTTATCAGAAATGGCAGTACTTCTAAGTGGAATTGATTCACAAGGCTGGGATCGACTGCTTGGGAGCAGAGTAGCAGGATTTCTGGAAGAGAATTCCAGGTTAGTATTCAAACAAGGAGTTTCTCTCGCATGAAACTTAAATATACACCATGGAGGAATTGATCAATTAGAATTAATTAGCCCTTGGTTAACACTATGGTGGGAATAATCTAATTCTGATCACTGAATTGATTTAATTGGAGCTGGGGGGGGGGAATCATGGGGCAGCTTTGTTGGTAGGTTTGATTGAACAAAGGGGCTTTGTTTAAGACAATGAAAAGTTGGAAATTCGGAAAACAGAGAAAAATTCACAGGAAGGAACAGAAATTGGCTTGGGACTAAATGCTTCCGGACGTACCTGAGACCTCCTGTGCTTAGAGCTTGTAGCATGTGAGGGACTTGGCCTCCAGAGTCGTTCAATCTTCGCCAGTGAAAGGAAGATGAAAGGGCGCCACTCGACACGTTGGTGGCTGAGTGCAGAGTGCGGTGGCGTTCAGAACTCGGGTGCTGCTTTGTCATTTTGCTTCAAATCCAGGACATTGGCCATCTGCAAGCAGTCACACAATCAGCAAAAGGTTGTAGGGAAAATAAGTCTTGTAGTTAAGGACTTTAGTGTTAGGACCATAGCCTACCTACAACCCGGATTCATCCCTGTTCACTAACGGCTCCCTGATCCCCCTAAAAAACATCCGATGGGGGGGCTTAAGGAGCGGTATTGTTCTACCCCAAATCAGGTGACCTGGAGGGTTTTAAGCCTACCTAAGTTCAACACCTTCATGGCGTCTCTTCCCGCCACTAATCTCCCATTCAAGCTGACGACTAAGAGACGAATTTTTGAAAATACAGAAGAATATATATATATATATATATATATATATATATATATATATATATATATATATATATATATATATATATATATATATTGTATATATATTTTGCATCTCTCTTACCAACAAAATTCATAGGTTAAGGTGGCACACGGGAAAAAGGTACATAGATATTGGGGCCCTATTCTAACATTCCTACAAGGAAACCAGCAGCACATCTGTGGCAGAAGTAGCAGATTTCATCAGATCAATACTACAGCAAATGCAACATTTGGAAATGGAGTACTGACAGTAAATGAGAAAGTATCAGTAGATGAAAGAAAGAGAAAGGAACAGCATGAACTGTCTAACTGTTCATGCTGTACAGAAAAGAAGAACGCTAATAATTGAAGAGAGAGAGAGAGAGAGAGAGCGAAGAATGCTAACGAATGAATTGACTGAAAATAGTTTCGTGAACCAGTGGAGACTGTAAACACGTAGAAAAAAAAATGAGCTGCAAAGTAGCATGCATAGAAGTTGGAATTTTTCATTTTGTGTGTGGCCACTACTTCCAGTAGCCCACAAATCATTGCACGTGCAGGCAATGTTCCCAGCTTTACAGCGATTGACCTGAAGGCAAGAATATTATGCCCAGTTTAAATCATGAGCAGGCACTAACTGAACTCCGGAGGAGAAATTTGCACATTTACATAATTGTTGATCTGTAAGTAACTAAAGGCATGTGTTTATCCCGACTAAAGCTCATGATGCAGCAGGAGATCAAAATCAAAGTAACAAATCACCAACTTCATGGTGAAACATTGCCTTTCCAAACGCTTCACAGTAAAAAAGATTTAAATTTTTATTTAATGATCTGTCAACATGAGGAAGTACTTCGAAAATTAGCAGAGCAAAGTGTTCCTTCAATGATAAATCATGTTCATTGTTTTAATCAACTTTCCAGAAGGCAAAGAAATTTTGATATCACCAGAAGGTAAGGACTAGCCCGTGTTGCTAGCGAAGCAAAGGACAGCGTCCCGCCCACCTGGAGTCGGAAAAGGGAACTGTAAAGAGTGTGTTTAGAGGCAAGTAAATCAGTGTGAAAGATCTCGTCCTTGTAGTACAACCCAACTTGGTTGGTTACGATCAGCATTCACTGCTATTGCAAAGGTTTTAGCAAAAGCCCTCTCTTAAACAACAGGCAGTTCTCTTTGTAAGTATTAAAATGAGATCCTTTGTGAGTTAGATTTAGTTTATTTTTTGTTTTAAACACAAGTGCAGGATTATCACAAACATTTAAAGTGCAATATGTAACGCAAAAATCAAGTATGCTCAAGGGTTACATGAGGTCAATTCATTGCTGTTTCAATGTGTCCCGGCTTCAATCCACATCCCCAGCATTAATTTTTTGTAATAAGTTTTTGCAGGATGGGCTCACTCAAGATTTGGAGAGTGTATAGTGTTTTAAACATAAATCCATAAAAAAATAACGCTAATGCATAAGTTGTGGTCATTGTAGAGGTAGATATTGAAAATGTCCATTTAAACTAGGGAAAGGTTCTGGTTTGTAGAAAATATTTTATATAAACATATTTTTTGGGCATGTGAAAATAACACCCACACACACAAAAAGAGTTGTATCATTATAACATTTCTTTTCAAACAGGATTTTTTTTAAAATTTCAGTAACTGTTATTGAAGGATGAAGATAATAGATAACTGATAGACTGCCTGATCAAAATATGCTTTTAAAATGGAAATTTCTCCGCATAACTGACTTCTCTGTTTAATTACTAAATGGAACCTGAGCTCTTTGGTGCATAAATTTTAGATTGTTTATAAACGAGTGAGTCATTTTCGTCGACATGTTAAGTTAGGAATAACATCACAGTTTCAACATCCGAGTGCGTCCGTTCCGGTTCAGTGCCATAATGAATGATTTATAACTCATAAGTAAGATTTATGATTGTGTCCGTTAGTGGAGGCATTTATAGAGAGAGTAATTTGGCAATCATCAACAACGCTCTGTGATTAATTGACAACGCAGAGAGAGAGAGAGAGAGAGAGAGAGAGAGAGAGAGAGAGAGGCTTTCCCTCGTAAACATTTGATAGAAAAGGGATCTCCTGCTCATCGCTAGTATGTGTCTTCCGTGGTTCACCAACAGCGTCCTTCAAAGGTAAAATAGTCGCCATTTTCTTTTGTTCCTTTCGATTAGTAGTTAGCATTTGTTGTTGTCTCTTTCTGTCTTATCTTGATTGGAGACAGAGAGATAGTGGGCGGAGAGGGGGGGCTTCGTTTGTGAGAGGTAGGGGCTTGCGTGGAAGATTAAGTGTTTTAGTCATAAGTTATTTTCTGATTAAATTTGTCTTCCTGACCCTAAAATAGTCGTCTGTCTGAAAGGTGAATGGAAGCGAAATATAGGCTTTGGAGGAACCTTACTCTCGGCTAATGAACAATGATCATTCTCATGTACAACGTTCTGTTTTGTCGTATTGCTGTTTTTTAATGTTGTTGGGAACAATGCCTGCATTTCAATATCTTTTCACCGTCGGTTGTGCTCGTCCTGCCTGTATTCATGCATGCTTACAAAGTCTCTACACGTTAGGAATATTTTGTTGAAACCACGCGTTCACCCTGAGGAAATGTCCAAGCTCAATTGAAGCTTTGACCTAGAGGTCTTCAGAGTTTTATCGCCTTGAAACTATTAGTTCTATTTGTTCCCATTTCCTTTCATATTATTTAGCTCTTTGTATTGAAATGAAAGTTAGTTCCATAATTACCAGCTTTTGATGTCTTTATTCCTCTGACGTTCACTGCTATTGTGCGTAAGTGACTCACTGTGAACGCTTAGCACGTCGTTTTTTAAGAGCGGCCAGAAAAGCATTTATTTTTGAGTTATCAGAATTGAAGTTTAGGTACTACAGTTAACCCGTAGTACTGCAGTTCAGATTTTATGTAAAATTGAAATTTTAAACTTTTGCAACAAATGAATATCTGCTATAACTGGAAACATATAATAATATTTTAGCTTTATTCCACTCTATTTTAGAAGGATGATGGAAGTCCCATTTTGCTGTAGATCGTTAACATAATGAACGTTGAAAAGGACTTTTGAAATTAGTAGCCCATTACATTCATGTTTTTCCCATACTTAGAGACAGTGCACACCATAACAACAACTTTTGTTGACAAAAAACCGTTGTTGAACTGTGTTTGCGGGTTTTGTCTGTATTAATGAAATGTTTTCTATATTTTTATAGTAAATGTAATCCTACAACTAACCAGAACATGAATGGCAAGAAAAGTTCTGTCATAAATCTCAAAGCGAATGCTAGCTGTGATGATAAATGGTCGGATGATTCTCTAAGATTTAGTAAATTGAATTAGGTGAGGGGCTAGCCAGCAATATCTACATCGGCTTTAGAAAGACAATGTTGCCAGACTGTATATAAAGAATGACGAGTTTCATGCCTTTATTAGCTACTTGATTAAAGGTAGTTAAGAAAAGTAATGTAAGAAGATTGGCAGTGAAAGGGATATATGAAGATGTTCATTCTGTATTTGGTGACAACTAACAAGTGGCAGAATAAATATTCAAATATAATAGGAATACCAAACTGCAGGTAACCATTTATGATGATAATATCGGTTGGACATGTTCGAGGTTACGTTTAGATTAATGAGAATGTAAAGGATACATGTACCATCGCTGCATTATTTTTAGAGAAAACATTAGCATAATTAGGTTGCTTTTTACTCAAATGATTCTATCGTACCAATATAAGCTACTGTTATCATTGTATGTGTGCTTTAGTGGTTGCAGGTCACAATGCTGTACCTAAAAAGCACACTAAATGAATACAGCCAGAAATGTTTTCCGTAGGCTTCAAAACCTAATTGAATACGAAATAACAGTAGACTGATGAATTTTAGAACTATGAACAACCAAAGGATATTTTTAACCTTTATTTTAACGTTTCCACGCTATTCTGCTGCCATTTTCAAAACCAACTGAAATGAGTAAAAGACATGGATATGATGGAAGTATATACAATATTAAGATCACAAAAAATACAATAAAGGTATAAAATTAAAAAATGCATAAAATTTTTAAAAGTTAGGACATGATGTTATAAACATATTTGTATTATATACAAAGGAAATGAACTGCCATTAAAGCTCATTTCCTTACTATATAATGTTAATGTTTTATATCATTATGTCCTAACTTTGAAAATCTAAGGCTTTTTTTAGATTTTAGAATTTATTATTTTTTGTGATTTTAATATTGTATGAACTTTCATCATATCCAAGGTTTGGCTTACTTCAGCTGATTTTGAAAATGGAACGTTAAAATAAAGATTTAAAAATATGCTTTGGTTAATCCTCGTCTTGAAATTTATCAGTCTACTGAGATTTACAAAGTCCACCCCAGTTACGACGGCTTAAAATGAAATGATAATGGAGACAGAAGTGACATGCAACATTCAGTTTAAGATACCAAATTAAATAATGAATTTAATAAAGTTTTGACTCAAAGACAAGATCAATTTTTGTATTTAAATGATGGCATCATGGCTGAAAGGTTGTTGCATATACACAGTTTTGTGAAGGGTATTAACGGAGACATTTCCATTGCCATCAAGTGCTTCGAATAAAAAAATGATCCCATTATCAAGTAATTTGCATTGATTTCATTTTCTTTCCATGAAGTGTCAGGAATCGGGATGTGGCTGGGTTAAGTAATTTGAAGGTTAAGGCAGTTAGATTATTATTATTACTCCAGGTACTTATGGATATATAAGTTTTTACATCGTGATTATCGTAATCTTAAAAGGCTGATGAGTAAAGTGGACAGAGTACGTGATGCTTCTGATATATTAATTCATTCATTAAAGGAACTTGGCGGTACGGTGATAATCTTGCCAACGGTAAAATATACATAAAACTTATTTATAATTCTGATTTTATTTTACTTATTTATTATTATTTTTTTTATTTTTTTATTTTTTTTTTTGAGATGACTGAGGTATATACCACTTATGTGCCTGTGCTGTAAAATTTGGTACATCTGTTGTTGCTAAATTAGATTATAGGTTTTATGTTACAAAGTTTGTGTAAGTGCTATGACATATGCGTGTTTGCATTCCTTCGATAACGGCTCTTCTTTTAATTGCCTTTTAACAAAAATAATAAACATTAGTTCAGTTATTTCTCGCACTTTTATTGCATCAAGTTTGAGGATCAAATTGGTAATCTTCAGGTCGCCACCAGCAGATAAATTGGCACACTCATATTTCTGGGGTGTACTGATTACAGCACTAATATTTTCTGCCAGAATTAAGAACTGTCGCTGTAAATTTACTGGCATCTCTGACCAGTGCTACAGTTTGATAAAACTATGGCCAAGGCCTCCTCTTAAACGGTAAAGAATAGAAAGTGGCTGTGCCACTGAAAACTTGCTAGAAATGATTGCCAATTCGCGTCATGTTAAGGCATTGTATTGGACTACATCAGTGATAATACTTCTTTTTGTTTCAAGGATATCTTTGAACATTCATTTATGAATTTTTAACAGATTTGGTCTTTTGTTTCAAGGATATCTTTGAACATTCATTTATGAATTTTTAACAGATTTGGTCAACGCTCCTCTTACAGAAGCCTTTCAATTTATTTTCACTAAATATTCTTTTTGTTCAAGGAAAAAAATTATTCAAGACAATGTAGATATATTTATGATGGAGATATATATCGAGTTTTCTTATCATTAAAAAGATATCTGCTGTATTTCGCTTAAAATCAGAACATTATATAATTTTATTAAATAGTTTTGTCACAGAAAGGAGGAAATTATATGATATGAAGAAGTGGTAACTGCATTGTAAGTAGACTCTGAAGCTGCTGAGATGTACAGCTTTAGTGTCCGAACTATAGTTACTAGTTTTAGATCCAGTGAGTTGCATGGAAGACAACCTTGGGAATGGAAATGAGCTCAGACTTGTGCAAAGTTATTTTGGTGATGCATCTATTAGGGTTATTCATTTTCCTTATATACGTAAACTCCTTTACACTGATATTGGTGATTATGTGCTTTCACGCTTCGTAAGGGGTATCATCGTCAGGCCACTGTAGGAGTTTGCAGCTTCCCATCGGCCCCTACCAGCACCCACTTTTTAACCGTTTACTTTACCTTCATTCCCGCTTTCTTTCTTCAGTCTTGCTGTTCATGCTCAGTGCAATTGTTGGATTTTATCCCAGTTCCACCTTCAGATCCTTGTGTTTCATCAGCTCTATATTCTGGAGCTCTACAGTATATCTAGTTGTCCAACCACTTCAGCTCCATCTTTACACTATCTTGAGTTCTGAAAGGCCGAAATTTCAGTAAAAAAATATGAGTTCTTCTTGAATGTGTTTCCATCAGCCTATCCCTATCTTCTCAAACGTTCCAAAAGCATAGTATTAGTAGACCTTGGTTGTCTTTAGAAAGAGCAAATGATTAACTCTCGTTGCAGCCATTGACTCCCACTAATGTGAAACGAAGTGACAGCTGACCTTAACATGAATCCAATATGTATCAGTATCTACCTATCTTCTATAATAATAATATTCAAGTGGATCTTGTTTGTCCTCCCCCGGAAGACAGTAGAGGAGACGTGACACAGCCGCCCACCCCCTGCAAAAGGGGAACGGAAGGGTAGGGGAGACATCCACCCTCCTCCTGCAAACCCATGTATCCGCCCCGGATGGGGTGGGGTAGGTAGGGGATCGGGAGGGTAGGGGAGACGGCAACGCCAAGTTCCAGCGCACGCTACGCGCACCAACAAGCTCGTCTATAACAATAAAATCCAAGTGGATCTTGTTTGTCACCCCCCCCGCCGGGTGACAATAGGGGAGACATGAGAGGGCCACCCACGCCCTGCAAACCGGTTTTTCTGCCTCGGGTAGGGGAACGGGAGGGTAGGGAAAACATCCATCCTCCTCCTGCAAACCTGTTTGTCCGTTAGGGGATCGGGAGGGTAGGGAAGACAGCAGCCCAGATTCCAGCGCATGTAGCGCGCGCCAACAAGTTTGTATAATATATTCCGCGTCATATTAAATTGAATTCCAACAAACTGGAAATTTTATTAACTAATTTTGCAAGATGCTATTACTTCATGATTCTCTGACCATAATGTTTTGTACCACTTGAATTCATAATACCTAGTATGTTTCGTAAATCTTCAAATTATTTCATGGTATCTGTTCTGCAGTCGTTGGAATATTGCTTACCTGTACGGATGTCAGCATGCTTATCCCTTATTCTCAATAAAGAAGTTTGCGGTAATCCTGTTTGGCATTTGACCACTTGTAGGGTCATATGTAGTCAGTAGGTCATTTTTCTTTAGATTTTGTGCGCGTGATTCGTAGCGCGGCTCAACTGTCTTCCTGGAAGTCTGTTGAAGCCTTTGTTCATAAGATAAGGAGAGCCTGATATTCTGTTGTGAGATGGAGTGCCATTTTCTTTTAATTTTCTCACTGATTTCTCTTTTTTTATATTAATTTGTGGTTTGTTTTGTTTTCGTTCATATGCTCTTGTCGTCTTCATATTTCTGAGCTTCGCTTCCCCTTCTCTTGGTGCATATTCTACTCATGTGGCCCTTCGGTTCAGTGGAAGTTTTCAAAAAATTGTGACCCTTTGCATTTTTATTTAAGGTTTATACTAATCATGAATGCCACCAATGCTACTACTAGCACTACTACTACTACTACTTCTAATGCTACCAGTGTTATGATTAATGTTAATGTTATTGTTATACTCATCGCTTTTATTCGCGGAACTTTGCGTATTTCACCACTCTTGAAAAATTATAATTTTAAAGTATGAAAAATTAACGAATGAACTGCAGTTCTTCTGAACAAATGAAGTTCCTTTCGTGCAAATATAGTTTCTTTTAAAGTCGTATCTATGAACAAGTGACGACTGTATTTTGAAATATTTGCTTTTTTTATTTTTGTAAAGTGGGAACAGGTTTATTACAAATATCGACGACAGATGAGAGTAGGAAAAGAATTTCACTCAGTTCTGTCCAGGATGAAATGATGGTATAATGGCGATCATTAAAATGACCACTGGCGATTTCCTAGGTCTCTGAAAGAGAGAGTCAGTCAGACAGAGAGAGAGAGAGAGAGAGAGAGAGAGAGAGAGAGAGAGAGAGAGAGAGAGAGAGAGAGAAGTAGCTCATTTGGTGCGGAACCTCTCACAAAATGAATACCTTCAGCACTACAACCAACTCTAAGAATTTTTGTCATATATAGAAAAGTAAGATAGAAAAAAAAGAGAAATGATAGAATGAAAATTTACTTCCACCACCAAGGGTGTGCAATTTGGTGTCACCTGAAAACAAATATTCATCATGGTTTAGAAAACTAAAATATTATAGCTCTGTTTTCCTGAAATTGTAATGCAATGCAGTAAACGCTTTTTTAAAACACGTTAACATAGCGGGCGCACTCAACAATAAACTGTTCTCCTGTATGGCTGACATATGTAAGAGTAAACGCGGCACTTTCGGGCAAATTACTATCGTGGAAATGCATTTAATTAAAAAAAAAAAACTCTCTCACACGCTCACACAAATACATTTATGCTGTATATGATCAGCTGTTGTTCTTCAGAAAGAATGTATCACTGAACATTTTTGGTAATTTAGAGATACCTTGTTGTAGAAGTGAATCATTTACACGCACTTAGAAAATGTTGGAGTTGCACGGATCAAATATTTAAATCGAGACCCTGTGCAGTAGTATGCGGACTTAAAACTCCGCTTCTCGTGGTTTCTGATTATTGGGAGAAAGCGTTTGACAGTTCAGTAAAGCAATATTATGAAAGATCTTGCATCACTGGCATTCTTGTTAACGCAAAGATAATTGAAATTATCCTTGAACGAAATACATGCCAAGTTAATTCTGTGTTGGCCTTGCCAAACTAATTTGGAGTAAATAAGGGGGTGCGACTAGGAAATGTCATTTCCCCTTTTCTGTGTGACATTTTCATAGATTTTTTTAATTTAGAAAAAAAGTGGTCAGATCTGGAAGAGGTTTAGATTGAGTAATGACAGAAACGTGACAGAATTAGAATATGCAGATGATTCATGTTTTAATCAGATAAACACCTTCAGATTGATAAAGCTTTAGTAGAATGTATCATATAGTTCAAGATATGGGGCTCAAAATAAATTAAAAAAAAGGAAGTAATGAGGATTGATTATACAAATAAGGCTAAAATAACTTTAGATGTAAAAAGGATTGATAAGGTTGAACCTTTCAGATATTTAGAAACTATCCCGTACAGGTTCTTTTGAGTTAGTCAAAGATTAAAAGAGACAAATCAAAAATTGTCTGGCTTTATAAGAATTAGAAATCACATAGACTGAAATTGCATGCGAAAGTAAGTCTAGCACGATCTGTATTGCTCCGAAGGCATGAATCATGGTATGGCAATGAAGCTATACTTAAAATATTTTCTTTATTTGAGGATGAAGTTTTGAGAAGAATATTCCGAGTCAGTTCGCAGGATAGAATTAAAAATGATACCCACATAATAATATGTAGAGGAGATAATGATGAAAAGGAGATAGAGCTGTCTTTGACATGTCCTTCGTACAACCCCAGGGAGATTAGTGCGTGGTAATATCAGCTGAGCTCCTGCAGGCACCAGAAGAGCTGGGAGATCCAGTCTTACGTGGAGGAGAGCTTGAAGAAGGAAGTTGGAGATGAACGGAGAGTTGTTGAGGATGAAGCACAGGAAAGACATGAGTAAAGGAATTTCTCGGAAGCCTCTTTGTGTCACGCGGTATTGGAGGAGATGATAAAAAGCGTGACCATTTACGGTAAATGGTTTGTACATGCTATGGAAATCTAAAGTTTAATTAAAGGGCATTTTCATGAATTTCCTTAAGTATTAAAATGCATCAAACTGCAACTGACAGTTGTCTCAGAGGTTCACAGTATTTTTAAACTAAAAAGAAATTTTTTAAACAATCACGGCCATCCTCGCTGAATTAGTTAGGAGGTTTCTTTGCTTATGCACAACGAAAACTCTGTCTGCAGCTCAAATATATTCATGATTATATAATTTAGAAGAAAATTAGGTGTGAAATTAGAGTACGCTTCGCCAGTGGTATATTATACGACAAGTTAGGATATTCACACTTCCTTTTATGGGCCAACGTTGTATGTAATGGTGCTGTTCGCGCTGGTTTTTGTCATGCTGTAAAATTAAATTATAATAATGAACTGCCAATGATAAGGGTCATATGACGCTTTAATTATACTTCGCACCATTAAAAAAATAGAATTTAAAGGAAAATCATCAGCGCGTATTTTTTTCTGCCCTATTAAGTAAGAGCAGTTTATAATGATTCCAGGAAACGCGCAAATATGATTTCATAATTTTGTTAAGTATAATTTGATTTCTTCAGCTCCCGAATCATCAGGAATTTGTTGAACGAACTCTACTCAATAAATTATGTAGAACACGAAAGTTAAAACAGACAGTTACCCAAAAACTATGATCTAATAACAAACGGTTTTTGTTATTGCGAAGAAAAAAGTATATGATAGCGAGAAGTATTAATGAAATAAATGTCGGAATTTAAAAAAAAAAAAAAAAGTAAAGTCGAATTCGGAAGCCAACGAGGCCTTTTTGCGAATTGCTTTGCATTTTGAGAGAGATAAACGCAAGATAGTATGAGATTTATTGAAAATAGATTCAGAATTGAACGGAATTCATGGTTTACCGATTATACATTATAAATACAGTTATTTGATATGGAATTTTTTGAAGTATTTTGTTAACCATTCGCTGACAATGGTCTTGATATTACTGTCATAACCTTTTTGTAACTACTGCCTTTTATGTAATTTGTTAGCATAACGTTAGCGGTGTAATGTTGGAATACACGCAATGTAATTCCATTCATTCATGGCATAAGGCCTTACTAGTTAGGCATCAGAACTGTAATTGCATAAATCGAGATGGAAAACATATCTGGAATAACCCTACATAGAAAAATCTGTTCACGTGCACTTGTATGTAAAACGTGGGAATATAAAAGCTCCGTAAGTAAAAGCGATAAGATATTTGATTCTTTGGTAAAATAAAAATTGAGATTTTTTTTTATTGTGTATGCCACTCGTTAGAGAAGATATTACAGAATCAGAGTAGTGTCCTTTTACTCGTCCTGTATTTTCAATTCATCTCCCGTCCATTCTGAAATATTGTAGACCCATTAATTAAAGATACGTAGTCCGATCATAGCTAAATCTTTAAGGAACATCTAAATAGAGTTTACGACGCTGTCTTAGTCTAAGAATCCCCACTGACGAAATTTCGTCGAAAAGAAGAACCAAAGTGGGAGCCGTGACCACTGGAAGTCCAAACATCCTTTGGGCAAATAACAGAATATATAATATCGGTTTAGTGAAAGAATCCGGGGGAAGAGAGCCGTAGTATCATAATGAACCCTACTCGTTAAATCCCTCCAGAAGCTGTTTTCGTAAACAAGTTCCTGATTATGGGAAGATGGTATTTCAGATATCCGAACTCGTCTCGAGCTTTCTGTTTCCCCGAGGGAGAAGGAAAGAAAACGTATTTACTCTGTCTTGCATAAGAGGCAGCACGTGTAAGAAATTACATACTTATATCTTTGGATGTTAATGGATAGAGATTAGTAGATAGTATGTAGGTAAATTGGTTAATAGATATATAAATAGCAGTTTTCTGCTTTAAAGGTACATTTCATCTCTCAGATTTTCGGAATGTAAGATATATGTATATTTTATGAATATTCATTGTCTAATTTTTTTCATGATGTTCATTCAGGTTATTAAGTTCTGAAATCTTAATTATTCTTGAGCTAACAACTATGGAATAGTATAAAGGACATCGGCATATTAAAGGCTGACAACATATTTATGTATTATATCTATAAAGTGTTCAATCTACATGATGGATGCATTTTGAAAGAGCCGATTGAAAACCGTTTTATTGCATTTTTTAAAGCCTCACTCACAATGTATTTATATCTGCTTTAATAAAGCGTTTTAGTGTCACAGAAACTAAGCTCTAGTTTAATAGTTGTGACAACACCACGATTCCATCACCTCATAACTTTTATGACCCCATCACATATTTACTCGAATATATATTCCGGATTTTTTATTCTATGTTCTAATTTCAGTGGTGATATCATGGGCAATTAGATGCCCCTATTTAATCAGGCTTAATGGAAGAGCATAAAAAAGGCGGATGGAGTAAATAAGGGACATAATCCCAATGAATCAATAAACCTTTCTTATACAAAAGGGAAAATTAAGGAATTCAACGGAAAATAAAAGATGGGGAGGAATTGCACCGATTATCTGTAACATGAAAGAGACCGTGATCAAGTAAAGCATTTTTGTTGATGAAATATTGAGCAGCGAAGCATCTTGTGAAGGAAATTCTATCTAGAGGCAAACGAAGAGTAGGATTTGCCATACAAGAACAGTATTTCAGAGATAAATGAATAATGCAAATGTAATGCTTCAGTAATGTATTATATTCAAATAAAGCTGCAATTCTTTTTGTAGCAAGTTTAGCATGCTGAATTATGTATCTTCATGGCAAGACTGCAGTAATCTATACTCCTTAAATAATAATAGAGGAGCTTTGTTTATTTTTTTTGGAAAAAGACATAGAAGTAGGTGTTGCTGAGTCTCTTTGTGTGTGAATGTATGGAAAAAATAAACAAAAACAAATAGCAGCTGAGTCCCGAGGTAAAACTCTTGAGTAAATCACCAGTTCATTAAAGAATGTTCTCAAGGTCAAATACAAGAAATATGGAGAGAATTATCGAAGTTTTCAGGTAAATGACAGGTATTTTTGTGAGCATAGAATACGTGTAGAGTGCAAAGGCGTAGAATGAAAAAATTGAAATGTATTACAAAAAGAAGGGATAAAATAACTGAACGAAAAAAAATTCTGGAATAACATTAAAATGGGGAGTAATGCGCCATATGCAATAACACGGTTTGTATTGAATTGCAAATTTTTAAAGAATTTTACAGAAAGGAGTACAGTTAAACTCATAATGCCAGGTTAGCAGCTCATTTCTTCAAACGTAGAAACACCAGGAAACGCAGATGGTGTTGCTGTAGGAAGGTAGCTTGGAAAATTCAGAAGCCATCTGTATTTCAAACGAGATGTGCTATTTGATCTTTCCAAGGAAATATTATACACAAAAGAAAAAGAAAATAACTGTTAAGCTGTACGTACTCGAATAATTTCTTTTATAAGGGTTGTTATATATTACAAAAAGATGTTCTAGTATATTTTATTCCACTAGTTTTTATTGCAATTACTTCATTTTATTTAGATCAGTGTCATTTTTGTTGCCTTGGTGTTATTCGCTTTTTCCAACATGATCATTTGAACCTTAGCCAGAACTGTTGCGCAAATTCTGTACACGAAAACTGTTGACATTAGCTTCTTATTACCTGGAATATAAACTGTATACACTATAAACTTCATAGTCCCTCATCACCGTTTCTCCTTTTAATTTTCAGTCTGGTTTCCTAATTGGCAAATTTACCTGTAGTGGGGTAGTGCCGTCAGTGCACCTCACATGGTACACTGTAGGCATTACTTAAGGTTCTTTGTAGCATGCCTTGGCCCCCTAGCTGCAGCCCCTTTCATTCTTTTTTGCAGTACCTCCATTCATATTTTCTTTCTTCCTTCTGACTTTCCACCTTCTTTAATGATTATTTTATAGTGCAACTGCTTTGAGGTTTTCCTCCAGTTACACCTTTCCAACCTTCTTACTGTCAATTTCCCTTTCAGCTCTGAATGACTTCATAGGTCCCACCGCTTAGCCTATGGCCTAAATTCTATATTCCAGTTCCTAATTGCCAAATTTATAAAAATCTTTCCACACTTTCTCTTATATGAGTTTGTCATCACATCAGGCTTACGGCCTTTTGAGTTATCATGGTAACTGAAGTATATTGCTGCATGTTGTCTAATAGTTGACCTAATGACTGCAAAAATTCATATTAAATGTTCGTGTAAGCTAAAATAGATTGGAATCTCTCTGTCCATCAATCAAGAGAGAGGCTGAAGTGGCCACATTTACCAGAAACATCTGTCTATTTTGATAGTCACAGTATCCCTTCAACTTCTCGATTTCCTCAAACTTTTTGGATGCGCTTACCACTGGAAGCCCTGAATTGGATTGGGAAATAATTGAAAAAGTCTTTCCTTTTGTGATGGGCTTTGAAAATCATGATCGGTGGTAGCGGTAAGGTTTCCGCTAAGTAAACTATTTTTGTTCGAGAATGGAGTGCTAATGATAAACGAACTCTTGCTAGAGTGTATGGGCTGGGTTTGGAGCCCACAAAGGGAACGAGGCAAAACACACGTCTTGCCCAATTTTTTTTTTTATTTTTTTGCTATTTTTTCTTCTGCATGTCTATCTCCTTTTTTATCCATATTGCGTTGATCCACT
The DNA here is from genome assembly GCF_040412425.1 of Macrobrachium rosenbergii. Classification (NCBI taxonomy): domain Eukaryota; kingdom Metazoa; phylum Arthropoda; class Malacostraca; order Decapoda; family Palaemonidae; genus Macrobrachium; species Macrobrachium rosenbergii. Next base: position 9,043,954 of record NC_089798.1, read on the forward strand.
CTATTACATATCACTGTAACAACACTTTTCTATTTACATGCGTATTGATTTTCTATGATGTCTGACCCCGAACACCATTGGTTAATTGGAATTACATATCTAATTCCTATAAGTGGACTCAATGCTTACCGCATCTAATTCGTATCGTCAATGTCATTCTGTGTTTGGAACCCTGTATTGCACATACTAGCTTCGAAAGCGTCTCGAAGGATGTCATTCCTGCACTGATATGGGTTTGTGGCTGACCAAATACAATTTATTCAAGCAATTGTGGAACTTCTTTGGGTCAGTTGCTGAGCTGCAATTTCATGATTAAAAAATAAAATTTCCCTATAGCATCAGCAATCGTTGCACATTAAACCATAGCAGTTTACCAGTGATAAATGCCTCATGGAGGTGAACTAGATCTCACCTCTGATAACAGAGCCATTCGTACAGAACGCTTCCTAAACACACTGTTAGAAACTTATGCAGAAGCGCTACAAGTAGTTTATTTCTCACCCTGCCCTCCCTCTTGACAATTACTAAAATATTTTTATTAATTGGTTTAAAATAACTTCGATTTGTCCATATCTTATCAGAGACAAATGTCTTAAGTATATACTTGAAGTATACACTTATTAATCTTATATAAAATTCAAAGTATTTACTTCCTGTCTACAAGAATCAATATTAAATAAAAGGAAATAGTGTGTGGGGTACAATTCAGAGACGTTTAACTTTTACTTCTTCGGTTAAAGTAGTGAAATCCTTATTCTGTTTCATGGATATATATATGTTGCCCAGTCGAGAGGAAATTTCATTGCTTACCTGTTACTACAAAGTCGAGACGTCCCGTCTATTCGTAGCACTGATAGTGACCGCATCAAAAGACTACTGGTAGTGCATATCTGTACCTACTCACCCTGCATTCCCTCCCTCTCTCTCTCTCTCTCTCTCTCTCTCTCTCTCTCTCTCTCTCTCTCTCTCTCTCTCTCTCTCTCTCTCAGATCTACAGGTTAACCAGCTTTTACCCAAAATAATTTATTTGACTAAATCAACAAAACTAGCTTGCAAGAAATAAGAGATGAAATAAAATGGAATATTAAAGTTCCCAAAAGATCAATCATGTTACAGTCTATCATATTTTAACTAATTAATGCCTTTACACTGTATCTCTCAATAGGTCAAAATAAGTCAAAGTCCAGTACATTCCCAATGAGTAAATCTTCAGCCTCTTTCTCAGTGAAACATCTGAAGAAGTAAAAAATCCCTTATTAACCAAAATGCGTAAAAATAAAGATATGGTAATTCCTCCCATGTTACTTATATAGTACACATATAATACAATAATTACTAAAAAAAAAAAAAAAAAAAGGCAATATATAAATGAAAAAAGCAACCTACAGTTTGAGAAATTAAACGTGGTTCCTACCTCCAAATAGCAATGTTCACATTCTTAATAGATAAATCTTGAACCACAGAGTCTTCACTGAAGACTTTTAATAATGTTCAGTGTTGGTTTCCGAATGATCATTTTTTCCATAACTAATCCCTTCACACCCTGGGACTCTGCCCAGAAGAAACGCACATACACACGTTTACACTGGAACCTGGACAGTTCCGGCGAACGCACACACGAAGCCATGTGGCAAGTTCCCACGTGTTGAGAGTACCTGACGTAACAATTTTACTTAATTAGGAAATGTGTCAGATAACAGCTAAACATCCTCTCAAGGGTTTTCAGAAAGTTTTTCCCCCACACTTGTTAGTTAAACATCTACTGTGTATTGTAATTCATAAAATACTTGTGACCTGTAAGCTTTACATATATATATATATATATATATATATATATATATATATATATATATATAATATATATATAATCAATATATAAATCATAATATATATATTATATATATATATATATATATATATATATATATATATATATATATATATATATATATATATATATATATATATATATATATATATATATATATATATATATATATATATATATATATATATATATATATGTGTTTGTGTGTAGGCATTCCTCTATATTATTATATATATATATATATATATATATATATATATATATATATATATATATATATATATATATATATATATATATATATATATATATATATATATATATATGTATATATATGTTGTATGTTGTATTTATTAAAACATTGATGTAAATGCATCTCAATGCTGAGGCAGATAGAACAGTTGATGTGTTTTAAAATGGAAATCACCGTATAATTTTTTCTATTTACTATCTATACTGAATTATAAATGGTAAAAATCTTGGAGCTTTATTGGATCGTATTTTTATTTGATGGTATCAAGAACAGCTTCCACTTTCAAGGGAATGTAGGAGACGGAAAAAATGTTGTAAATGATTGCTAGAACTCCATTCAAACTCTGGGTAGTGAAAACTGGAGTGATGAACCCTTGGAGCTTTTTCATCCGAAGGAGCAGTTCCGCTAACAAGGTTTCCTTTTTTATGCATATGAATCTACCGATTAGGGACCAGAATTAAGGGTGCGTCGTTATTGGAGTTTCAAGATTTTTGTAATGTAATATTTATTCCTAAAAATCGGTAAAATGGGGCGATATTTTCATTTTCTAATCTTAATTTTTAAGACGAAAGTAATTCTCATTAAAATGGGATTTTGGGAGAGTTCAAAGAGGTTACATTGAGAATAAAACTTGTATATTTTTCGATGTACATATATTTTTCGGTGTACATTTTTGGTGATATTATTCCTGAATGCTGAACGTTAATGGCCTTCATAATTATCTAAATAAAGCTCATTTGAGACCAGACACACTTGTCTAAAAGAAGAATTAGGACTGAAGTAAATCAGTTATTAACATTTCCATTCCAATCACCAACTGATAAGCATGCGTACACTGAGATAAAGAAGAACGAGAAATTTTATTTTATGCAGAAACACATTCATAAAGGCAATGATCGAATAAAAGCCATTGAGTAAGGACAGGAAGGTGCGTGTGACGGTGGTAGAAGTCTTTAAATATCAAATGGCAATAGTCATTGTTTTTCATTATACAAAAGTGAATAAAGACAAGTCTAGATATATAAAACTATAATATGGTTGAGTAAGCCTTTATAGATATAACGAAGAGTTCTTATTTATTAGTAAGGAAGCTGTAGCTTTTTTAAGATATTTTAAAACAGTTGTAGAAATTTTGAACATTCACAGGAAGATTGTAAAGGTTATGTAAGTATACTTCATGAGTAAGCATTTTCACTGAAACAGAGAATTGCTCTTGAATGTACTGAGAAGGTGTGGCATGGATGATACTCTGAGGAGAAATGGTAAATTATTGAGAAATCGTTATTGGGTGTAATAGAAAAAAATAAACAAGTGAGTTTCTGAAAGCACAAGGAAATTGGGGCTAAAAGTATACTGAGGGTGGGAAGTGATAAAGGAACGTCAAACTTCAAATACTAGAGAGAATATTTCTCTAAATCTTGTACTGAAGGAAAAGGATGTGAAGGTACCTGGTAAATAGTGATATGGATTGTCCGTTAACTGTTAGCTGTGGAAAACAGGGTTAATTAAGACATAATAAGAAAACTTAGAAACGGTATCTTAATATAGCTTAACATACCTTAACCATGTAGACCGTGTTTCTTTGCTCTCATATCTCAATAACTGTATTTCTATCTGCCTGTTGAAAATATGTTATTCAGCACCTGATTCTCGGCAAACTTATCTTTCTAAAATTACTGGTTGTTTTGACCATGCTCTCCTGGCATTTTTCCTGGCAGGGTACGTTGGGAGTTTACGTTCTTTCATGCTTTCAGACTCCCTAAATTGTTCATGGATAATTGCGCGACGTTGTTGTTCGCTGTGATTTAGCTATTTGTCACGGTATTAATCTAGCTTGCAATCATAAAAGATTAGACAATAGTTCATCCTCCTGATTTAAATATTGCCCTAGATTGCAATCATAAAGTATAAGACAATAGTTCGTCCTCCTGCTTTAAATATTGACCTAGCTAACAATCATAAAGGATAATAAAATAGTTTGTCGTCCTGTTTTAAATGTTGACCTATCTTGCAATCATATAGGATAAGAGGGTAGGTCGTCCTCCTGTTTTAAATATTGACCTAGGTTGCAATCATAAAGGCTAAGACAATAGTTCGTAATCTTGATTTAAATATTGATCTAGCTTGTAATCATAAAGGATAAAACTATAGTTTGTCCTCCTATTTGAAATGTTGACCTGGGTTGCAATCATAAAGTATAAGACAATAGTTCGTCCACTTGTTTTGAATAGTTCGTCCTCCTGTTTTAAATATTGACCTAGCTTACCATCATAAAAGGTAAGAAAATAATTTGTCCTTCCTTTTTAATACTAACATAGCTTGCAATCATAAAGGATAAGACAGTAGTTCGCCCTCCTGTTTTAAATATTGACCTAGCTTGCAATCATAAAGGACAATACAATAGTTCGTCCTCCTGTTTTAAATACTGACCTGGGTTGCAATCATAAAGGATTAAGACAATACTTCGTCCTCCTGTTTTAAATATTGACCTAGCTTGCAATCCTAAAGGATAAGACAATAGTTTCTCCTCCTGTTTTAAATACTGACCTAGCTCGCAATCATAAAGGATATGAGAATAGTTCATCATCCTCTTTTGAATATTGACCTAGCCTGCAATCATAAAAGATAAGACAGTTCGTCCTCTTGATTTAAATATTGACCTAGATTGCAACATAAAGGATAAGACAATAGTTCGTCCTCCTGTTTTAAATATTGACCTATCTCGCAATCATAATGGATAAGACAATAGTTCGTCCTCTTGATTTAAATATTCACCTAGATTGCAATCATAAAGGGTAAGAAATGGTTTGTCATCTTGATTTAAATATTGACCTAGATTGTAATCATAAAGTATAAGAAAATAGTCCGTCGTATGATTTAAATATTGACCTATCTTGCAATCATAAGGGACAAAACAATAGCTCGTCCTCTTGATTTAAATATTAACCTAGATTGTAATCATAAAGAATAAGACATTAGTTTGCCCTCCTGCTTTAAATATTGACCTAGCTTGCAATCATAAAGGATAAGACAATAGTTTCTCCTCCTGTTTTAAATATAGACCTAGCTTGCAATCATAAAGGTTAAGACAGTAGGTCGTCCTCCTGTTTTAAGTATTGACCTGGGTTGCAATCATAAAGGAAATGACAATAGTTCGTCCTCCTGTTTTGAATGTTGACCCAGCTTGCAATCATAAAGGATAAGACAGTAGTTTCTCCTCCTATTTTAAATATTGACCTAGATTGCAGTCATAAAGGAAGAGACAATAGCTCGTCCTCCTGTTTTGAATATTGACCTATTTTGCAATTATAAATGATAAGGCAATAGTTTGTCCTCTAGATTTAAATATTGCCCTAGATTGCAATCATAAAAGATAAGACAATAGTTCGTCCTCGTGATTTAAATATTGACCTAGCTTCCAATCATAAGGGATAAAACAATAGTGCATCCTCTTGATTTAAATATTTACCTAGCTTAAAATCATAAAGGATAAGACAATAGTTCGTCCTCTAGATTTACATACTGAACTAGCTTGCAATCATAAAGGATAAAACAATAGTTTGCCTTCTTCATTTAAATATTGACCTAAGTTGTAACAATAAAGCATAAGACAATAGTTCGTCCTCCTGTTTTAAATATTGACCTATTTTAAAATTTGACCTAGTTTGCAATTATAAAGGATAAGATATTAGTTAGTCCTCCTGTTTTAGATATTTACCTATCTTGCAAACATAAAAGACAAGACAATAGTTCGTCCGCCTGTTTTAAATGGTGATATAGCTTGCAATCATAAAGGACAAGACAATAGTTTTTCTCCTGATTTAAATATTGACCTTGCTAGCAATCCTAAAGGAAAAGACAATCGTTCTTATTTATTTAAATATTGACCTATCTTCCAATTATAAAGATAAGACAGTAGTTCATCCCCCTGTTTTAATATTGATGTAACATGCAATTATAAATAATAAGACAGTAGTTCTTCCTCCAGTTTAAAATATTAACCTAGATTGCAGTAATAAAGGATAAAACAATAGTTCATCCTTCTGTATTAAATATTCACCTAGCTAGCAATCATAAAGGATAAGACAATAGTTTGTCCTCTTTATTTAGATATTGACCTAGATTGCAATCACAAAGGATAAGACAATACTTTGTCCTTCTGTTTAAAATGTTGACCTAGATTGCAATAAAAAAGGAAAACACAGTAGTTCATCCTCCTGTTTTAAATATTCACCTAGCTTGCAACCATAAAGGACAAGACAATAGTTCGTCCTCTTGATTTAAATATTGCCCAAGTTTTAGATTTTGACCTTGCTAACAATCATGAAGAGTAAGACAATGGTTCGTCCTCCTGTTTTAAATATTCAACTAGATTGCAATAATAAAGGATAAGACAATAGTTCGTTCTCTTGATTTAGGTACTGACCTAGCTTACAATCATAAAGGATAAGACAATTGTTCATCCTACTGTTTTATATATTTACCTAGCTTGCAGTTATAAATGATAAGACAGTAGATCGTCCTCCTGTTTTAAATACTGACCTAGCTTGCAATTATAAAAGATAAGACGTTAGTTGGTACTCGTGTATTAAATATTGACCTACAAGGGCTAAAACAATAGTTCATCCTCCTGTTTTAAATATTGACTTAGCTTGTAATCGTAAGCAGCGAGACAATATCTCATCTTCCTGTTTTAAATATTGACCTAGCTTGCAATCATAAAGGATAAGACAATAGTTCTTCCTCCTGTTTTAAATATGGACCTAGTTTGCAATCATAAAGGATAAGACAATAGTTTGTCTTCTTGTTTTGAATATTGACCTAGCTTGCAATCATAAAGGATAAAACAATAGTTCATCCTCCTGTTTTAAATTGTGACCTGGGTTGCAATCATAAAGGATAAGACAGTAGTTCGTCCTCCTGATTTACATATTGACCTACCTTGCAATCATAAAGGCTAAGACAATAGTTCGTCGTCTTCATTTAAATATTGACCTAGCATGCAGTCATAACGCATAAAACAATAGTTTTTCTTCCTGTTTTAAATATTGACCTAGCTTGAATTCACAATGGATAAGACAATAATTCATCCTCTGTTTTGAATACTGACCTAACTTGCAATAATAAAGGATAAGACCATAGTCTCTCCTCTTGTTTTAAATTTTAACCTAGTTTGCAATCATAAAGGATAATACAGTAGTTTCTCCTCCTGTTTTAAATATTGACCTAGCTTGCAATCATAAGGGATAAGACAATAGTTCGTCTTCCTCTTTTTAATATTGACCTAGCCTGCAATCATAAAAGATAAGACAGTTCGTCCTCTTGATTTAAATATTGACCTAGATTGCAATCATAAAGGGTAAGACAGTAGTTCGTCCTCCTGTTTTGAATATTGACCTATCTTGCAATTATTATGGATAAGACAATAGTTCATCCTCTTGATTTGAATATTGACCTAGATTGAAATCATAAAGGGTAAGACAACAGTTTGTCCTCTTGATTTAAATATTGACCCAGATTGCAATCATAAAGGATAAGACAATAGTTTGTCCTCCTGTTTTAAATATTGACCTAGCTTGCAATCATAAAGGATAAGACAATAGGTCGTCCTCCTGTTTTAATTATTGACCTCAGTTATAATCATAAAGGATAAGGCAGTAGTTCGTCCTCCTATTTTGAATATTGACCCAGCTTGCAATCATAGAGGAGAAGACAATAGTTTCTCCTCCTATTATAAATATTGACATAGCTTGCAATTGTAAAGGATAAGACAATAGTTCGTCCTCCTGTTTTGAATATTGACCTAGCTTGCAATCATAAATTATAAGACAATAGTTCGTCCTCTTGGTTTAATATTGACCTTGATTTCAATCATAAAGGATAAGACAATAGTTCGTCCTCCTGTTTTGAATATTGACCTATCTTGCTGTCATAAACGATAAGACAATAGGTCGTCCTCTTGATTTAAATATTGACCTAGATTGTAATCACAAAGGGTAAGACAAAAGTTTGTCCTCTTGATTTAAATATTGACCTAGCCTGCAATCATAAAGGATAAAACAATAGTTCGTTGTCTTGATTTAAATATTGACCTAGCTTGAAATCAGAAAGGATAAGACTAGTTCGTCCTCTAGATTTAAATATTGAACTAGCTTGCAATCATAAAGGATAAGACAATAATTCGTCCTCTTGATTTAAATATTGACTTAGGTTGCAACAAAGAAAGCATAAAACAATACTTCAGCCTCCTGTTATAAATATTGACCTAGCTTACAATCATAAAGGATAAGACAGTAGTTCGTCCTCTTGATTTAAATATTAACCTAGCTTCCAATCATAAAGGCTAAGACAATAGTTCGGCCTCTTGATTTAAATATTGACCTAGATTGCAATAAAAAAGGATAAGACAGTAGTTCATCATCCTGTTTTAAATATTCACCTAGCTTGTAATCATAAAGGATAAGGCAATAGTTCGTCTCTTGATTTAAATATTGACCAAGCTTCCAGTCATAAAGGATAAGACAATTGTTCGTCCTCCTGTTTTAAATATTGGCCTAGATAACAGTCATAAAGGATAAGACAGTAGTTCGTCCTCCTGTTTTAAATACTGACCTAGCTTGCAATCATAAAGGATAAGACAATGGTTCGTCCTCCTGTTATAAATATTGACCTAGGTTGCAATCATAAAGGATAAGACAATAGTTCATCCTCGTGTTTTAAATATTGACCTAGCTTGCAATCACATAGGATAAGACAATAGATCGTTCTCCTGTTTTAAATATTGACCTAGCTTGCAATTATAAGGGATAAGACAATAGTTCATCCTCCTGTTTTAAATACTGACCTAGCTTGCAATCATAAAGGATACACAGTAGTGCGTCCTTGTGATTTGAATATTGACCTGGGTTGCAATCATAATGGAGAAGACAATAGTTTGTCCTGTGCTAGCTTGCAGTCATAAAGGATCAGACAATAGTTCGTCGTCCTGGGTTGCAGTCATTAGGGATAAGATAGTAGTTCGTCCTATTATTTGAAACAGAGTGATTTCCCAGACCACCTTTACTATCCTTTGTTTATTGAATATTTACATTTGCTCTTACATTCGATACTAGCATTTAACCATACTTTCCTGTTCAGATCATCATTATAGATTGCACACGGCAAGATCCACACGGAACTTTAAAAAAACTTACCGTTTAATCATGGCAACTCTAAATCATTCATTACTATTCCTTGGCTTTCTTGTTAACGTTCTGTTTATGCAGAAACGTATCCTTCCTAAATCTCATTTTCTGATTTATGTGTTCTTGCGTTGTTTGTTATTGCAGATGTAACAACACTAATCTTACTTCAACTCAGATCAGTTAGAGTTGTTTGTTATCCGCTTTTAGGGTAATGTATATCGTCCGCTAGATCAACCCAGCCGCACAATAACTTTGTAGTAATCATTATTCTTAGGAAATTCATCCGTATTCATAAAAATTCTGAGTCTGAAGAAATAAAAGGCACGTTTAACTGTACAGCTGTCCTTAAAGAGTCATCGTGTTTCATTGCCATTTTGCTGATGCCTGCCGAAGGATGAAAGTTACGGATGGTTACAAATTCAATTTTTATTGTTATTTACTTTATATCTAAATTTCCGTGCACTTGATATAATCGCACATATACACTCTGACGCAAATATATATATATATATATATATATATATATATATATATATATATATATATATATATATATATATATATACATATATATATATATATATATATATATATATATATATATATATATATATATATATATATATATATATATATATATATGTGTGTGTGTGTGTGTGTGTGTGTGTGTGTGTGTGTGAGATTCTATGAGTTTAAAGTGTAAGACAGCGCATGAATTTCCTGCGTCTTTCCTTCCTAATGGATTCATAAATCCAAATGAGCTAAGGTATGTGCAATTCCCACTGCCCAAAATCAGGAACTTGTTTACCAAAACAGATTCTAAGGGGTTCATCGAGTGAGGTTCATCATTACACCATGCCTCTCTTCACTCGTATTGTCTCGTCAGAGCAGTAGCTCTGTGTGTTATTAGTTAGATAGGGAATATATGGAAATCATGTGGCTGGGACTCTTTAAATTTAGATCTTGATTTTCTTGAGGATTTGCTTGTCGAAGATTCATATGAAATGGTCTGATGGTATTATCCAAAATGCTGATTACGGCTAGAAGAGCGTCTTTGTTATGTAATCACGCATGGTGTAGAAGAAATGATAATATGAATAATCTGGCTGAATATATTAACAGCAACAGTAAAAAAAAAAGTATGAACTTTTATAACAATCATTTTTTGAACATGCATAGCTAGCTGACACTTTTTTCTGTCGTGGGATAAAGTTCTTTTTGGATACAAACTCAAACAGAATTTCATTTAGTGTTTTATGTGTTCACTGGCATGATTTTTTCAGTCATTATAGGTGCAGAAAGCTTTTATTTATTTATTTATTTTTTAGAGCGGGAACCGTGTCATTTTTATATGACAAGACGTTGAGATCATTGGAAGGTTATTTATAGTCAGTTAACCTTTGAACTCTCTAATTAGCAATTGTGTTCTTTTCATCAACTAGCTCCGGAACTGTTGCATGTGCAATATCCAGCTAACCTTTCTGAACAATGGCAATACTCCACCAGGAAGCGGAAAAGTCATGAGCCAAGGATGGGAAATTTATTAATAGATATTAGAAAATATCAAGTCGTATACTAGCTTCTATTAAAAGTTGTTGCAACAGTTTGTTTCAATCTTACATTCTAGAAAGCCAATACACCTTATTAGTAATCTTTAATGCGGTTAAAAAAATTCTTAAAATCTAAGTATATGCATTTGTAGTTTCTTGTGCCTGTTCTGATACTTTTGATTTATTTACGTCAGTAACTGAGTTAGTATTAAATCTGTGTTGGGTTATTTTTTTATTCCAATTTTCGGACTTTAGAATCATTTTCAAATAATGTCAAGCAAGTCATCAGTGGTTGAGTGTTTTGGAAGCAAAACCCATAACGATGGTATTTTGAATAATTCACGAATTTAATTATGCAAATTGTTCCCGGAGCTAGATTTTCAAATAAGTGTTGATGCCGGTTATTCCTATTTTTTAAAGGAAATCTGTAAAACTATTTCAATTTTCTGTTGTATCAAGGCACAATGACCCTTAAATCAGTTGCCCTCTGGATTTATTTACTTTTTAATGGGATTATAAACATTCCAGCGTTTAAGCCTCTCTCCAGCGCACAGCGTAATTTTTGGTATCTCTGTAATCTCTTTCGGGCTAAGAAAATAATGTTTTGTTTTAGCTTCAAAGTATCTGTACCATTTCTTAGGAAGTCTTGCGAACATTCTAGGATTCGATTCAGAACTGTGCAACTTTCACTTTTTGTGCCTTGCCTTCATTAAATTTGCCAGTTCCTTCTGGCGTTATTATATTTATTTAAACAATGACTACTTCTCTGTTTTTATGTTTCATTCTGTCCCTCACGTATCCCTTTACACTTGTGTTTAGCCTTTCTGTCAAGTAAAAACTGAACGAAGTGAACCTTTTTTCGGGTGTGTGGGGTTGGGGTAGTTATAGTTCCCTTTACACTTGTGTTTAGCCTTTCTGTCAAGTAAAACTGAACGAAGTGAACCTTTTTCGGGTGTGGGGTTGGGGTAGTTATAGTTCCCTTTACACTTGTGTTTAGCCTTTCTGTCAAGTAAAAACTGAACGAAGTGAACCTTTTTCGGGTGTGTGGGGTTGGGGTAGTTATAGTTCCTTTACACTTGTGTTTAGCCTTTCTGTCAAGTAAAAACTGAACGAAGTGAACCTTTTTTCGGTGTGTGGGGTTGGGGTAGTTATAGTTCCCTTTACACTTGTGTTTAGCCTTTCTGTCAAGTAAAAACTGAACGAAGTGAACCTTTTTCGGGTGTGTGGGTTGGGGTAGTTATAGTTCCCTTTACACTTGTGTTTAGCCTTTCTGTCAAGTAAAACTGAACGAAGTGAACCTTTTTCGGTGTGTGGGGTTGGGGTAGTTATAGTTCCCTTTACACTTGTGTTTAGCCTTTCTGTCAAGTAAAAACTGAACGAAGTGAACCTTTTTTCGGGTGTGTGGGGTTGGGGTAGTTATAGTTCCCTTTACACTTGTGTTTAGCCTTTCTGTCAAGTAAAAACTGAACGAAGTGAACCTTTTTTCGGGTGTGTGGGGTTGGGGTAGTTATAGTTCCCTTTACACTTGTGTTTAGCCTTTCTGTCAAGTAAAAACTGAACGAAGTGAACCTTTTTCGGGTGTGTGGGGTTGGGGTAGTTATAGTTCCCTTTACACTTGTGTTTAGCCTTTCTGTCAAGTAAAAACTGAACGAAGTGAACCTTTTTCGGTGTGTGGGTTGGGGTAGTTATAGTTCCCTTTACACTTGTGTTTAGCCTTTCTGTCAAGTAAAACTGAACGAAGTGAACCTTTTTTCGTGTGTGGGGTTGGGGTAGTTATAGTTCCCTTTACACTTGTGTTTAGCCTTTCTGTCAAGTAAAAACTGAACGAAGTGAACCTTTTTCGTGTGTGGGGTTGGGGTAGTTATAGTTCCCTTTACACTTGTGTTTAGCCTTTCTGTCAAGTAAAAACTGAACGAAGTGAACCTTTTTCGGGTGTGGGGTTAGTAGTTATAGTTCCCTTTACACTTGTGTTTAGCCTTTCTGTCAAGTAAAAACTGAACGAAGTGAACCTTTTTCGGGTGTGTGGGGTTGGGGTAGTTATAGTTCCCTTTACACTTGTGTTTAGCCTTTCTGTCAAGTAAAAACTGAACGAAGTGAACCTTTTTCGGGTGTGTGGGGTTGTAGTTATAGTTCCCTTTACACTTGTGTTTAGCCTTTCTGTCAAGTAAAAACTGAACGAAGTGAACCTTTTTCGGGTGTGTGGGGTTGGGGTAGTTATAGTTCCTTTACACTTGTGTTTAGCCTTTCTGTCAAGTAAAAACTGAACGAAGTGAACCTTTTTTCGGGTGTGTGGGGTTGGGGTAGTTATAGTTCCCTTTACACTTGTGTTTAGCCTTTCTGTCAAGTAAAAACTGAACGAAGTGAACCTTTTTTCGGGTGTGTGGGGTTGGGGTAGTTATAGTTCCCTTTACACTTGTGTTTAGCCTTTCTGTCAAGTAAAAAAACTGAACGAAGTGAACCTTTTTCGGGTGTGTGGGGTTGGGGTAGTTATAGTTCCCTTTACACTTGTGTTTAGCCTTTCTGTCAAGTAAAAACTGAACGAAGTGAACCTTTTTCGGGTGTGTGGGGTTGGGGTAGTTATAGTTCCTTTACACTTGTGTTTAGCCTTTCTGTCAAGTAAAACTGAACGAAGTGAACCTTTTTCGGGTGTGTGGGGTTGGGGTAGTTATAGTTCCCTTTACACTTGTGTTTAGCCTTTCTGTCAAGTAAAAACTGAACGAAGTGAACCTTTTTCGGGTGTGTGGGTTGGGGTAGTTATAGTTCCCTTTACACTTGTGTTTAGCCTTTCTGTCAAGTAAAAACTGAACGAAGTGAACCTTTTTTCGGGTGTGTGGGGTTGGGGTAGTTATAGTTCCAGCGCAGTTTAAAGATGGAACTGTTTTATTAATATTTGATGATGTTTATATTATGTGATCATGGTTCCAGAATTTCGTGGAGCCCCTGTGCTACTTCAAATTCAAGAGTAGAAAACTGTTTGTTGTTACGATTTTTGGGTCAAATGATTGTGCTAATGTATATGAATGCATTCGTCGGACGTTTGTTATATGAATGTAGATGTGTTCTGGCGATATTTTACAACTGTCGTTGGCCATGTATTATTCAAGATAGCTGTCCCTCAAATACTGTGGTATGAAAAGCATCAGTAATGGAGTGTTGTGATGTTACTCCATATATAAAACATAATATTAATTCTGATTGGCAATTTTTGGACCACTCTTAAATCATATGCTTCAAATGAAAATGTGAAGTGTACATTAAAAGCAATAAGAAATAGTATGTCAGCTAAACAGTACTGCACAGCAAAAATATATTTAGCCTTTGTGTCTTATAGCGTCGCATTACGTCTTGTACCTTTTCAGGCGGTATTTTATGAAGTGTTGGACTTATCTATTTTTGCAAACTCTGTACTTATTTGTCTGAGTTGCCCAAAGCCAAAGGAATGAGTCCTTTCCCATGTGAATACAATTATGAATTTTCATCAAAACGTAACACGTTGCTAATTACGTTCCATTTTACATATGAACATCTGAGCCTGCAAGTATACATCATGAATATTTAAAAGACTGAAGCACCGCTCACTTAGAGAGAGAGAGAGAGAGAGAGAGAGAGAGAGAGAGAATTTTGGTGAGGACTTCAAACCAATTCATTGTAGGGTTTATTCAGACCTTCCACTATTCAGCCTATGGAAGCTGCTGCGATATTTTTTTTCTTTTCTTCTTTTTTCAGTTCAAATTTTTCCTCACTAATGGTCAGAATGAAAGGATGTGAGCCGCGTTCACGTGAATTCAGATATTGCCTAGCAATCAAGTCCTCGCCGTATTTTGAGTAATAGTAATTTTTTTCCAATACTCTAGTTCTGTATGATACTGGATGCGTTTGTTTATTATGTCTACTTGATTGGTTATCTGATTAATAAAATTATTTCATGTGTCCAGAAGTTTATTTTGTTCTCCAGACAGAACTCCATTTCAGAGGCGATGATTAAAATCCTGGAGCTGTTCAACCTTAAAAAAGCTTTTGCTGACTAAACTAACTCTCTCTCTCTCTCTCTCTCTCTCTCTCTCTCTCTCTCTCTCTCTCTCTCTCTCTCTCTTCTCTCTCTCTCTCAGCCACTAGTATAGAGATATATATATATATATATATATATATATATATATATATATATATATATATATATATATATATATATATATATATATATATATGTGTGTGTGTGTGTATATATATATATATATATAGAGAGAGAGAGAGAGAGAGAGAGAGAGATAGAGATTATATATATATATATATATATATATATATATATATATATATATATATATATATATATATATATATATACATATATATATATATAATGTATGTATGTATGTAGGTATGTATGTATTTTAAAAATGGATGTGTGTGTGTGTATGTTCCAGAATAACTCTGAAATGCATCGAGCAATTTCAACGAAACGTGGTATACAGCTAGAGAGAGAGAGAGGAGAGAGAGAGAGAGAGAGAGAAAATGGAATGTAAGCGGTCATTGCTCTTTCAAAATGTGTACCTTCAATCCTGAAGGGCTTCGGCCAGGTAACAATTTCTGTACCCGTTATCGACTGTCCTCAAGATTTTTTGTTACATTGATTATTAATATATAACACAATATTCTCTATAACGCTGTATTAATTATTTGTAACTATGTCATTTTGAGTTTCTTCTAAGATATTTAAAATTACTCTGGACTTCAAGTGAATTCACGGAGACGAGGAATTGAATGTAAAAGAAAGGGGTATGCCCACTCTCCAAGAAGCAACAAAACATAAGAAATCTTTTCCAGATAGTAAGTCATATGTATACGACTTACTATCTGGAAAAGAATACTGTGGGAGTAAGACATCACTGCACCAAAGGGGGTGGGGATGGGAAGGGGGTAACATGTAAAAATAACCGAAAACGACAGACATTAGTGTCTAATCCACAGACTTCAAAGTCGCTAAGTGAAATAGTGACACTCCCGATGCCCTTGAAGTCCAAGTTCAGCCACGATAGGTGAGAAGGGGTGAAAAATAAAACGTCAAAAATGACAGATATAAGTGCCTAATCCATAGTTTTTGAGGTCGCTGAGATGAATAGTGACACTCACAATGCCTCTCAAATCCAAGTTCAGCCCCCGATAGGAAGGGGGAGTGAGAAAGTGGGTGTTGGTGGGAAGGGGATAACATGTAAAAATAACCATAAATGGCAGATATTAGTGTCTAATCCATGGTTTCTGAGGTTGCTGAGATAACTACTGACACTCCTGATGCCCTTTAAATCTAAGTTCAGCCCCGACAGCAAGCGGGGGACCACTTGAGAAGGGGTGAAAAATAAAATGTCAAAAATGACAGATCTTAGTATCTAATCCATAGCTTCCGAGGTTGATGAGATGAATAGTGACACTCCTGATGCCCTTTAAGTCCAAGTTCAGCCCCTGATTGGAAGGGGCCGGCGAGAAGGGGTGAAATATAAAATGTCAAAAAGTCTGGGCAATGTAATTAAAGCAACTATCTTAACAGGAAAGGGAGAGAGTGAGAGAGAGAGAGAGGAGAGAAAATGAGGGGAGAGGAAGTGAGAGAGAGAGAGTAGAGGGGGGTGTTAGGGAGGAAAAAGAGAGAGAGAGAGAGAGAGAGAGTTTATTGGTTGTCATTCAGACTTTTCTCAGGCAGCACCAGGTTGGTCAGCTAGGATATATATATATATATATATATATATATATATATATATATATATATATATATATATATATATAAGCATATATTAAACTAAGCAAACGTCCTCTTAATATCAATCCGCTCTACCTCTGAAATAATATATTTTCATAAATGTTACCGAAGGGAATTTTTAGTTGATAATAAATTCGTCGTCCCGTGGGCTCAGAACCAGCGAAGGACAAGAACTCAGGACTACAGTGACGCCTTAGCCCACAAAGCCAACAAGTGAGGTATAAGTTATTACCGACCCTCACCTACAAATCACCGTTGAACTCGGATATTTGTATTTAAAATCAGTATCAACTCACCTCCGAGGTAGAGCGAATTGGATATTAAAGGACGTTTGTAGCTTAATGCTTGTATATGAATCAGAGTGATGTGATAAAATTTCATTCATAATATGGCTATGTGCGCAAACGCACTACAAGGTTAGCATGGCAGAGGTGGGTTGATACTGATTCTAAATACAAATACCCGAGTTCGACGGTGATTTGTAGGTGAGGGTCGGTAATAACTTATACCTCACTTGTTGGCTTTGTGGGCTAAGGCGTCACTGTAGTCCTGAGTTCTTGTCCTCCGCTGGTTCGAGCCCACGGGACGACGAATTTATTATCAACTAAAAAATTCCCCTTCAGTAACATATATGAAAATATATTATTTCCGAGGTAGAGCGAATTGGATATTAAAGGACGTTTGTAGCTTAATGCTTGTATATGAATCAGAGTGATATGATAAAATTTCATTCATAATATGGCTACGTGCGACAAACACACTACAAGATTAGCATGGCAGAGGTGGGTTGATACCGATTCTAAATACAAATACCCGAGTTCGACGGTGATTTGTAGGTGAGGGTCGGTAATAACTTATACCTCACTTGTTGGCTTTATGGGCTAAGGCGTCACTGTAGTCCTGAGTTCTTGTCCTTCGCTGGTTCGAGCCCACGGGACGACGAACTTATCAACTAAAAAATTCCCCTTCAGTAACATATATGAAAATATATTATTTCCGAGGTAGAGCGAATTGGATATTAAAGGACGTTTGTAGCTTAATGCTTGTATATGAATCAGAGTGATGTGATAAAATTTCATTCATAATATGGCTACATGCGACAAACGCACTACAAAGTTAGCATGGCAGAGGTGGGTTGATACTGATTCTAAATACAAATACCCGAGTTCGACGGTGATTTGTAGGTGAGGGTCGGTAATAACTTATACCTCACTTGTTGGCTTTGTGGGCTGAGGCGTCACTGTAGTCCTGAGTTCTTGTCCTTCGCTGGTTCGAGCCCACGGGACGACGAACTTATTATCAACTAAAAAATTCCCCTTCAGTAACATATATGAAAATATATTATTTCTGAGGTAGAGCGAATTGGACATTAAAGTACGTTTGTAGCTTAATGCTTGTATATGAATCACGGTGATGTAATAAAATTTCATTCATATATATATATATATATATATATATATATATATATATATATATATATATATATATATATATATATATATATATATATATATACATACATACATATATATATATATATATATATATATATATATATATATATATATATATATATATATATATATATATATATATATATAGTGTGTGTATGTGTGTGTATATATACATATATGTATACATATATTCTCTCTCTCTCTCTCTCTCTCTCTCTCTCTCTCTGTCTCTGTGTGTGTGTGTGTGTGTGTGTGTGTGCTTGATGGTAGTGGATTAAGCTCACAACTTAATGGCCGTGTTCAAATCCCGAACCGCACTATGCGTGACGAAAGTTTGCCTTCCCATAAATCCAGTGACACAAGGAATTTGTTACTTAGTTAGTTGAATGTTGTGGGTTGCAGCTAGAGAGAGAGAAAAAAAAAATGGATATAAGCGGTCATTGCTCTTTCAAAATGTCTACCTTCAATCCTGAAGGGCTTCGGCCAGGTAACAATTTCTGTACCCGTTATCGACTGTACTCAAGATTTTTTGTTACATTGATTATTAATATATAACACAATATTCTCTATAACGCTGTATTATTTATTTCTAACTGTGTCATTTTGAGTTTCTTCTAAGATATTTAAAATTACTCTGGACTTCAAGCGAATTCACGGAGACGAGGAATGGAATGTAAAAGAAAGGGGTATGCCCACTCTCCAAGAAGCAACATAACATAAGAATTCTTTTCCAGATAGTAAGTCATATGTATACGACTTACTATCTGGAAAAGAATACTGTGGGAGTTAGACATCACTGCACCAAAGGGGGTAACATGTAAAAATAACCGAAAACGACAGACATTAGTGTCTAATCCACAGTTTTCAAATTCGCTGAATGAAATAGTGTCACTCCTGATGCCCTTGAAGTCCAAGTTCAGCCACAACAGGTGAGAAGGGGTGAAAAATAAAACGTCAAAAATGACAGATATTAGTGCCTAATCCATAGTTTTTGAGGTTGCTGAGATGAATAGTGACACTCCCAATGCCTCTCAAATCCATGTTCAGCCCCCGATAGGAAGGGGGAGTAAGAAAGTCGGTGTTGGTGGGAAGGGGGTAAAATGTAAAAATAACCATAAATGACAGATATTAGTGTCTAATCCATAGTTTCTGAGGTTGCTGAGATAACTACTGACACTCCTGATGCCCTTTAAATTCAAGTTCAGCCCTGACAGAAAGCGGGGGGCCACTTGAGAAGGGGTGAAAAATAAAATGTCAAAAATGACAGATATTAGTATCTAATCCATAGCTTTCGAGGTTGCTGAGATGAATAGTGACACTCCTGATGCCCTTTAAGTCCAAGTTCAGCCCCTGATTGGAAGGGGCCGGCGAGAAGGAGTGAAATATAAATGCCAAAAAGTCTGGGCAATGTAATTAAAGCAACTATCTTAACAGGAAAGGGAGAGAGAGAGAGAGAGAGAGAGAGAGAGAGAGAGAGAGAGAGAGAGAGAGAGGAGAGGAAGTGAGAGAGAGAGAGTAGAGGGGGTGTTAGGGAGGAGAGAGAGAGAGTTTATCAGTTGCCATTTAGAGTTTTCTCAGGCAGCGCCAGGTTGGTCAGCTAGATATATATATATATATATATATATATATATATATATATATATATATATATATATATATATATATATATATATATATATATATATATATATATATATATATATATATATATATATATATATATATATATATATATATATATATATATATATATATATATATACATATTTATATACATATATATATTTATATACTACTGACACTCCTGATGCCCTTTAAATCCAAGTTCAGCCCCGACAGAAAGCGGGGGGCCACTTGAGAAGGGGTGAAAAATAAAATGTCAAAAATGACAGATATTAGCATCTAATCCATAGCTTTCGAGGTTGCTGAGATAAATAGTGACACTCCTGATGCCCTTTAAGTCCAAGTTCAGCCCCTGATTGGAAGGGGCCGGCGAGAAGGGGTGAAATATAAAATGCCAAAAATGCTGGCTAATATAATTACAGCAACTATCTTAACAGGAAAGGGAGAGAGAGGAGAGAAAATGAGGGGGAGAGGAAGTGAGAGAGAGAGAGTAGAGGGGGTGTTAGGGAGGAGAGAGAAAGAGTTTATCGGCTGCCATTTAGAGTTTTCTCTGGCAGTGCCGGGTTGGTCAGCTAGGATATATATATGTATATAAATATGTATGTACATATATATATATATATATATATATATATATATATATATATATATATATATATATATATATATATATATATATATATATATATATATATATATATTTATATACATATATATATAGTGTGTGTGTGTATATATGTATATATGTATATATACATATATGTATACATATATTCTCTCTCTCTCTCTCTCTCTCTCTCTCTCTCTGTGTGTGTGTGCTTGATAGTAGTGGATTAAGCTCACAACTTGATGGCCGTGTTCGAATCCCGAACCGCACTATCCGTGACGAAAGTTTTCCTTCCCATAAATCCAGTGACACAAGGAATTTGTTACTTTGTTAGTTGAATGTTGTGGGTTGCAGCTAGAGAGAGAGAGAAAAAAATGGATGTAAGCGGTCATTGCTCTTTCAAAATGTCTACCTTCAATCCTGAGGGGCTTTGGCCAGGTAACAATTTCTGTACCCGTTATCGACTGTCCTCAGATTTGTTGTTACATTGATTATTAATATATAACACATTCTCTATAACGCTGCATTATTTATTTGTAACTATGTCATTTTGAGTTTCTTCTAAGATATTTAAAATTACTCTGGACTTCAAGCGAATTCACGGAGACGAGGAACTGAATGTAAAAGAAAGGGGCATGCCCACTGTCCAAGAAGCAACAAAACATAAGAATTCAGAGTAACAGAAACAGCGGGTATCGATAACACTTGAGCAAAAAAAAAACTTTAAACTACCAGCTTAGAATGTTGGCTTTGTATTTAACAATAACAGAAACTGGCGTTGCAACTTTTACGTAGGTTTCTGGAGGAGGAATGACTTTCTCTTTAAACACACCATATTTTTTAACAGTTCAAAGCCAGTCTTTTAACGGAGAAAAAGAACAAAAAGGAGAATTCTTGGGCTGGGTCCGAGATAAATTAATTGCCTTTCTGTTGTTCATTCCATTTATGAGACCAATATTAAGAAATGGGTCGGATAAGGCTGATGTACTGTCTGATTACCAGAGATTAAGGACTTATAGGTTACAACAGTTATGAAATATGAGAATTTTTTCCAAGTCAATATAAAATAGCTTGAACTCCTAAAACGTTGGAAAAGGTAAGGCATTCATTTCACCTTTTTAAAATCAGATTTAAAGAACCGGAAAGGAGAGATGTAAAAGAAACTCAAGGAACCTGTTCCTTGAAGGAAAAGGGTTTACCTAAATTTATATCGTCCTCTGTGCTGTTGTCACAATAGAAGCCACAACTTCCAAGAAATTAATTTCATCTGACAGCTACTGATATTCTGCTGAATGATACCTTACATAATGTTATATTTAAGACATGCACAGTCTTTCCTGTGTCAGTTCTACTCTTTTTGTAGATTTTGAACCTTCATGATACTTAAAAAGCGTCTTTGGAAAAATAATTATCTATGATTTCGATGATTTTAATATTTTCTTATTATTTTAAGTCTTCAGTTCGCTTGTTTTAAAGCTCCTTAATCTTTCTTCATAATAATAGTTTCATGAAACCCTGAAATCATGATGAAATTTAAGTACTGATTTCAGGGTTTAATGAAACTGTTACTATTAAGAAAGATTTAGGAGCTTTAAAACTGGAGAATTGAAGACTAAAAATTAAAAGAAAAATTTTAATCACTGAAAACAGGAATAATTCTGTTTCCAAAGACGTTTTGTAAGAATCCAGCAAAGATTTAAAATCTGCAAGCAGAGTAGAACTGACACAGGAAAGATCGTGCATGACATACATATAACATTATGAAAAGTATCATTCGGCAAAATCTCAGTTGCCGTGAGATGAAAGGATGCTGTCATTTCTTAGAAGATGTGGCTTCCATAGTGACAACAGTATAGAGGACGATATAAAATAAAGCAAACACATTTCCTTCAAAAAAAGGGTTTCTTGAAAATCTCTTATATCTGTTTTTCGGTTCTTTAAATTTGATTTAAAAAAAAAAAAAAAACGCCGTAGGTCTTCTAACGTTATAGGAGTTCAAACTTCATTTTAACTTGAAAAAAATCCCAGATTTTATAATTATCGTAAATTAAAAATCAAGTTTCCAAAATCTACTCATCTGCAATGAGTCCCGGAATCAGCAGCTACAGAAAACTGACTTGGGACTTGATTTAGTCTCTTAAAAACTGATAATTTAAAAAATATTTCTTGAAACATAGCGAGCGAAATATGTAATACTTGACAAAAACTGCGGCAGAGAGCTCTGCTGTAGCAGACTTCCTGAAATGGCTGGGGGAGGAAGGGGGGGCAGGGAGAAAGGAGATGTAATCCTGACTCTTGTTTAGAACAAAGCGTCTTGGTGGGGATTTTTAGAAATCGCCTTTGAATCTTTTCCTCAGCTACACTGAGATTGGGTTGAATACATTAAGGAAGGAACATGTTGGCAGCTCGGTCGAGTTAACTTAATAGACAAGTAGAGAGTCTTAGGTTTCTTTCTATGAGGGATTTTGCTTACATTCCTTTTTGTATGTTATGTTGTTCTCTTCCATATGGTAAATTTATATTTTTATTAATGGTAACAATAATGTAATTTTATTGCGATAAGTGAGAATTTCATAGGCAATCACAAATTATAATTGTCTTATTTAATTCACTGCATTGTCGATTTAGTTTACTGTAATAAAAAACACCATGTTTCATCAGTAGAGCTCTTGATCTGAGTTGCCATGGCAAGAGTAGTCTCGCGTTATTAGTAGATCAACTAAATTTCCATCTTTAACTTTTTTCATAAATTTTCCGTTAACGCTGGAATGTTATTTTCTCAGTATAGGTATGATTTATATAGGTTACCATTTTTCTAGTCGGATATAATTATTATAGTAAAATTACTGAAAATAGGAGACTATCTCACATGGCACTTTCGTCACTACAAAGAAAACTAGATTCTGAAAGAATGAGTTCTGTATTATTATGCAGTTATTGTCGTTTAACAAATGCCCATCTTAGTTTTCGTGAATCAACAATGTTGTTTACCTCAAAAGGGGAAAAATTTGGTTTACTGTATTGATGCACTTAAGAAAGAGACCATGGAACTGAAACAGTTTGCATATGTAAAGATTATGGCTTGCCCCTTTGCTCTAGGGATCGGATCGTAAGTCTCGTAAAGTATGATGCAGCCAAAGATACGGGAGGTTGATTTTGTTTGCTTGTGAACAAAAAATAAAAGAACTAAGTGGCGCATTTATCTTAGGAGCTGCTCGGGGTTTCGTACTAAGTTTTACACTTTCCACTGATAGCTCGTGTCAATAGAAAGATAATCCCCAAAGAAAACATATTCTGTGCTTTGCTTGTTGGTGCATTGACTCGGTCTCTTGCGGCTTCAACCCCTTAGGTGCTAGTGCCGTTAGTGTACCTCATGCTTTTGACATTAGATCCGTTCCCTCCTTCCTTCCATGTTGCTGTCAAACCTCTCAGACGTTTTTTTCTTGGTGCAACTTTGGGGTTTACTTCCAGTTTCACCTTTAGATCCTTGTACTCCATCTCATTCATCTTCTGTATCTCTCTACCTTGCTGCCAACCACCGCCACTTTTCACTCTTAAGCGTTGAATGGCCGAAAGTGCCCTTGTGCTTGGCTTTATAGCATAAATTTTGCAACTTCGAGGTTAGGGTAACAGAGCAACAGACCAAATTATCATTGACGGATTATTCTGATGAGCTAAAAGCATGGTTTTAAATTTTTGTCAACCAAAATAGTTGTTGTTCTTTTCTGTCTGATAAAGGGTGTCCATCCAGATTCATACGTATTTATTAATTGCTGAAAACAAATCCTTTAGAGTGACATTTAATAAGACTTGCACGTTCTTCCTACTTTTCTGTGTATTAAGCTTGTGCCCTTATTAAAGATATTTTTTCATACCTCGTGAGGTACTGGTCGCACACAGCTGATTAGGCAACTCAGAGTACTAGTATTACCAAAGATGAGTTAACGATGCAGAATTGGAACATATGCCTTACTCTATAAATTGGACACTGAATATTATTCATCATGCTGAAATTTGAATAAATGCTGGTTAACTCCTCTTGAGAGTGTGTCTGTGGATGAAGGCAAAATTCATCTGGAGCTCCATCCCTAGACTGCTGGTCCAAATTTTATTCATCATTCTGGAGTTCAAATAGCTGCAGGAATTTTTAGGTCAGCCCATACTGATTGTATGTTAGTTTATGTAATTGAAATTCGTTTGGATTTCCATCTCCAGATTGCTGGTCCAATTTTTATTCATCATGCTGGAATTTGAATAGTTATAGGAACTTTTAGGTCAATCCCTATTGAGAGTGTGTAAGTGGATGCAAGTGACTCCCACAACTAATCTTATAGTAACAACTGCAAGGTATTTTCCTTACTGTAGGGACAATCCATGAATGCCATTCCTGGTGGTAGGTTTCTCTTTCCTAATATTAGCAGTTATGACTTGGACCATCGGCGGATGGTCTCTTGTTTGTCAGTTTTTCTTAAGTTGTATTTTAACAGAGATCTTTCACATTCTCAATTGATCCCTGATCCCCTTTTCTTGCCGTGAGCAACCAGATTTGCTGAACAGCATCATCAATATGCAGTACATGTTCCTCGCTGCCGAACTTCTCAGTTCCAGAGGTCCTTTATTCCTCATACCGTTGGCCAGTGGGACAGTCTCCTTCAAGCGAAAATGCAGTGCATAAATACCCTAATACTATTCTCCTTGCATTTTAAACATTTTTATCTATTTACTAATTTTTTTTAATAAGCAAGATCTCTTCTTTCTGTATTTCCCCTTACCTCATCTTACTTCTTCCTAATGAACACCACATTCTTTGGAAGCTTGAATTTCAAGTCAGTGGCCCCTGTGGGCTTGTTCCATATGAATAGGGTTCATCTTCTGACTAATAATAATCTAATGTCTAACTGAGTCTGTCACTTGTGCAATGCCAGATGCTACCTATTGTAGATATTCTGATTTAACCAAAACAATACGTCAGAAGATTCAATGTGTTTTTATGTTTTAATACATGATTCACAGCGTGAAAATGATATTTCTCGTTATGTCGACGCCTCTGCATCTGATACTGGTTTTTGGTATGGGATTGCCTTTCAAAATGTTGAGTGTAGTGGCATTTTACCCCGCGGTTTTTTAATTCTTACTGTGGAAAAGTGTGGTATTTAAATGATGCTGAATGAAATTTTCGTTTGAGATAAAAATTTTATTTTATAGTGATGGTATGAGTATGCATTAAGCACTGGATTTCAAGTTACATCACCGTCTGGTTGTTGAGATTTTAGTGGTCATATTTAACAGATGGTAGAAAACAGGTAGCACGCTGAGGATTAGAATGAAATGAAAGATAGCCTGACAAAGGATTTTGCATGGAAAAAAAAAGATGTATCACACTACCCCACAGTGATTTCTTTACTAATATTAGAAATAAACACTGCGAAGTCTGATTGATAGTAATCAGTAGACACTGGATATTGTCCTTGTCACCCTTCCCTGGGGGTATAGTAGAATTGCCACAACAATATGATACTTAGACTTTTGATGGTTGGCATCCCCATCCATATTGTGATGACTGCTTATTTGCCTTGACTTACAGTATTCACAGGTCGAGTTTCCTAGTCTTGGAACCTAAAAGTACATTTTCTCTTTTGACTGCTGGTATGAGGTTAGTTACACTATCTCCAGGATTTTCAGAGAGTATATATTAAACAATATATCTGGGAAGAAGTGACCTTACTCCCAAAACTCTTAATTCATTGTGCAGTTTAACCAATTTTTATAGCAGTGACGATCGATGTAGTCAGGAATGTATTGGTAAGGTATGTAATGAGCGAACGAATGATTTATGATGATTTTGTCAAGACTGGATTGGTTTAAATTTTTATAGTAAGTAATTATTGCCCAGCATCGATACGCCTTTTTGTTGCGATACAAGTTGACAGAACACTGATGATCTTTCCAGTCTCATTATGCCATAAGTCCTCGCAGGAAAACGTGAAATGACATCAAAATTTCATTATTTTGTAGATTGAACGTTTACAAACAAGAGACGTGATTTAAAGCTTTATTTTACAAAATATATAGCATATTAGTAGTTAACAATATCGGAGTATCAGAATCTTCCACAACTCAATTTTTCTCCCCTCCTTCTTATACCCTAATTTATTTGCAAATGTTGCTCTTTTTTCTGCTTCTCTAGTAACGGTGTTTATGTTGTTTCTCCCCAACAGACACAGACGACAGTGAGAATGAAGGTCACCTGACCAACATCAATCGGCAGGTGATGAGACCACCTGGGTGCTCTGGCAAAGCCAAAAGAGGACACCTGTGTTTCGATGCTGCATTCGAGACAGGTAAGTTTTAGTTTTCTGTAATAGAAAACTATTGCGATGGCGTTGTCTGTCCGTTCGCACTTTTTCTGTCCGCATTTTTTCTGCCCGCCCTCAGATCTTAAAAACTACTGAAGCTAGAGAGCTGCAAATTGGTATGTTGATCATCCACTCTCCAATTATTAAGCATACCAAATTGCAGCCCTCTAGCCTCAGTAGTTTTTATTTTATTTACGGTTAAAGTTAGCCACGGTCGTGCGTCTGGCAACGCTACAGGACAGGCTACCACCGGGCCGTGGCTGAAAGTTTAATGTGCCACGGCTCATACAGTATTATACGCTGTACAGAAAACTCGATTGCGCCGAAGAAACTTTGGAGCATTTTTTACTTGTTTCTTTTCACCATGCACTCGAATTACGATACTTTAATAAGCTATTCGTTTTTCGTTCATTAACTAGGCATTAGTAGGATATGTTTTCTCTCTCTCTCTCTCTCTCTCTCTCTCTCTCTCTCTCTCTCTCTCTCTCTCTCAGTGGTTAAGGTAGTTTTGCGATGCCCTTACCTGTTACAAAAGGTCTCGCAATATTATCAGTGCGAAATACGGAAATGATGAGGTGGTAAGCAGGAAATGCAAAAGTGCCTGCTAGGCAAAAGTGAGTGATGCAGCATGTGACAGGAGCGTTGACTTACTTTTTATTGATCACCTGATTAGGTATATGAAGCGGATAATGTTAGCGAAGTTTTCTGCACCGAGGCTTCAGCTGTTTCAGCAGTTAATGTTTGCACATGGGTGTGACAGCAGTTTTTTTTTTTTACATGGAATCACCCAATATAATCTCTCTCTCTCTCTCTCTCTCTCTCTCTCTCTCTCTATATATATATATATATATATATATATATATATATATATATATATATATATATATATATATATTTATTTATTTATTTATTTATTTATTTATTTATTTATGTATAACTGAATCACGAAAATATGGAACGTGATGAACATATAAACAAAGACAAAATCCACGAAGGAAAGAGAAACAGTGGAGTGCTGCGAGGCTCTTCGACTTGTCGTCGCTTACTTAGATGACTGAAGAAATATATAAATAAGTTTACAAAGAAAGCTCATATAAATGACAGATGGAGATTACAAAGGAAAAAATATGTACCTGGAATCCAAAACAATTGAAGATTAGTAGAACTGCCAAAACAGGGTTAAATATTTAAGAAGTTTTCCAAAGGATTAGGATCAACCATTCAAAAACAGGGACAGGACTATTAAAAGATTAGACAAGGAGATGACTGGCCACCAAAAAATATTATAAAAGTACAACTCAGTAAGTCTCTTTTTTTTCGTAAACAATAAAAGTTTTTGCAAGACAAACATTTTTACAAATAAAAAATTATATTAAACATACGAATGCATAGAAAATATGTATAAGGTAACTAATTTGTAATTAAGTCAGTGATTTTATCTTTTAGGTCATTCTTGAACATTTTTCTAATACGGGGGTCCAAATAACATATGTCAGGGCTAAGGTTAAAATCACAGCTTCTTGAAGAGAAGTCTTTCGATCTGACAGTCACTGAACTTTCAGTCCAATTTATCCTGTGAGAGTTTTCACTTAAATGAATGAATATAGCATTGGATGTTTGTCCAGTTTTGACTGAATACTTATGTTGCTTAATACGTACATCTAAATCTTTGCTAGACTGGCCAATATAAAAAGAGGGGCAGTCCAAACATGGAATTTTATATTTTATGTTGTTGTTTTCTTTATGGCTATTTTTATTAACATTCCTTTTAGTGTGTTATTATAAGAAAAAACGAGGTTGACATTAAAAGGTTTTAACACTGATTTTATGTTTTCAAAACCACTAAAATAAGGCAAGCTAAGAACGTTCTTAGGGTTTTCTTTCCCTATGTTACTTTCACTATAACATTTTTTGTGGGCTTTATTATAACAGCTATCTAATATATGTGAAGGATAACATAAATCTGTCCCTATTTTTCTTATGTACTCGATTTCTTGATCCAAAT
The DNA here is from genome assembly GCF_040412425.1 of Macrobrachium rosenbergii. NCBI lineage: Eukaryota > Metazoa > Arthropoda > Malacostraca > Decapoda > Palaemonidae > Macrobrachium > Macrobrachium rosenbergii. The sequence continues at coordinate 9,072,560 of NC_089798.1, forward strand.
ACTGGTGACTGACAATATGCACAAAGCTCGCAAAAACATAGAAGAAAAAACTTATATTATGATATTAAAGTGATGGCCTGAATAAAAATGGGCATTAGTTAAGTTGCTGGTTGCATTGAAATGATTCTCTGTGTATTAAAACATCAAAGAAAGGGAGGCAATTGTCTTTTTCTAATTCTAAAGTAAACTTAATGGTTGTTCAAATTAGAGAGTAAATCATTTACATCAATACCAGCAGGCAAAACAGCTAAAATATCGTCAACATATCTATACCACTTTAAAGGAGTATAAATGATATTAGGTAAATATCGTTTTTCAAAGAATTCCATATACAAGTTTGAGAGAAGTGGGAATAAAGTTTATATTCACCATTGAATATAAACTTACATTCACAAATGCACAACCTAGTGTGTGAAATAATATGACTTACAGGTTGAGGTAGTTCATGAATGATTAGTTCATTAGTAGGATACTCTAAAATAGAATCTATAGGGACTTTACTAAAAAGAAAACAAACATCAAAACTAACGAATCTGTCAGTGGGGTAAAAAGTTATTTTGTTTAATTTATCAACTAAATCTAGACAATTATGTATGCGAGAATCGCAGATGGTTCCAAGTAACGGAGACAAGAGCTTGGTAATATATTTCGAAAGTTTATATGATATTGAGCCAACACTGCTGATACTAGGCCGCATAGGATTATTTTCTTTGTGTGTTTTTACTAATCCGTACAAGTAAGGTAACGAGAGGAGTTTTACTGACAAATGACCTATCAGTTCTTTTTTATCTTTAAGGATTTTTTTCGCTACGCTATTGAAATTCTTTACGACTTGATCAAGGGGATTTTTTGTTAGGTTTTTGTAGGTCATATCATCATCCAGTAGGGCTTGCATACGTGACATGTAGTCAGCTTTATCTAAAATTACAATACTATTCGACGTATCAGCTCTTGTGATGTAGATTGTATTGTCTTTTTTAAGATCGGTCAAACTTTTCTTATAGCGAGCAGGAAAATTACTTTCATGCCTAACATTGGCAGCTCCATAAAAAATACCTTTAATTGTGTCCACATGATTTTGAGGAAGATCACAAAATTTTTCAAATATACACAGGGACGGCGCAATCATTAAAGCAGAGGGTCTACTCGATGTAAAGAAGGATAAACCATACCCGAGTGCACGTACAACATTTTCACCTATTTGTTTGCTTGATAAGTTTATAACGCAATCATTACGTGCACTGTTGGTCCAGTCACTGCTATCAATAAGATTTTTTAGTTTTCTGTCGAATATCCTCGTTAGGGCATCTGTATTCCTACGAAGTTTTCCATAAATTTCTTGTCGCAGCGAGTCCTCTCAAACTTGTATATGGAATTCTTTGAAAAACAATATTACCTAATATCATTTATATTCCTTTAAAGTGGTATAGATATGTTGATATTTTAGCCGTTTTGCTTACTGGTATTGATGTAAATGATTTACTCTCTAATTTGAATAACCATTAAGTTTACTTTAGAATTAGAAAAAGACAATTGCTTCACTTTCTTAGATGTTTTAATACACAGAGAACCATTTCAATGCAAATTCAGTATTTAAAGGAAACCAACCAACAACTTAACTTATGTCCATTTTTATTCAGGCCATCACCTTAATATCAAAATATCAATTTTTTCTTCTGTTTTTGCGAGTTTGCGCATTGTCAGTCCCCAGTATTTGGATCAAGAAATCGAATACATAAGAAAAATAGGGACAGACTTATGTTATCCTTCACATATACTAGATATTTGTTATAATAAGCCCACAAAGTGTTATAGTGAAAGTAACATGGAGAAAGAAATCCCTAAGAACATTCTTAGCTTGCCTTATTTTAGTGGTTTTGAAAAACATAAAATCATTGTTAAAATTTTATAATGTTAACCTCGTTTTTGATATAACAACACACTAAAAGGAATGTTGATAAAAATAGCCCTAAAGAAAACAACATATAATATATAAAATTCCATGTTTGGATTGCCCCTCTTTTTATATAGGCCAATCTAGCAAAGATTTGGAAGTACATGTTAAGTAACATAAGTATTCAGTCAAAACTGGACAAACATCCAATGCTATATTCATTCATTTAAGTGAAAACTCTCACGAGATGAATTGGACTGAAAGTTCAGCGATTGCCGGATCAAAAGACTTCTCTTCAAGAAACCTTTTGGAATTCACTATTATACAGCTTACTTCCAGCTGTAATTTTAACCTTACCCCTGTATCAGAAAAATGTTCAAGAATAACCTAAAAGATAAAATCACTGACTTAATTACAAATTAGTTACCTTATATATATTTTCTATGTATTTGTATGTTTAATATAATTTTTTATTTGTAAAAATGTTCATCTTACAAAAATTGTTATTGCTTACAAAAAAAGAGAATTATTGAGTTGTACTTTTATAACATTTTTTGGTGGCCAGTCACCGCCTTGTCTAATCTTTTAATTGTCCTGTCCCTGCTTTTGAATGGTTGATCCTAATCCTTTGGAAAACCTCTTAAATATTTAACCCTGTTTTGGCAGTTCTACTAATTCCTCAATTGTGTTGGATTCCAGGTACATATTTTTTCCTTGTAATCCCCATATGTCATTTATATGAGTTTTTTTTTAAACTTATTTTTATATTTCTTCAGTCTGCTAAGTAGGGGACCACAAGTCAAAAGGCCTCGCAGCACTCCATTGTTTCTCTTTCCATCGTGGATTTTGTCTTTATATATATATATATATATATATATATATATATATATATATATATATATATATATATATATATGTATATATATAATATATGTATGTATGTATGTATGGATGTATGTATGTATATGTTACACGCTCAAAAGTTATTTCCATGATTGGTTTTGTCCTAATAAAACTTGTACAAGAGAAGTTGTGCACAGTAAATAGAATTTCAGCTCAGGTGTTTAGGATGACAAATGGAAGGTAGGACTTAGGCTACAAACGGTTAAACAATAAACAAAGTAAGGTTTCCATATGACAAGAGGGTAAGTGTGATGTTTCATAAGGCCGAATCACTCAAGTGTATATATACTGTGTGTATATATATATATATATATATATATATATATATATATATATATATATATATATATATATATATATATATTATATATATGTATATATATATATTATATAATTATATATATCTATGAATATATATATATTGTTTTGATATATATATATATATATATATATATATATATATATATATATATATATATATATATATATATATATATATATATATATATATATATATATATATATATATATATATATATATATATATATATTCATATTCACAGGAACACGTTTAAATGCAAAGTGCCAAAAGGAAGAAATGAACCAAAGGTGTATTCCCGACCGCCTTGAGGCATCACATTTCTCCTGCCACATAGATACCTTACTTTGATTGTCGTTTAACAGTTAGTAGCCTATGTTCATACCTTCTGTTTGTCAAACTAAACATCTGTGTACCACTTCTCTGGAACATGTTTTACTATTTGCCACTTAGAGGGGAGTAGTTCCAGATTGTGTTAGCCTTTCGTTTCTCAACAAGTCATGTGAGATGAAGTTGCTATCATGCCTTTATTCGAATGACTACCAGGTAACCGTTATGCTGCTTAGGTTAACAGAAGCACGGCAAGTTTTAACGCTTCAACTGAGAGCGCATAAAACTTCCGCCGCGGTCCGAAATTGAAGCTGGATCCTATCGCTGGTTAAGCAAACGTTATGGCGTCTGGACTGAACGTAGGGAGCGTTATATTTAAACGTTATTCTCAGTGTTTTCTTAATTTTTCTGTGGTCCTTTGCGGAAGACTTGAATGAGTGTTAGTCAACGGAAGCAGTGGGAAGTGAACACCATCTAATTATCTTTTTTCTGTAAGCTCCATTACACCAGTGTCTGCCTTCTTGTACTTGAAACGTTAGGATGCTGCATTGTTTATAATTTCTTGGAATACCATATTGAAAGGTACACAGAGGGAGGAAAATATCTGGAAGACCTCTTTTGCTGCTCCGGCGCTGCATAGCAATCTGTATCTTTGCAAATGAATGAATGGGAAGAAAAAGCCAAAGAAAGCGGAGATTCTGTGGACAGAGGGCCAGAGAGGGCTGCTATATTGGCGGAGAGAGGTGTACGAGGGGCGAGGAGCAGAGGCGCAGTGAACGGCACAACTTGCGCAAACATCACAAGCATAATGTTTTAATTGACCTTTAATATTAACAACATCTCTTTCCCGGCCTTTGAGGGGGAGTCATTCTGAATACTACCTACTTCTAGGTCTCACCGTACAGAAAGTTCGCCCAGTTCATTGGTAGCATCAGTGTTAAAGCAAAAGTAGAATGGGTACTTAGGTACCAGTCCATTTTTCATAATTTTGTCAGAAAAGGAATAAAAGCTGTGCATGGCCGCATTGTTGAACTATTATTATTATTAGTGATACTTCATTAACTTGTTCGTAACGTCATTAGAATATAAATCCGATGAAAGAATTTTATTTATTGATTGCCTCTCTCTGTCTCCCAAATCTTGATCACTAGGTTAATTATTATTCATATATACAAATGTATTTAGTTTAACGTCAAATGAATATAAAGGACGGGTTCAGACAAGACAAGTTATGTAAAGATTCAAAGGAATAACGTACAACTGTAATGCTTCTAGCCACATACACACCGATATTAAGCCTTAGCTGAATATTCGAGCATTGCTTTCACGCCACTATGAGGGTAATTTGAGAGTATAATATGGCAGTGTGTTATAATTGGTCCTGTCATTGCGCGTCAAATAAGAATAACGTTTCCAGTTTGGATGGCTGCTTGTTCCTTCATATTTTCTTTAACTTATACTCTTTAGGCAGTTTTTTCTATTTGGCAGAAACAGCAGTGAACGTCTGAAAAAAACAGTGAAGCATCTTTGACCATATAACGTTTCCTTTTGAAATTTTTGTAGTTACTAGTAAAGCTCTGTGGAATACCTACACTTCCAGCCTCTAAGGGACTTAGTAGATGTTTACTTTGCCTGGTATTTTTTAATGTGTTTATATATATAAAAATTTATATATTCTACAATAGTCGATCAAGAAAATCAAAGCAAAGGCAAACCTTCCTGGCAAACCTCGAGAATTGCTTGTATGCTTTTAGAACAGTGGTCACGTGGAACACGAGGACTGGTTTAGAAATCTTCATTTTATCAGTCCGTCAGGACTTCCGTTGGTGCTTCGGTCTACTTGAAATTCGTTTGAGGAAGTAACCTCATTACTCACGGGATAGCAAATAAATAAATGAATAGAACGTATTTTATTTATATAATATATATTTATTATATATATATATATATATATATATATATATATATATATATATATATATATATATATGGTTTTTAGCTTAATGGGTTTTAGTTGTATGTATGTAGTGGTATGTATGTATGTATATCTATATGTATAAATATATATATATATATATATATATATATATATATATATATATATATATATATATATATATATATATATATATATATATATATATATGGTTTTAGCTTGTGCTTGTAGTGGTATGTATGTATATGCAGTTACAGTATGTAGATATATATATATATATATATATATATATATATATATATATATATATATATATATATATATATATATATATATATATATATATATATATGAGTCGTTGTTGGTACACTCTCTCTCTCTCTCTCTCTCTCTCTCTCTCTCTCTCACACACACACACACACACGGACACATACACTTATGACTGATGTCGATTGTTACATTTTGTACTCAAAAAATTCACCGTAGTTTATGCTTTATACTGTTAGAAAGTTCAAATGTCATTTATTCTGAGCGAGTACCTTTACGCTTAAGTGTTTTGAAACTGGCTTTCGAATGCATTTCTGAACGTTCTGTTTTCAAATAGTCGACTGATGTCTCCTAACTAACCAAATGGTTCATCTGTAGGTGGTTATGTTACACTAGATAAAGGATTTTGCTAAAAAGAAGAAATTGGCTTCTTTTTGTTTAATAACTAGATTTCAGAGACCTCTTTCCAACGAAGTCATTGCGGCGTCCTGCGTTACAGCAAAGGTGTCACCGTTGGAGCCCTGAAGCAGCAGCGTCCGAGAAACAACTCAAAACATTTTCGCGTAACCTAATTCCTTTTTCCATGTTAACGTAATAGACTTTCGTGAATGTTCACTGTTTTAGTAGGACACGCGCTTGTAATCCTCGAAATGGGCCAAGTTTGATGGACGTTTATAGAATGAATGTTTCAATGTGGGGAGCACGAAAATTAGGGCAGGTTTATTGCTTTTCAATTTTCATTTAGTGAACAGTGCGGCTGTGAGTGCGTTCCTGTGCTTACAAATGCGCGTTACTTCGTGAATTTCATCTCTACCTTAACTAATGTATCCAGCATTGGTGTTTAATTCCTTTCAGTGTTGTTCAAATACATTTCTTCATTCAGGAATGGTGAAATAGGAAGAGATCCTTATAATTTTACTCGCTTTTATCCACCATGAAAACAAAAAATCCGGTTATGGAAGACCTTTTTGGCGTTGATTGGAAAACGCAAGAGTCAAGGGATCTCAGCCAAAAGGAAAAGGTTTTATAAAACTCGAAGACTGAAATGGAGAAAGCGGAGTAGGACCTGCGCCCCTTCTCCCCCTCCCCCTCCTCCTCCTCCTTACCGTTCTTCACGCCTCTTCATCTGTATGCTGAAAGGAAGGTGTGGCAGCACCGCCCTGCATATTCTCGCTCCCTTAAATTATCGCGGCATAAGTCATCCGCCGATTTATAGCCAAAGTTCAGATCCCATGATTCTGGCTTCCCAGCCTTTGAAGTTTTCGGGATGGGAGGAGGGAACGGGAGCTTGGGACCTTAGAGGGTTTCCTTCCGCTCCTAACGCCACCACTAGCCTCCAGAAGCAGGGCTGCTCAGGCCCTACTTCGCTTTCGTGGCTGCAAGTATTTTGTACCTTCAGCACAACGAACCTTTGTTTAATAATCCTGCCATTTATTCGCAGTCTTGTTGAGGGTACAAACCTGAGAGATGTTTTTAAGTCAGAGTCCAAGTTTGCCTCGTTATGACAGCAATTTAATAACATTTTTCCCTCATGAAACTTCAGTTGTAGAAATACGCTTTTTTGTCGTTGTCGTCATCAAGTGCCGGTGCAGTAAGTCCATCTTTGTTTTTTATTATTCTCTTACATTACCTGTGGAGATGTTCAGTCATTCCTTTGACTAAGTATATGTCAGGCTTAGTCTTCTCTTTCTTTCAATATTAAAATTGCATTAATCACGGAGATGAACAACTTAACTTTTAGGGCTGACAGACGTTGTCTTTGAAACTATATTAGTGTAAATAATGACCAATTCCTAATGTCTGTTTAACAGGTAACTGTCTTCAAGAAACTATATATATATATATATATATATATATATATATATATATATATATATATATATATATATATATATATATATATATATGTGTGTGTGTGTGTATGTGTAAATAATGACCCATTCCTAATGTCTGTTTAACAGGTAACTGTCTTCAAGAAAACTATATATATATATATATATATATATATATATATATATATATATATATATATATATATATATATATATATATATATATATATATATATTATATATATATATATATATATATATATGTGTGTGTGTATGTGTGTGTGTGTAAATATTATTTTCATGATAATTTAGAATGATTATAATACATATTTTTGTGTGAACGATTTATTTTCTTCTGCCTGTTAACTGCTGGCTATTATCCGGGTTACAGTAATTCTGTAGATCTACAAGGAAACTACATTCCAGTATAAGAGCCAGTACAATCAAAAATTTAAAACAGAAATCCAAGTACGAAGTGAATCGAACATACTCTGAAGACAGCGTCCATAATTGCTATAAGCAGCTTCTGGTTCATCAATCAGTGAGCTGTTTTATGCAGCAGCCTACAGGTGCCTTTAAACGATGCATGTTCCCCTCTCCAGCTGAGCAAACCTCCATTACAGGCCACACAAAATCTCATAAGAAATGGGTACAGTATTGTAAGCATTACGGAAAATCGTCGTGAATTGTCGAATTCTTTGTTAATTTCTACTTTTTATTTGGATTTTAGCTTTTAATCTTAAATTTCTTCTGCATTTGCGTATCTATTGCGGTGTATTTTCTCCACTGAAGTATTATGGGCCAAGTGATAGCTGTTTAGTCAATGGCTGAAACAACAGTCAGCAGAGGATAATATGTGGGAAAATATAGTTTTAGCCTTTTGGACAAGAAGTGTAGAAGTAGATGTGTTGTCTGTTATAACATACACCACAAGTGCATCATGATTCAGTATATATATATATATATATATATATATATATATATATATATATATATATATATATATATATATATATATATATGTGTGTGTGTGTGTGTGTGTGTGTGTGTGTGTGTGTGTGTGTGTGTGTGTGTGTAAAGTGTGGGGTGGTGTGTACAGGAATGAGAAGGACAATAAGTAATTGTGTTTGCAGAGATTGAAAGGTGTGTTTTCTGGATGACTTTTTTGACGGGAATGAAAGAAAATCTTGATATTAATACTAATAGATATTACGATTGATAGCCATATTCTCCATATAATTTAAATCATCATCATCTTTCGTTCTTTAAAGAACAGGTAATCTCTATGAACAAATTCTTTAGTAATAGAGATTACGTCTCAGAAGGCTTAGATTATTTTTTTAGGTCTATAAATCATTTCACAACATAAAGGCAGCTTGAACACAGCACAAAACTTCAGCATTCAAAGAAAACTTGTTGTAATTGATATTCCTATTCTGTAAATGTTATGACTGTTGAACTTATTGGGTCTACTGATATGATGCTGCAGAGGTAGTTACGTTGAGCAACCCGAAAAGTACGTTAAGCGCGCTGTCACTGACGTCACCGCTAACCTTATCACACCGTGCCATGAGCAAAGCAATGTAAAAAAAATTAGTTCAAATCACGCAGGTTACGAATTATACCAATGCATAAATGGGACATATTTATATAACCATAGGGAAAATAATACTAGCTGTGAATTCGCCAACTTGTCGACATGTATGATATTGGAAATAAAAAAAAATTTAACACTACTTGGCAACATTACGTTGAGTCTGAGATTTTGGACGATACAAAAAGAATCATGTCGCCTCAGATTTGAGCATGACTGTACAGTACATGTGTGTCGGGGATAAAGAATGAAACACCTGATATTTAAGTGAGTGTTGTGTGATTTTTCTCTCTAGCCACCTCCTAATAATAACAATGGCTATATATACATATATATATATATATATATATATATATATATATATATATATATATATATATATATATATATATATATATATATATAAATATATATATATATATATGTTGGCGGTATATATATATATATATCAACTGCCAGTTGGCAGCAGCCACCAGGAGTACACAAAAACCCCGACTTTGGCCCTTCATAACCCTGGAAATATGCAACCGATCGAGATGAAACTCTGGCTTTAGAGGTTTCCCAGTAAGGTCTCTAATTGTGCCAAATTTCTTCGAAATCCGTTAAGCCGTTCCGGAGATCCAGATATCGATTTTTGGCGTTCAGGGTATGTGGTGGTGGCGGATGAGAGACCTAACATATCTGTGGAGCAATAACGGTAAAAGATACAGCCGTGATGCTTAGTTTTTCTGAAAGCTTGTATTCTGGAGGGGTGCCTTTCGGGGGTTTGTTTTTTGAATTAATGAAATTTTAAAGTTACAGTATACCATCTAAATTAGGCACCAAAGTTCAAATTTCCTGATGCTCAGGTACGGACTGCTCCAGCATTAGAAGAGACGCCGCTTTCTTAATGTTTGTGAATTCGTCCCTTATCTTACGTAACATTTTTTTTATCTAGATGAGAATCAAACGTCTCATTTTTCCATTACATTTCCAGTTACTACAATATTTTGGAAATCTAATGCAATTAACAAGCCCCTCTCTTAACAACTTTTTATCTACGGAAGTCATTTAAATCTTGAGCTGGTGCCATGAATGATCATGAGCCTTGAAAGTTTTGCAGTAGCGAGCGGATGCGAGACTGACAGTGCACACTGTTTTCGACAAGTGTCAAGTTACCCGCTCTTCATTAACGCGAACCAAAGGTTTGTTGAGTTAAGTTTTAAGTCTAATTTAACATAGTTCTCGAAAAGCGTTAATGGCAGTTTTTTTTTTTTTTAAGCAATGAATTCCCTGCATTTTGGCGTGAAGGAACCGTCTTCCTGGAGTAGCCAAACGGTTTAGTATTCCCAAGTTGAGGCATCTAGTACTACTTGCATCTGTTATGATTGGTGTTTTTACTTCTGTCTCACCTGTTCTAATTGGTGCATTTACATCTGTCTATCAATAAAATTTTACGTTGTTTATTGTGGCTCTTGGTGAGTATAATAGTATTTATACGCAATGCATTTTTATTTTAGACACCCCATTATTAGGTCTGTTGTAAAATATCAGTGACATGCTTTGCAAGGCTACGACAGGTCTCGCTGCTTGGAAAGTTGATTCCTTCCATATGTCGATCTTGAAAGCATAGAACGAAGTTTATTTTCCAAAAATTCCACTTTGATCTGAGGTCTTCTGTCTCTGATATAGTGGTATAATGTTCAATTTTCTTCTTTCTTTTCCTTATAGGTCTAAAACCCGAAGTTTTAAGAAAATGTATTGTAGTACTATCAAGTTTCTATGGCTCAGTATTCTTAGGCTTATTAGCGTCTAGCATGCGTTTTTTATCCGATGGTCCTTTAAAATTTCTCTTAAGACTCATATAGCTTTAAAAGTACTTTTTTAATCAAGCAAGAGCCAATTTAATGATGAACCATTTGATCAAGGTAAGGAGGTAGTTCAGGATGTCAAGGAAAAAACACGATGATGTGTAGTGAGCATAAAGTGCAACCTTACGAAATGTCAGATCTGTTTTACTCTTTTCATATTTTCGTGTATAGGTAAAACTTGGCCATCCATGTATTTCGATCAAGAACTCCAATTGATGACCCTAGAGGAGGAGGAGACCTTGTACCCGAACAATAACTAACGTTACCGTATAGGCCTATATGGTAATAATCTCCTGCGGTCATTCAGACTAAAGCTGCTCTCTCTCTCTCTCTCTCTCTCTCTCTCTCTCTCTCTCTCTCTCTCTCTCATACTACAACACTGACGATATTTTTTTCCAACAAGCTTATATTCCCTCACTTCCACAATTTATGGAGGTAATGTAGCTTCCCTTGATTATTGCTAAATTACCAGATTAGAGAAGTATTATTATATTATACAGTAGTGTTTTTCCTCTTCTTCAGCAAATATGCATTAATCATAGAGGAGCAGAAGAGAGCTGTTACATTGTGCATGAAAAAGGGAAAGCGAAAAGAGAACTAATCGAAAACCAGTGAGTAGGCCTACTTCACATATGATGGAGAGCCCCTACAGGCATCATAGTATTAAACTAGACCTATAAGAAAGTATGCTAGTATATGTCTGAACATATGGAGATATTTGATAATCAGGCACGCTAGCCTATTCTACCTAACTTGGGTGGCGACTAGACCTAGACTAGCCTTGATCCTGAACCCGGGAAAACCATTGTAATTAGGCTAATAATATAATCTATTCAACTCTTACCTGTAGTGCATAGTTTAATCTTTATTTTTTTATATATATCAACCGCCACAGTAGTTGGCGGTTAGTAAAGCCGAAGTACACAAAAACCCCGACTTTGACCCTTTATAACTCTGGAAATATTCAACCGATCGGGATGAAATGTGGGCTTTAGAGATTTCCCACTAAAGTCTCTAATCGTCCTAATTTTATCGAAATCCGTGCAGCCGTTCCGGAGATCCGGATATCGATTTTTGGCGTTCCGGGGATGTGGTAAGGTGGGTGGGTTAGGGACCTAAATATCTGTGAGCAATAACGGTAAAAGATACAGCAGTGATGCTTAGTTTTTCTGAAAGCTCGCATTCTGGAGGGGTGCCTTTCCGGGTTTGTTTTTTTGAATCAATGAAATTTTAAATTTACAGTATGCCATCTAAATTAGGCACCAAAGTTCAAATTTCCTGATGCTCAGGTACGGACTGCTCACAGCATTAGAAGAGACGCCGCTTTCTTAATGTGTGTGAATAGCAAGTGGCGTTAGGAGAAGTTGGCCGACTTACTATCTTAATTAAAAATGATCACACGTTGAATTTACCTACTTGGTTTTGGTTTTCTTGATCGTTGACCTACCATAAATAGAGCCTCAATAGTTAGAACGTTTTCACACACACACACACACACACACACACACACACATATATATATATATATATATATATATATATATATATATAATTGTATATATATATATATATATATATATATATATATATATATAATATATAAATTGTGTACTTATGCAGCAAACGAGCTGAGCTGACAGTAATCACGGAGAAGCCACATAGGTCTAAGAAAACTATATCTAAAATGTAAATAACCCCCGTTCCTTTGTTAC
>NC_089798.1:9090196-9107696 GCF_040412425.1 Macrobrachium rosenbergii
GAAAATTTAAGGATGTGAACGTGTTTTCTTTATTGTGATTTATGATCGTGGCAGTGAAAAGGTGTGAAGCGAAAGGCTAACAGGCGAGGTTACAAACCTCCCTGAGCCCTAAGGCACCCGTCACTAGGAGAGAAAGCCCGATAGTAGCGAGTCCTGGCAAGTGGCAGATGGCCAGTAAGGAAAAATGAAATATCTACCGTTGTAGAAAAATCGGAAAAAATAGGAAATCTACGGAGTTTTAAAACCGCATTTAACTTACTTTGAGCAAAGAAAAAACAAGAGCATCGCTCTTTTAGTCGTAGGGGTCGATGGAAGGAAAGGAAGAAATTTTAAGTTTTAGAAAAAGAAGCACAAATAGAAGTAACAGCTTAAGCGGTACTTAGAGCGATAGTTGAAAAATTCGGTCGTTGGACGTGAGGCGGCCGAAAAATCGGAAATGAAAGGTTTTAGTGGGAGAAACAGGATAATTATATCGATATAATTGTCCTGTTTCTCCCTGTTGGTGATAGTAGTTAATCATTTTGATTGGTAATTACCAATCAAAATGATTAACTACTATCACCAAACTTGCTCGGAAAGCTCCTCGGAGATGGGAAGGCAATATTGGTCGCAGAGTTCTCTAATCACACAGTTCCAACATTTATCTATGTCACCATTCCAGCAGTCGGAACATGAGTGGGAGAACCAACCTTCCATAAAATTCTTCAAGATGTCATGGAGATCTCTACGAGTGATTGCCGTGTTAGGCCCTTGATCTTCTGGTTGAAGAGGTGACCTTGAGGCTTGAGGTTCGGCATCGGGGTTGGGAATAGGTTGAGGAGGAAGTGAGGATGCTTGAGGTTTAGGGTTTGGAGTGGTTGAGGGTGAGGGGGTGGGGGTGTTAGCTGCTCAGTTTGAGTCCCTTTCTCGTGACACGAAACAGGCGCTGCTTCCACCACTTGTTTGGTTGTTTTGACTCGTTGCTCTGGGGGTGTCGTTGGTCTGGGTGCCGGTGCTGGTGTAGGAGTTGGTCTTGCTTGATTGGTTCTTGCTTTCAACTGTGCAATGCGGTTAAGTCGGGCACTCCGTTGTTTAAACCATGCATGATGGCGTTCAGAACAGTTGGGGGAACCTGGGTGTTGTAGGTTCCCCTTTTTTCAATGTCTCGTGTTTCTTGCTATAGATGGCGCAGATTGCAGGGCTCTGCAACGGCCCTGGTAATGACCATATCGCTGACATCTGCAGCACCTGAGAGACTCTGGCGTGTATTCCTCTGTGGGGAAGTATCCCCATATCCTAAGCCATACTTAGCTCGGGACTGGTCCTCTGAAGGTGACAAGGATCTTCCGTGAAAGTGCTTTGTATTTGGTTAAACAACTCTCGACGTTCACAATATGGGAGAGCTCCAGAAGAGCGTCCAAGGGGAGCTCTGTTTGATTATTGCAGATGATGGCCTTGTTTAATTTCTCATTTGGGTTTAGTAACTGAAAATCTGTGTTGGCCTTCAGGAGGTCGACTGTTGCTCGGTCTTTTGGAGTAATGGCAAATTCTCCTCTGTGATTCGGCCGTGCTGAGATGATGATGCCCGGGTTGTTTTTTTGAAGCACTACTGCTGCAGTATACGAGGTCCGTTCTTCAGCAGGAAGCGGTCGAAACTTCGGTGATGGAGGGTACTCATTTGCGTAGGAGACTGGAGGGGGAAGGGGTAAAAGCTGAGGGGGATGGGGGTAAGACAGAGGAGGAGGACGAGGGTCCGAGGACATCGGAGGACGAGGAGGAGAGGTTTGCTAGGAAGAGGAGGAGGTGGAGGGCGGAGGGCAAGATGAATGGGTAGGTTGTTGAGGTGTTGCCTGGTCGCTACCGGATCTCTTCTTCGAAGCTGGAGGGCGAGCTTCGTCCGTGAACTAACGATAAGGCGGCGGTCTTTTCTTCCTGTGTCGAGTTATGGCATCATCATCTTTCTTGTGGCGATAAACACTTCCAACCATTGAGGATAATCCAAACAACAGCTGCTAAGGGCGAGTGATAAAGCCGTGAAACTTCCGAAACAGTATAGGAATTAGCACTAACTAGGGGGGGGTGTGTCTTATTACATAAGACCCTGATTTATTCAAAACAACAACAGATAGGTCAAGGGCTCTTGCGAGCGGGAAAGTAGTGCCTGACACGAGGCAAAAAAATAGAGATTAGTGCACAGTCATATGTGTTTGTTTGAGAATGGAGAATGGTACATAATTCTATATACAAGTTGCGAACAGAGTTCTGATAAGTATATCTGAAAAGCTGACATTGTATTACCTCTATTGGGAATGATACATTTGACCTGACATTATGAACGACAGTATTACAGAAAAACGATGTATGGTGTCTATGGTGTCGACTGTTTCTTAAATGCGTGTGCTCGGCGCGTACGTCAGGAGATGCTTGTTGTGAGGAACGGATGCCCGTAGGGTGAGAGTTCAGATGGCCAGGTAAGACGGACGATTGTGTAGGTACGTGTGGGACCCTACAACATAAACAATTGTGCACAGTAGTTGCGTATAGGCGGGCACAGTTTTTGCAGCAACCATTACTTATGCATTATCGTGGCTTAGGAATTTTGATATTAATCTGTTCAGGAATATAAATACAGATTTCTGAGTTTCAAATCAGTTGTATTACAAACAGCGAATGATTTATTAACTCTTTTCATTTGTATTCTTTTTATAGTCCTTTAAACCTTACTTATCTTTTTAACTTTGAATGATATATTCTTAATCTAACCTATTATCACAGGCATCGACTGACTCGTATCAATTCTTTTTCGCCCCACCTCTGTATTTCATGTTTAACACAGAAATAATGTAAATTCCAAGGTCAAACTAATAAGAACAATAGAAATTTATACCCCAAAGGAAGGGGAAATTCAAAAGAATTAGTAACAGGGCGAGTACAATAACAGTGAAAAGGTGCTGAAAAGCCAGGCTGGGAGGACACAGAAATTTATGCACATTCATTTATCTAAAGCAAAATAAAAAGAGTACCATATTACTGGACTGAATGTATTCTATGTGGAGCTACAGAGTGAAAGGGCCTATAGAACAGCTGCATTAAAAACTTAGCTAATAAAGTCAAGTGACAGATTGTGGTTCAGTATAAATCAATAAGACGAATCAGATTTCAACTTCTAAGAATGAGAAATAATTGAAATTGCAAAAGTTTGCATAGGTCTCGAGTAAGGCCTTATTTATTTTGTTTCTTGACTGTAACTTCCGAG
Source organism: Macrobrachium rosenbergii (assembly GCF_040412425.1). Lineage (NCBI taxonomy): Eukaryota > Metazoa > Arthropoda > Malacostraca > Decapoda > Palaemonidae > Macrobrachium > Macrobrachium rosenbergii. Next base: position 9,093,432 of record NC_089798.1, read on the forward strand.
TTTTTATTCACTACCGTCCAACACTTGCAAAATTGTATTCAGGTTATATTCCTAGAGATTTTTCTCTCCACAATGATATAGATTGGAGAAACAAGTAAAAAATGCGCCTCGGCGCAATCGAGTTTTCTGTACAGCATATGTCGTTGTATGAAACACTCACCCAAGGCCCATGAAACTCTCAGCCGCGGTCCATGAAACTTACAGCCACGGCCCGATGGTGGCTTGTGTTGTTGGCACCTATAGCGATACCAGACGCACGATCATGGATAACTTTAACCTTAAGTAAAAATAAAAACTACCTTCGGTAGGCTAGATGGCTGCAATTTGGTATGTTTGATGATTGGAGGGTGGATGATCAACATACCAATTTGCAGCCCTCTAGCTTCAGTAGTTTTTAAGATCTGAAGGCTGACAGAAAAAGTACGGACGGACGGAAAAAACCATCTCAATAGTTTTCTTTTACAGAAAACTAATGTTTGTAGACTTTAGCACACTTTTAGGCCTTAGGGCTTTACACTTTACACCATTCCTGATTTTTTTCTTTTACACTGTACAACAGTTTCTGATGTGAATTTAACTGTAATATGAACATACAGTAATTCATCACTCTGTTAACAATTATTTTCATAGTGTATGTTTTCATTTTGTACGGATGATCCACGCACAAAGATTACATATTATGAAAGAATTCTCATACACATTTGAATAAAAGGAAACAGCACGACTTTAGAGTACTCATATTGGCACGTGATAAGGAAGGCAGACTTTTCTTAAAGTGAATGATACAGACTTGAGGAGCAGTGCCAAGATGCTAGGGTTTTTTAATAGTTTTTGAGTTTTTAGAATCTCGTGTTTCGTGAATAGCTGTTAAAATGATTTCCACAGTGGAAAGTAATAGACTCAGCGGATTCCTACGGTTTCAGGAGAAATGACATCAATTAGTGTAACGGCTAGTTAGGACACGACTTTCAGGTTTGAAACAATTCACATTCCCAATTTCATCCATAGAACAAACTTTAGAGGATTTAACTAAATTGTTGAACTAAGATGTTTACTGATCAATCCCAGTTGAAAATCAGTCCTCCTTTAGGGAAAGCAAGGGCATTTTGCACAGCTCTCGTCCATCTTCAAGTCTACAATGCATGGAGCATTATCTTTAATTGTCTGTTAGGTTGCGATTTACCCTGTATTAAGCTTCCTCCAACAGTAGTACAGGTTATCACTAGGACACAACAAGCTGTGGCCAAACCACGGCAGTCTTTGTTAAGTAGACTGCTAGTTGGAAAAACATCACAAGTGGTGACTTCTGTCTTTCTTTCTTTCCTTCCCCGTAAGTCATAACTTCTTTGGGCTCTACTTTCTTGTGAGGTGCCTTTGATATCTGCTTGGGGTTTTCTCTAGATTACCCTTTTGATGATTTGTTCTTGTTAAAATGCTGCGCTGGCTTGAATGATGATGAAAGGACATGGTAATGTAACCTGGCTGCCCTGACATTCTGAACATGGCAGAAGTTATATGGCCTAAATGCCAGCCATGTGTCACTTGTTTTCCCCATTTTATGGGCTTATGGATGTCTGATTTCCTACACTGCCTAAATGTGACGGCTTTGCCTTGACCATCAATCATTTGGAATATTGAAAGAAAGAAAAACACCTCTTTAGAAATTACAGCCACGAAAGGAAAGAAAAAGCAACATTACTATACTCATTTTGGGAATCTAAGGAGCAGCTAGCTAGAGTGGAGTCTTATTAGTGGTTTTCTTCTTATTTGTGAGGGGTTAAAGTCATGACTAGTATTTCATTAAGGTCTGTTACTATAGGTCGATAAGAAATGTAATGTTGAACATGTATAGTAAAATGCATAGCCTTTACAAGTTATTCTTTCCTCACACATATGACAACACTAGACAAGCTACATTTTTCATTTTTATCTAAGCGGGGAGTTACCATAATTATTCCGTGGCTTCCTTAGGGCATATGACTTTTCCCACAGTGTTAGGGTATAAAAGACCCTATAGCTATAGTAAGCAGCTTTTCTGAGAAGCGGGCACTGTAATCATATCAGCGTTTTCTAGTCTTTGATAGTGCCAACGTGCCCTTTGACTATTTTGGGTTTGAATTCTATTGCCTGAGGTTATATTAAGCACTTTTTTCGTCAATTTGTTCTTCCGCTTGCCTATTTAAATGTGTTCGGCAGGCTTAATAGAAGTGCTAAGGATGCATGGTGCTTTATCCGGTGATTACTTACCAGTGCCTTATCATTTATTCTTTTCTTCATTTTCTTCTTTGACCATCATTTTCAAAGCTATCACTGCCATTCTTCCTTCAGTTGAAATAGCTGCCCTGGAGGGAACTTTGCTTTGCGTGTTGTGTCAACTGCTGTGTTGGGCAGTTTTATCCAACATTTTTTTTTTAATTTATAGGTTATCTTTCCTTTTTTCTGTATATAGTCATGTTCGTGCTCATATTATTATTGCAATCATTTTCATCGAGTGTACTTTTCAGTATTAAGTCATTTTTTATTGGGTTTTGTTTTTATGCCTGCTTGGGATATGGGGCAAATTCCTAGTCAGTATGTTGCAAACAGCATGAGTATCATTTGAAGAATTGTATCATAAGGTGACCTTGTAATTGCTTCAAGACAGTATAATATCATTTACAGAAACTTTGGTTTCTCAACCGGCTTTCTATGCTTCAAGGAACCAGCATTGCTTAAATGTGAAGACATTCTTAGGCCATGGAGTGGTACTGTACATTATGGAGTACCTTACATTTTTATAAGTCCTGTTATTAATATAATTATAAATGTCATAAGATCCAAGTCTTAATGGCAGTCATAACTTCTGTTTGTGTGTCCATCCAGACTTAGATGATGTGATTTTTATTGTCTGCTCGGCATCTTTGCTAAGATATGGAAAGGTGGTAGAAATCTTTTATTTATATTGGATGGTGGTCTCAATAATCACCATAGGATATGGCTGAATTTTGTTTCTCCTGCGGTTTTCGTGGTTTAAGAACTTTAGACTTTGTTCTGAATTTGGCAGCAACAAATCATGAATGAGGCTCTGCAAATTTGATCATTCCTTGGACGTAGTATTCAGTGGTTCCAAGTTTTACAACACTCATGCAAGTATGGTTTATTCTCCAATTGGATTTGTAATCATACCCTAATCTTGTTAGTAATTACCAAAGAGCAGGTTGTCCGTACTGTGTCAGGTTCCAGTGAAATATGTATATAAAATCTCAGTTTAACTGGGGTGGCAGTTTGCATGATTATCCACATTTAAATTACCCTCACTTATATGAAGAAGTTGAGCCTGTTGTTTTTTAAGTAAAGGGTTTGTGAGCATTTATTGATAAGCAAATTCCTCCTCGCATGGTGAACTAATTTATGAAACAAAATGATGATTGTAGATGTAGTTTTCCAGTAAAAAGAAATCCTGTCATTTTTACGATAAGAATATCTTTGCCATAAAAATAGATATACCCAAATAGGAGCTGCGGCTTAGAGTTTACTCTTTAGTTGAAAATTAGCCGAATTATATTATAAAAGAAACCCATTCAAGTACAGCTCAGCAACATCAGTGGTGGTCTACTGTCAAAACTGTCATTTTAGGCGTTGACTCAATTCCCTTGCCAGATGGCTGTGTCACTCACTGTCCAAAATAACTGGCAAGCCCTTTGGCTGATTGCTTTTGACTGTAAGCAGAGTAATGTGAGCTCCTCTGTGTATCCATATTTTCCTGTAGCTAAATGACTGGTCTTGCTTTTTGGTCATTTCAACTTCAGATTAATTTACTTGACCCAGGTGAATATGGAAACGTTGAATCAAGGGGTATTGTTCTTTTTTTGTGAAGACTGTTAATTACCTTTTCCTAAGTTATCAGCTATTTTTGTAAATTAGCTAGAAGAGGCTCTTTTTGCATATGTCGAAGAATCGGTAATTTTACTCCAGTAGCTAAATTTGGAAGCAGTGGCTCATGCCCTGCAAGTCACTCCACAGATTCTATAACTCTAGTATTATCTAAAAAATTTTAATTAATGTTGTGAGGAAGCCTGGATGTATATGATGAAAATATTCATCTGTTCCCTAACTTACAGTTTGGCAGTCAGAACGGTATGGGTCTGCTTGATGCATTTCTTTGTTTCCGTTTTTTCTACAGAAATCTATAGATTCTAGTTAGACATGTGTGCTGCTTTTTAAGTATGTTTATCATGGTGCCCTGATTTTCAAATTTAGACAGACATGAGTTGGGTGAGTATTTCTTGGTTTTTTATAACCTACAGATTGAAGAGAGTACAGTACTTGCTGATGGCTACAAGAATGTAATCTCTGGTTTTCCTCAAGCTAGTGTTCTTTTCCATTGCCGTTTATATGATAGGCGCATGAGATGTGGTTTGGTCTTGAAAACAAGTTGGTTGCCTATACAGATGATGGTACATTATTTGCATCAGTCCCATCTCCTGATTTAAGACCTGTAATTACAGATTCTTTTAGAAGAGACTTAGCTAACATTAGTTCATTGTGCAAATTATGGGGAATGAAAGTGAACCAAACTATACCGTGTTAGTAGGTCTAGAACACTTGATCTCTTGCGTCCGGAAAGTTCTATTGATACAGAGTTTTTAGCTACATATGCCTCATTTAAAGCTAAAAGTTTCAATATTGATTGCAAATTTACTTTTGAGAAATATCCAGTTCATCTCTACATTTATTACACAAACATATTGGTGTGATGAGGAAGTCTTTCAAGATTTTTGAAGATCTGTCTATCCTTAGAAAATATTTTAACCCTTTAATGGCGTATTTTGAATATTGTTCCCTAGTTCAGCAATTGACATGCATCTTAATATGTTGAACAAAAATTTTATATCTGTTATATTTCTTATTCCTGATCTAGGTATCAATGGCTATAAAATTTTTCATGCTTCTGATCATCATTTGCCTTCAGATCTCCCGAAGCTGTACGACCCATAACATATTAATAGTCGTGCAAGTAATTCTAACAGTCTTGTCAATTGTTTTCGGAGGTCCAATACCACTCAGTTTTCCAGAATTTTTGGTCTAGCCATGATCTAATTATGGAATGGTCCTAGTCATGCACTGGAATCATTACAATTTCAGAAGTTCAGGCTAATGCAGATGTAGTTTATTGAGCATGCCCGCAGGAGTCTCACTTCATTGTATTAATTTTGTTATCTCGTTGAGTTTTCTGTTTTTGGTTCTCTTAATTAGTTTATTCTTTAGTTCTCTATTTCTTGTTGACAGTGGGTTGTTTTCCCTGTTGGAGCCCTAAAGCATTTATTATTATTCCTTTCCTGCTAGGATTACAATGTGGCTGATAATGATGATAATAGTAGAATAGGTTCATTGATGGAAAATAATAAAAGGATAATTTTATCATCATGAGAGATTGATACAAAGTCTACTGCTCACTTTTGCAGGATATGTGACTATGATTGATATCTAGAATGAACTCGTGAGTTTTAAATTTCCCTACAAATTTGTGATAGCATATCACTGTAAGTCTTGAATCCAGATGAGAAGTAAATGGCATTATCTCTAAATAAATGGAGATGCTTATTTCCTTCCCGCTTTGCATGGAAACCGCATCTACATTTACTTCTCAAGGCTTTCGAGTGTCAAGGGTATCAAAAAAGTGTGAGGAAATCGAGAAGTTAAGAGATCAGGGGAGCCCTTAAAAATATAGGAGTAATACATTTTCTCATGCTGAAAAAGCATGAAGCTTTCCTCAAAATAAAAATATTTTTCTATTGTAATCATCTGAGTAAATATTACCAGTTTCTGTAATAATTTCCTATCCAGGATAAAGAATTACTACAATTGGGCATAAAAAATTGCTACGAAAACCGAAAGATGCCGATTATAAGTGCCAACCTGCCATTCTCTCTTTTGCGAGTCCATCAAACTGCCTTGCTTGCTCGCTTCCAGCCATTTGTAGAGTTAATGATTTTCTCTTTGTGCTTTTTAACTAAATAAAGGTCTTGAAAATAAGGAATTAAAGATTTTTCAGTTAATGTTGTTGTGTTAGTTTTGGTGTTTCAGTTGGTTTATCAAAATACCGATAATGTTTCTCAATTAATCCCTCCAATTGAGGCAAAATGGAACTCGTTTCAAATATTTAGGTCATCATTTATTAATAGCTAGTAAGACATCTGCGTAGCTTACTTAATTAGTGGATATGAAGAGTTTCGAGGGTAGCATGTAATAAATCTTCAATTACAGCTCAAAAGTAAAAAATATATTACGAATCATAGGATTGTTGCTAGTATTGTTAATAATTAGTTCCCATGTGTATGGGTAATTGTAATACTCGCTGTGTTTCGATAACAGAATGTTTCTTGAATTAGCGTTGACACCCCCGAACCCCTGAGGTTTCTTTGGTGTCCTAACTGTCCAAGAGATCCCCTGTTGGTGTGGTAATTACATTACCGCAGCTATCACCTCACCTCGTCCTGAGATAATTAAATTTAGTTCGCTTTAAATTTCTTGTATGTTCTTTGTGCGTGGTAAACCCTGGCATATATTCTTATTTCTTTAGAGGTGTAGGTTCCACTCACTTCTTTATTCTGTATTTTATTACTCATTCATTTATATCGTTTATATACGTGTTCTGTTATGATGAAATTAATTGTTTATAGTTTTTCCACAAACACAAGCACGCGCACACACACTCGAACACAGTTATATATACATACATACATACATACATACATATATATACATATATATATACTTATATGTATATTTTTATGTTTGTGTGTGTCCTTTTTATAACATAATGGATAATATACATTGGAATAAGTTGGTTTCGGGAATCTTATCAACATATGAAAATTGTAAACATTTGTTGTGCAAGATATCTGTCTTATAAATGATTATATCTCACTTTGTAAGGATAAAAAAGGAACATTTTCAGTAATAATAATAATAATAATAATAATAATAATAATAATAATAATAATAATAATAATAATAGTAGTAGTAGTAGTAGTAGTAGTAGTAGTAGTAGTAGTAGTAGTAGTAGTAGTAGTAGTAGTAAAGAGGGGTTTGGAAGCTTGTATACGAATGCTGCTTATTATAATATTTCTTTAAAAATTATAGCTACATCAACGGAGTTTGATTTGTAGTGAAGTTTCTCAATTTTTCTTAGTAATTTCCTTCTTTGTAAAGGAAGAGTCACATAATACTTTCCAATTATCAAGGGTGGTATGGACACACAAAGGTACGCTTTCATTATACTAATACAGATAAAGCGTTACTTATAAAAGCACAGCAATATGGCCTTTAACTTTTCGCTGCCATACAACCTAACGTGATCTCAATGAAAGCTTGAAATCCATTGAAGAATGAATCTGCTTTTGAATGTATTTATGCTTGACAGGGGGAAGGGAATGTGATGGCAAGGGCTATGGGAGTACTGCTCTGGCGTTAATTTTTTTGTCAGTGGTCCTTGGTGACAATCTTGCTGATCACCTAACAGGCACGTTGTTGGGTGATTGTAATAGCCTGGGGTAACCAGCTGCAGGTCTAGATCCTTAGGGGTCTCATCTGGCAGTCTAATCTGTGGTTACATTATCGATAGATGTGGTTGTCTTTGTAGATGGCTTCCTAATATTCACTGGTAAGAGAAGTGGTTCCTGCTTTACACTAAAGGGTAGTGCTTCTAGGATGTGGAGGCAACGGAAGTCCTGATAAGTCTGGGTGATGCTTATGTTGGATATTTAGTAGGTACTGGTCAGTTTAATGCTTTTTTTTTGTTCGTTGTAGTGCCTCTGATGGCACCATCTTGAGCGTTGCCTGAGATTTCATGCCATGTTCAAGAGGTCATCCCAATAAATGTGGCGGGGCATCCTTTAACATGGCATAGGAACTGGTAGACCATGTTAGTCTTTCTAAGGACATTTTCATCTTCCTGATGGGCAGAGATCGCATTTGTAGGGTAGTAAATTTTGATACTGTTCTATCCTGGCAGAGTGGACCATTCCCAGTGATCTTTATATTCTTTGCTTAATTGATGGTTAGAATAACCATTACCATTTAATACCTAGACGGTTCTGGAATGCCATAAAGAGTAGTTTGAAAGAGCTTTTTAAGCAAATGCCATGATGACATTCCGCTTATATCTTTCAGGGCACTGACTTCATCCTTTAGGAATGAGGCTCAAGTTAGTTCATTTCCTGTATACTTCTGTTTAAAAATGAGCATTATTTGTGAAATGAGGATGTCAGATGAAAATGAGTTTTCCTTTAGTGCCAGTTCTGCGTGTATAGCAAAGGATCATACGTTTTTCAAATTGCTTGTACAATTCTTAAGACTAATTCTGGATTCCCAGCATTTCACTGGACGGCGACACAGCCTAGTAAGGGATGCATCCTATAAATGAATGTTCGGGGACTAACTTCATAAAAGAACAGTAAGGGTCTCAAAGAGAAATGGGTAATTCTCTTAACCATTAGATAGGTACTTCATTTAGCTTTCGAAAATATATTCAACTCTTTGAAACCTCGTGTTGTAAGTAAACTTGCCTTTTACTTCGGTACTAGGCCTTATGTTATGGACGTGGAGGATTGATTGATTGCTTTATGAAATTTAAGCTTTCAACCGGGGCGCCTTCGGCCATTCAGCATGGAGGAGCTCTTGTGTTCATTTACTCGCTGTCCTTCTATTCTCAGGACGAAAGAAGAAGATTCTCTTTTAAGAACCTGGCTATTTTATTTTAAGCGTATTTTATCTTTCACAGTAATCTACATCATCGTTAGGTCACCTTCTGTTGATCAAGAACAAGATATCTTTTATTTGAAATACCACTCTCATGTGAAGTCACGTAAGTAATACGTCATGTGCTTGTATCTGAAAATCGAAACTCGATGATCAAGTAATGTTATCAATTATACACTTATATATATATATATATATATATATATATATATATATATATATATATATATATATATATATATATATATATATATTTATATATATACATTTATATATATATTTATATATATATATATATATATATATATATATATATATATATATATATATATAAATATAAATAAATGTGTGTGTGTACATGTAATACTTGGGTATTTTAACCTGACATCTTGGTGCTAGTTATGTAGTAGAATACATTGCAAATGACTTTCTAGAATAATAGTAGTAAGATCAAGACCTGTGCTAATTCTGTAGCCCTGTAAAAGATGCAAAGGACTGTAGTCAAAATATCAATTTTATTGATGAATAAAAACATACATGCAAGTCTAATGGAATGCCAGCAACCTTGAGAAAAGGGTGTATTCTCCCGTGGAAGAACTAAAAACGCGCTAACTATTTTTCGATGTTCAGATTCATTCATTCAGTTGCTGACACTTCGGTCACGAATTTTTATTTAAAGTTTTCCTGTCGAGAGATGAATTCGTAAAATAAGTGAAAGGAGTATGGTTCAGAGTTAGACATTTGGTTCGGAGACAGTTTTTTTTTTTTTTTTATAAGGAACTTGTATTTTGGTGGTTTAATGTCGACTGTTTGGTAAAGTGACAAATTATAAGAAGGAAGATAGTGCAAAAGAACAGTAACTAATGTTCATAGGAAGTAACTTTGTGTTTACCCTCTTTATGGTTGGGAATCCAGATTTCTTACTGTTTGTCTATTTCATGAGGGTATTTTAGGAGCAGAGGGACGGGAAAGTGACGGATATTTGATTCAAAAATGGAGTTTTCTGTCTTAAAAACTATTGCATTGCGGTAATTGTAACACACTAAGACTTAACACAGGTATATGTGGAAACTGTATTAGAAAATTTCATGAATTCACTTAATTACAGTATAAATTTCTGTCTGTATCAAAAAATCATAATGATGTTAACTTTTGGTAAAACCTTTTCCAAAATATCATTTGGGTTGCTTAAGATTACCAACACTGAAGAAAATTTGACAGATTCACGGATGATTATATAGAGAAAAGTTGGAAAAAGAACCCCAAAACTTATTTCGTTAGGTTTCCATTATAATCCACCGCTTGTTCACTTGGAACAATTAGAATGCTCTAGTAAGTAATGCTAATGAATGTACCTCAAAGCTGTGGGCATAAAGGCTGTAAGCGTTGTGCCAGTAAGGTAATTTTTGCTTTTTTCGGTAAATATAAAAATTACCTTGCTGGCAAAACGTTTCCAAAATCTATACCCATGGCTTTTAGGTACATTCATGAGCATTACATACTAGAACGTTCTGATTATTCCAAGTTAACAGAAACACAATCTTTTTTTTTTCAAACTCCTGTTTACACGAGCAACTTTCTTCGAACACGAAATAAGTTTTGGGGTTGTTTTCCTGATTTTAGAATTTAGGGGTAACAGCCCATCTCAAGGTTCAGTTATATCTTTCGTGAACAATAGTCTTTCGTGTCCTGGTAATGCAGTTCCAATGATCTGTTAGCTTCAGTTGTAGGATGCAACTTATCCTTATATTGTGACAAAACAGCAGCACGTCCATAGTAACTTGAATCTATTCGTAATGTACACTTTTTCAGAATCAGTCCCACTCAATATTGGGGCTGATGCCAGTTTTGGCTCAGTTTACCCTTTTATCCAAATCTCACTAATATTTACCTCAGATTTCTTCTTTTCCCCTTTAAATTATTCATTAAGGGGCGCGGCAGTTTTGGCGAAATCCCCTCTTGATATTCTATAGATATGTTCATTATCTTCAGTCTCTCTTGTATGCCAAGTTTCTCCTTGCATTCAGTGTCCTATCTGCTTCACTGTTTACACTAACTTAATTGAAGTTAGCAACACAGAAATATCCAGTTCAGTAATCACGAATGGAAAAAACTGGCTAAGGCTTGACATCTGCAGGCAAGCTATTCTTATTCTCTTCTGCTAGATTTTGTTTTGCTAAGTATTCCTCAGGCACTTCTTACAGGTTGTCAATGCACACTTTCATAGGTTTCGTTCCAGTTTTATGCAGCGTGCACACTCCCATCTTCCTCTTGCCCTACCCGTATAGTTTGACCAACTAGTCTCGAATAGCAATAAATAATATGTATTTCTGTCGATATTTCCACTCATTACAAAATTCATGAAATATGTTACAAAGACTGCAAAGAAATAAATGAGAGTTCTAAACAAGACCAGAGCATAGATTTAATGTTATTTCTAATTAACAAGAAAGGAAAGCTGTCAGAAAAATTTGGCATGAAATTGTATCATTCGCGAAATAAAAGCAAATGGGATAAGTTTATCTTGTATACTCTCCACAAAATCAATTTTTAGCAAATTTAGAGATGCAATTTTCACAGACAGCAGTGTATTTATTACAATAAAGTTTCATGACATTTGACACTTTTTTTAGGGCTTTTAACGCTGTTGATTCTGTTTAAATGAAAAAAGTTCATTTATTATGTTTAAATAAGCAAAGAATCATACCAAAAATTATACACTTTATATATTATCTACATGTTCACTGATATGTAACGCTTAGTGAACGTAAAGGTACTACCTACATGTGAATGATGTTTGATTTTTAAGGGGTTCAGCTGGAGACGATAGGCATTAATTTAAAAAATAAAAATTATAGGTAGAAAAATAAACTAGAGTAGAGAGAGGAGAATTTGGTGAAGCCTTACTACAGTATGACAGGCATCATCTTATGGAATAAAACTGAGTAACTGACTGGGGCTTGAAGGAATAAAAAAAGAACTAGTAGTGCTGCGGAAGATACCAAATGAATAAGGAACCTATTATGTAACAAATGCATTAAAAGCAGAATTAGAATGGTATAACATTACGTATATACCAGGAGAGTGTACGGAAGGATGCTGGTCACTCAAGTAATATAAGTAATAGAAGGATTGATATGGTAGAAGCAGATGTGGTTTAGACAAGGAATAGGATGTGTGAATCAAATCTTTATTATAAATTAATTATATGACAAGTTTGGAGGTAAAATGTAAAATCTGTATGTGACATACATGGACTTAGAGAAATCTTGATAGAAAGAATTTGACGGAAATGCAGCGTGTATTAGAATTTGCTGGAAGAAAAGTCTTTAGGCTTGTGTAAAAATGGGTGCAAGCTATTCTCAAGTTAAAGTGAAAGCGATATCATTTGGTTATTTGTGACTGAATATTTGAAACTTACAATATCAAAGACAGTATGGACAAATGTTTATATATGTATATATGTATATATATATATATATATATATATATATATATATATATATATATATGTGTGTGTATATATATATGGTAGAAAGTTTAAATCAATTCTTAACTTTCTTAATGCCTGAATGGATAATGTCACTGTCAGCAGTGAAACGGGGTTCAGTATGCTGCGAAGAAAGCTCTTGTTAGTTGTATGAAACGGCTATTATGTTATTTATTTTTTTTTGTGGGGTTGAGTGATTGAACGTGGTCTGACGTTTGTATTGTTTTGACCCTAGAATCACTCAGTGGTTCAGGATGTGACACACACATATATATATATATATATATATATATATATATATATATATATATATATATATATATATATATATATATATATATATATATATATATATATATATATTATATATATACATATATATACAGTACATATGTATATATATATACATACAGGTATATACATATATATATATACATGTATATGTATGTGTATACATGTATATAGATACATATATATGTATATATATACTGTATATATATATATATATATATATATATATATATATATATATATATACATTTCTTATTTTATATGCTGCAAGGAGTATGTTTTTCCGTTGATTTTCAATCTATTTTTAAGCACTTGCTTCATGTTTTCATAAGTTTCTTATGCACCGCTCTGAAATCATTATCTATAATTCGGGCCTCAAAAGAGAGAGAGAGAGAGAGAGAGAGAGAGAGAGAGAGAGAGAGAGAGAGAGAGAGAGAGAGACGGCACGTGCATAAAAGCCATGAAGTGAATTATAAAACTGGTATGACTTTTTTCTAGGTGAAATAGATTATAAAAACCTGTAGCGTCTTATGAAGGGTTCTGGAGACTAAGCATCATTTTTCTATGTTGTTACAGACACTAAACCTACGGGTTTATATGCCCTAATTAATACTGAAAATGTATACACTGATTAATTCATATACACTCGTACTCAAAATATACTTACACGACCCATTGCCATTAATCCTAGTGTATTGGAAACCCAATCTTCCCTCTGTTATTCCAGTTATAATTTATTAGTGAACCGGTGTTTGAATTCATGGTAATGAAATTGTACTGGGGATATTCAATCAGTATTCATTTGCCTTTCAATAACTGCCTCCTCACTATTCAAGTCTACAACTGTAATGCTCACCTCTTGAGGTTTAATAGTATGGTGGGTGGCGGAAGGTTGAATAAGGAGAGAGAGAGAGAGAGAGAGAGAGAGAGAGAGAGAGAGAGAGAGAGAGAGAGAGAGAGAGAGAGAGAGAGAGAGGTAACTGAGCGGCGATGCTCAGTGTTTCAGGTTTGTTAGTATGACTTATTCAAATTATATACATACATATATACATATATATATATATATATATATACATATATATGTATATATTATATATAGATATATATATATATATATATATATATATATATATATATATATATATATATATATATATATATATATATATATATATATATATATATATATATATATATATATATATATATATATATATATATATATATATATATATATATATATATATATATATATATATATATATATATATATATAAAAAACAAATAAAGTAACTTACTTTTCGTTAATGAAGGCAGGTCGAGGGTTTTACTGGATGCATGGCTTTCCTATTAGATTAGCTAGATGGAAGATATTGTGGAAGGCATATTGTTTCTCTCGATGCCCTCACTATAAATTGGTATGGAATTTATTAAATGGAATAATATCAGATTGTTTTATTTTAAAAGATAATGATTAATATGCTTCTGTTAAATAGCTGGAAGTACTTATATACTTTCAATAAATGTCTAAAATGACAATGATGATATTATTTTGTCTGCATTAATAGGCCTTTAGGCTGTTACGCTATTGACTAACAGTAACAAAATATATAATTTTTAACTGATTTTTTATTTATTGTACAGAGTTTTTGTTGGTGTGTAATACCTGTTAGGTGCCCTCTGTGTTGTTCCTGTATGTAATGTCGTGTGCAATAACTTGTCAGTGAGTAAAAATGCTTGCT
>NC_089798.1:9110196-9132696 GCF_040412425.1 Macrobrachium rosenbergii
TGGGACGACTTACTGCACAGTGTATGTGCTGTGCTCAGCGGTTTTTCTTCAAATAGATTTATTAAATGTTTGTTTTATTAGTCTTTTTTCACCCATGCTCTTTTGCGTAGGCACACTTAATGTGGTGTATAGCTCGAGGAAGTCTCCTAATTATTACGATTTTGAACTTTTAAAAATATTTTTGCGATGCTCGTCGAAACGGTTATTCATATTCTGTTTTCGGGTAAACAGTTCCATGTTGAAGCTCAGTAACATGAGGATTAATACGTTATTATTTTAACCGCCTCAACAAAAATAAAAAAGCCTTGTGGCTTGTTCACTCGTATAGTACACCGTTTTAAAGCCTGCTACATTCCTTGGGATATGTGCGCTTATTTGAAATGTATCAATAAAACTTTTTTATGGTAGCTGTCATTGCAGTATTTCAGTGTGCTGTTTTCACTACAGTCGTAGGGCAACAAGGAACAGCGCCAAAAGCGTCGCCCAGTCATTGCATAAAGAACTATACTTGAAGTTCTAGACATAATACGCAGGAACTCAAAGTCCATGAGAAACTATAACACTCGGTTTATAACGTATGTTTAGAGGTCACCGTTGGCCTACTTTATTTTCTGACGTCTTTATCATATGGCTTAAGTTGTGATCAGTTAATACTATGTTAGCATGTGTAAAATAAGTATCTCATGGTTAATACTATGTTACCATATGTAAAATAAGTATCGCATGATTATTCCTAATTACTATTATAATCCTATGTCAAAGGGAATGTAAGAAAAAGCAAGTTGACTATTCACCATTTTATTTTACTTGAATCAGCCTTTGCATCGTGTCAGGCAAGCAGAGATGCTGGAGACTTCTCAAAATAGCCTGAGTTGAAGGCTAACGGCTAATGGCATATTCAAATCTTGGATCTTGCCCTCATTTGATCTCACTTAAAATTAGTCAAGTAATATTAAATATGCATTTTTGTAAAAAAAAAAAAAAAAAAAAAAATAAACCGCACTTGGTGTACTTCATCCTTACAAAAGGTTTCTTGTAAGCTACACATGTCTGCCACACGCCATCAATCACAATAACATATCCTCTTTGGTGCGAAACATTTCTGTCTCATCGATCATATTGCGGTAACCATCAGTTTATGATTGAAGGTACTTCACTCTTTCTTTCTACCTCACTTTTATTAGGTATTCTTTTCATAAATATGAACGTTTTAAGGTTTCTTTTGACCATACTAATGTGCATTCAGTTTAATTCCATACTTTTTTACTCATCCAGTTGTTTATGTCGATCATTACAACTTTTTTCAACGTTTCCTGAAAAGAGATAAAATTACCTATCATCTGCCAACAAAATTAAGCTTTCTTCATATTTTATTGTAAATTGTATGCAATAAGCAATATTATCCCATAGGTCAGTCTCCTGGTTCTCCTGTTAAACAGCATTTTGTGCAGATTTATCATTTTCAGTTCTTACCCATAAAATTTTGAAAAGTCAGAGAACGACGATTCCATGTAAGAATACGAATAGTGTTTCTACAGTCATTTCTGTGCTCCCTAATACGAATAAAACAGACTTTTCTCAACTCAGACAGTTGAGAAAAACTTTTATTGTTTCCATCCAAAGCTGGCTCGTAGGAATCAAAGAACAGTTGGTACTATTTTAAGGTTCAAAGACACTATTCTTAATCTGTGTGTTCATGGATGCTTCATAAATGTACTTGTCCAAGATGTCGTATTAGGATTTATCACAGTTCTACCAAAAAAGGATGCGTAAAGTGTGTATTGATTCCTATAAAGTCAGCTATAAAAATGCTGAACTTTAGTAGGAAATTTGGAAACCGTATTTCATTGGATAATTTTGAAATTATGACACATGACACGGATGATACCTCACTTCTTACCCTTCAATCCCCAAGTGTCAGACAGCTCGTCCTATCAGTGACTAATGTCTTCTCCCCCTCTGTTTGTTGCATAGTCATTCTCCGTTTTTTATTTTTTCTCTGTTCACTAAATATCCATATTTTGAGGCTTTTGTTTGGCTTTAGTCATTAGTTTTATGTTTTCTTCTTATTCACTTTAATTGATTGGAGTTTTATTTATCGAAGCAATTTTTTTTATTTCCATTTCCGTAACTATTCCAGTCCGGAGGATGATGCGTTGCTTCGACATGTTGGCGAAGAATATGATGCAGTGCATTACCTAGTTTTCTCCTTCCTTCTCCCCATATTTCGTATTTGTATAGAAGTCAATAGTAGTGCATGAATGTGTGTATATATGTATTTATATAAATAAATATATGAACACGTGTATATATATATATATATATATATATATATATATATATATATATATATATATATATATATATATATATATGTGTGTGTGTGTGTGTGTGTGTGTGTGTGTGTGTGTGTGTGTAGGTATGGCATGTATGAATGTATATATTTGTGAGAGATGTGTATTGTTTTTATTATTTTTCTGTGGCATAAGTCCTTTTCTATAATCGGTCATTGGCCCAAGAGATGTGGCCTGAGAAAAGAGCACTATGTTAGATTCATTGTCTTCCTCCTCCCAGAAAACGTATTTTATACAGTGTAATGTGGTTTCTAAATTCCCTCTCAACTTCTTACACATTCACTAATATATACTTATAAAGATTTGATCATTTCATTTTTCTTAATTAAGTAGACTATTATACAGTAAATCGAATCTTTCTATCAATGAATCTCGTGATATTCTGCTTTCAAGGAAACTATTTGCAAGGCGTAAAGCTATTAAATTTATATTTTTACTTCAAAATGGAAAGGTGGCCGTGAAACACAAGCACGTCTAGCGAATGCACTTTCGCCGAAATGAAAGCATTCGAAGACCAAGTCAGCGAAAAAATATTTCCGGGCCATTAGAGACGTCCATTTTATTTGTCCTATTTGGTAATGCTGGGGAAATGTGAAATTGAATGACTCATTTATACGTATATATTCAAGCAGGCATATTAACGAAATTCCATTGACATATTAATCCCGGGACATTAGAAACAATCTTCCCTCTATTATTCAATATTTAATGTATTATTGAACGTATCACCGAATTCATGGTAATGAAATTACTCCAGGGACATTCAGTCACTTTCTCTTTACTGTTCACTGATTATCCTCTCACTATTCACTTGGAGTTCTGCTGCTCACACTGCTAGGGTGAGGTCGTGTGGTCCATGGGCTCACTGGGTGAGGGGAGGGAAATCTGGCTGATATTGCGTTATTTCAATATTTATTTGCTTGCGTTATTCAGCTCTTATTTTTAGGGGGAATTACCTATTCTGGTCTTAATGAATAGAGGGGGTTAGGTGTATGCTTTATAGGATGCGTGGGTTTCAGCATTAATAGTCCATTCACGGTATAGACACTCATATGTATATATCTATTATAGATTTTTATTTGTAAAGATTTAGTGGATGTTTCCGTGGGGAATATTGTATCGCTTTGGATACATGTGATGGCATTAACGAAATAATACTGCGCTTTTTCAATTATGTACTTAATAATCAAGTGCTACAAATGTACTTCCTTACAGCCATGTTAATGAATACAAAATATGGACAAACTAGGAAAAATGTAACCCAAGTGATTGATAAAGAGAGAGAGAGAGAGAGAGAGAGAGAGAGAGAGAGAGAGAGAGAGAGAGAGAGAGAGAGAGAGAATTACTTTCAACTACGTATATCACGAATAATATGCTCATTAGTATGCAAAAATATCTCTAAATATCGCAGGTTGTATGGCTGGCAAATAATTGTTCCAAAATTTTTGTTTTGTCACTTTACACAGAAATGGATGAATCCGAGTGGATATATAAGATTAAATATCTGGGTATCTGAACAAAAAACTGGCTGCTTTTGTTTGTTTTACCATCACTGTTATACCACTTTTCTTTTATTGTTTTATATATATAACAAGTACTATTTACGGTTCTGAAATATATAGTCATTTATGATAGTAATTGAATAGGGAATAGTTTCAGATGACTTTATAAACTCAATGCTATTGAGAGCTATTAGATTACCATAGTTATTTAGTGTAATAGGGATAGGTATGTGATACTTTATATATATGTATATATGTATGTATATATATATATATATATATATATATATATATATATATATATATATATATATATATATATATATATATATATATCACCTTGAATATTTGGAGTTCAGAAGTTTCCACAACTGCACTAGGCAAACCATTCCACATTTTAGTTGTAGCCAAGATAAAACTCCTAGCAAACACAGTAGGAATAAGCCTGATGGTAGAAAATTACACACTGTATGTAGCATTTGTAGCCAAGATGGAACTCCTAGCAAACTCAGTAGGATTAAGCCTGATGGTAGAAAATGACACACTGTATGTAGCATTAGCCTGCCTACTGTTGCAAGCAGAAACAGCTAGGTCAGGTAAAGAAGAGTGCAGAGGATGTTTGTGGTTGTAGTATATTTTATGTAACAAACATTATGAACTCACTTTACGTCTCTGCCACAAGTCAGCAGTAAGAGTTGGTAAAATAAACTCGATTGATGACATAACTGTATCCAAGGGTTTGAGATGAGAGTTGACACCAGAAGAACCACACTTGAGAACAGTACTTCAAACAAGGAAGGAGAAGAGTTAAGACAGATATAATGGCTTCTTCCTGCAACATTCTAATAATTCCCCAAGATAAATTTTTGAGAAACAGAGGAAGCAATATTATGGATATACTTCTCAAAAGTCAATTTCATATCAAAATTTACACCTAGAATCTTAAGAGTCACTGACATTTAAAACCATACTGTATAAATGTAAATCAGGATGCAAAGGCAAAAGTGTTCTGGACTGACTAACTAATCATACTTGAGTTTTAGAAGGGTTATGCTGCATGCCCCAAGGCTTCTCCACTTGTGAATACGTTCCATATCTCTATTCAAGGATTCTGCAGCCACCGACCTAAGGCGTGGAAAACAACAGCTAGAAGAGTAGGATCATTGGCGTAAGCAGCCAGTTTGTTCTCCAAACCTTGCCACATGTCAGTAGTATCTATCTATATATATAAAAGTGAATGTTTGTATGTTTGTGCGCTATTGAAATCCGAAATGCTTAATATACCTAAACAAAATTTGGCACACAGCCCCTATTTGAACCCCAGGAAGCTTAAAATCCAAAATTAAACCTCTACCCCCGTGACAGACATACAAACAAAGACATCACAAACGAAATTTTCGTTTTTAGTAGTTCCGTCAGGTTTTCCTTCAGGTGCTTTATAGGTTAATGGTCATTTTTCACCTGGCTGCTCCAGGTTTTCTCCCAGGCGTTTGATTAACCTGCAACAATAAATCCCCTTTACCATCAGTTTTTTTATCAGAATTTACATGAATTTTGATCATAATTTATGATAAGTATTAATATAATTGTAAGTTACCTCGCTAAAATCAACAATGAATTCATAACCTACATCGATCATTTCTATTAGTAGAGGTCTGCTTTCTGTAGTAATCGAAGCCGAGAGCACCTTCCCCATCTGTATAACTATTAGCTTGGTAAGCAGCAGAGCATGTTAGACCATAGAGCCATACCTGTAGACAGTAGATTTAAGTTGATGTACATATTAGCGATGCTATGATGGGCTGAAAGGAGAGACATATTTTACTTTACAGTACTTGAATGTGGAACAGACAGTATTGGAATGCATGACAGGCCCAGTCTGACAGCCTCACCATCACTCATACGGCATTTTCCTGGCCTACAGAGCGTTCACAGCCAAAGTACTGTTGGTCTTTCAATACACGCACTGCAGTATTAATGGAAATATGCATGTGTGCAATATCAGTGACATTTATTTGAACAGCTATGTAGGTAGTTCATATGACATCATGTTATGGCAGTCAGCTTCCTCAGCTGACAGCTTACACCTGTCAAAATTATGGCTACAGAAATGGGTCAAGCCTTCAACCCTTACTTAAATGCAATTTATTTTATATCAGTACTTTCAGAGATAAATTCAACATTCTTAACTTTTCATTAAAATCATGTTTTATATATATATATATATATATATATATATATATATATATATATATATATATATATATATATATACATACACACACACACAAACCGTAATGTAGAACATCGTGCACTATTATTTACGCCTCATCCAACATTGTTTAATATAATTATGTACGGTAGTTATTCTTTTACCATTTTTTTACAATCACAATCATGTACAATAATATAGAAAATACAACAATAACTAGCCCAGCAGATATATTTCAACAATAAAGCTCTACTGCAAGGCGGATGCACTATGGCATTATCTACTATAACACAGACACTGATGACAACATGTACATTATGTAATAATATGTAGGACATACTATGAATCATATTAGATAGGTCGGTTGAAATATACACCCGAAGGCTACCTTGAGATTGAGAAATAGAACAGACAGATCTCAATCTGTAAAGTATTGGCAACAGTGGTAATTGGAAAAAAAATACATTATGTAGCCTACAATATAAACAATCACATGGGCACACTATCTTTGCTTTTCTGTTCTTTTTGTTGCTTTGAGTAAGCGTTTTCCTCGAATTTGAAATAGTAGTAGATC
Source organism: Macrobrachium rosenbergii (assembly GCF_040412425.1). NCBI lineage: Eukaryota > Metazoa > Arthropoda > Malacostraca > Decapoda > Palaemonidae > Macrobrachium > Macrobrachium rosenbergii. The sequence continues at coordinate 9,116,839 of NC_089798.1, forward strand.
CTGCAGCGAAGATAGAACCGGATGATGGAGTTCAGGAGACTTCCATCTTGATAGGCTGGACAGAGCACAACCTGCATGGAAGGTATCTGCTTCCTAACTTTGCCCAGCAATTTAGACAGGATGATGCTGCTGAATAGCAGACTGGTGATCTGCTTTTCAAACATCTTTTCCACACGACTGAGGAACCCTGACAAACAGTCAGAGGGATACACAGGGAACCAAATGACAAACAATCAGAAGGGATGCTCAGAGAACCAAATTACAAACAATCAGAAGGGATGCACAGGGAACCAAATGACAAACAATCAGAAGGGATGCACAGGGAACCAAAAGCTGAATGAGACATATTATAATGGTCACACGCTTTGTAGTGACAATATAGCTGTGGTTCTTTTACAACTTATCGATCGTGCTCCCAGCAGTTTCCCCATACCAAGCCTGGTGCAGGCATCAAATGTCACCGGACTGCCCGCGTCCTTTGGGAGCGTTGCATACCCATAAACAAATCATGGCAGACACCTTACGCTGCAACTCGTATTGATATGCTCTGATATACGTGATTATTTTCATTATGCATCAAAGCCTAGAAAAAATACATTGCCTTCCTCTTTTAACGACATTATTTTCATTAGTATACGTCAATAATAATGCCTTCCTCTTTTAACGGCATTATTTTCATTAGCATACGTCAATAATAATGTAAATAATTATTAATTTTAAATTACTATTAGTTGATTAATAATGTCAGGGAATGTTATAAAGGGGATATAAGGATGCTGAGTTGCTAAATGAAACATTACTGGAACACCGACGCGACGGTCCGACCGTTTTAAGTCACGACACATACACCCTTCTCCTGCAAACCCTATAATCAATTAACTGTATCCACGGAGATAAAGGTAGGATAAGGTATCTGTATTTGAAGACGTAAAATCTTGTATAAAGTTAAATGTGAAGGCGGTAAAACTAAGTTTTGAGCGTCGCATCGGGTATTACCTTGGAAATTGACTTTTTCTATAGTACCGAGGTTGCTTATCAAGACTTGTCGCTCGACCATAATTAACCCAAGAACTGATTATATTTTGGTAAATCTATATATTAGCTTCGCGCTGTTTTTACCTTTTCAACTGGTTTTTTCTACACTTTTAGGGGTTCTGATACTAGCCAAATGGAATGTCCCTTCGCCGTGTTGGTAATTCTAAGCCGGCTGTCCGTGGTGAGCTAGACTATGGCAGTTGGCGTTTTTCTGTTATTTTACTTGCTTTACAAGAATTTAAAGTAATATTTTGTCGGCCGGCTGTAACTAAGCTGTCATTGACCTTTGAAGATTACGCGACTTGAATTGCCTAACGCAGGGTAGGTCTAAGCCAGCATTCTGCGGCAAGCCCCCCACCCCTCCATAGCTAATACGGCAAAATTGTAACAAGTAAACCCCCCACCAAAAATACCAACATAACGTACCCTAGAGGTGTTTACTGGTTACAATTTTGCCGTATTAGCTATGGAGGTTGGGGGGCGGGCTTGCCGCGGAATGCCGTCTTAGACCTACCCTGTGTTAGGTAATTCAAGTCGTGTAGTCTTCAAAGGTCAATCACAGTTTAGTTACAACCAGCCGACAAAATATGACTTTAAATTCTTGTAAAGGAAGTAAAATAACATAGAAAAACGCCAATTGCCACAGTCTAGCTCACCGCGGACAGCCGGCTTAGAATTACCGCCGTGTTTAGTACTGGCCAGCCTGGGGTGGGCGGTTGGTACCCATACATTAACAAGTTATTGCACTTGCCGGACGGGATATGAACCATTAGAAACAGACGTACCCGTGCTCTGTCTTGTGAAGATAGCGTATGGAAACCCCTGGGGTAAATTTTTACAACAGTTCCAACTCCATTTTTCTAAAGTAATTATGTATTTTCATGTGTGTTTTAATGTGTTGTGAATGGTTATGATAGTTATACATTGGGGAAATGAGTTGTTTTTGAGTTACTAGACTATACACCCCTACTACATCCAACAAGGTTGGGGACCCTTTGGGAATGGGGGAGTTTTGGGTGGGGTAAATCACCATCGACACAAAACAGCATTTGAATTAATGAATAAAATGACGGAAATCATAGCATACCTAGCAAGCCGTAGTCAGGCAATGTAGGCTAGTGTAATGTAGCCTAACATCCCTTAACCACAAGGGGGTGGCGGAACGGCGCTTCACACCTCATCCACATTTATAAAGATTCTTGGCAGGCTTGTATATACTGGCAAGAAGTAATGTTGGGCTGCGTGCGCTTGCCACAGGGGTTACAGAGGGTAAATCATGTTACAATATTTTAAAAACAATTATAAATTTACCTTAATTGGATGGACACAAACGTTCTGATGGGTTATATCCAGAACAAGATGGTTGTGGCTCATCTACAGTGTCATCGTCGTCGTCATCAGAAAATGATTCCCTGGGTGGTGATGGTGGCTGAGTGTCACTTAAAGGTGGATACAATTTAGCAGCTTCAAGTAAAAATTGGTGTAAAACTGAACTGTACTGCTGCAGGTAACACTCCATGTTGTCTTTAAAAATCAGTGCATTGTGTCTCATTTTCAATGAAATCGTGAATTAAGCGAAAATAATCAAAGTTACAAGACGAACACAGACTGGACATAACCTCAGTCTATGACAGACTTCAACCAAATGACAAGCGAAAATGTCTGACACCTATAAGATTTCACTAAGTCACGTGACTCCCAGACAACACGTAACTACCCACAATGCAATTTTAAGGGGGGTGAAAAATTCACACCAGAACCACAATGCAGTTCTAAACAAAAACAAACTCACATCAGAGCACAAAATGTGTCCGTGTTAAAGTAAACAAAACACTTGAAAATTTTTCGAGGATGGGGATTATATAAACATTCATATTTCGGATATGGTGAATTTCCCCAAAAAGTGTTCAGAGACAAAGTTTAATTATTTTTTATACAAAATGCATTTATAATACTATAAGTATTATAGAATGAGTTGGAACTATTGTAAAATAATACCACCCCTTGTTGGATGGACTTCAGGGGTTAATTACAGGTTAATTACACTCAAGCGCCAAAAAATTAAAGGTAAATTCATAATTAGCAATCAAACAACTGTAGAAAAAGTTAAGTTAGAAGGCAGTCGCGGCCGCGGAGCTACTATATAGTTCTACCTATATTTTTGCCTTTGCGCATGTGCAGTGTTACGGGGAACTTTTAGTAAAAAGTGGAATTTCCTTCGCTGGGGGCAGAGCTCCCATCTAAGTAACACGGCCTACTAGGTTAGGTTAGGATAGGGTACGTTAGGTTAGTATGGATCCTTTTATAATAGATATCCGTAGCCAAACCCTTCTTGAACATATGCCTCCCTAATGTCTCTTTGAGGAACGTTCCATATGATCCGTGCGGAGCTAATACTTTGAAGTGCCTACTCGATTTCTGAAATTGATATTTGCAATTATGCTAAGCGTTTTTACGGTTCTACCTCCTAAAATATTGTTTTGGAATTAGGGTGACTGGACCTTAGGATGGGACCCTAAGCTAGAGTCAGGGAGGGAGGCGGTATTCAATTGCACAGAATTGTATGGAATATTTTTTACCTTCAAAACTAAAGTTTAGGTAGGCTGTCATGAACCTAAGGCTACCACCCTAGGTTAGGTAAGTATGCAGGTTGGCCAATATTGTAAATGCAGATTTAAAGTGAATTGTGAAGGCATTTAATTATTTTCAGTTGCATAAAATGGAAGAGTTGCTTGACAATATCTGTATTTGAAGGTGCCAGATCTTAGATGCAAGTGACCTATTGTTTCAACAGTGAAGGTGCATTTAATTATTTTCATGGTTTTACACAAAATGGAAGAGTTTAGGTAAGAGCCTAGGACCTTAGGCCAGTACCATAGCTTAGGGGTAAGTTCAAATGTGGCAATTTTCAGGCCATTTGCATATTCAGTTGCATAGGTTTGCCTGCAGCACCTATATGTGCAATTTCAATAGTTATTTTCATGGTTTTACACAAAATGGAAGAGTTTATGTAAGAGCCTAGGACCTTAGGCCAATACCCTGGCTTAGGGGTAAGTTCAGATGCAGCCATTTTGTTAGTTTGTTTGCATATTCAATTGCGTAGGATTGCATGCAACCTCTATATTCTATGCAATTTCAGTAGTTATTTTCATGGTTTTACATGAAATGAAGAGTTTAGGTAGGAGCCTAGGACCTTAGGCCAGCACCCTAGCTTAGGGGTAAGTTCAGATGCAGCCATTATCTTAGGTCATTTGCATATTTAGTTGCATGTTCAAATGCGGTCATTTTCTTAGGCCATTTGCATATTCAATTGCATAAGATTGCATGCAACATTTATACTTGCAATTTTAATCAGGGTTTTTCTTATCTTTATCCTCAAAATATTTGAAGGCGTCAAATTTTACTCGGGCATTGTTGGGTTGGTGAGCTAGTAGATGATAAATAGCAAAGGTCAAATAACACTCTCTTGACGAACACCTAAAGTGACATTAATAAAACTACTGTACTGGCCAGCAACACAGACCCTTTGGATTCTGCCTGCTATAAATTCATTTAAAATATTAATATTAGGTCTACCAATTCCCAGTAATCTTAGCTTATAGATAAGTGCTTGTGATTCACTTGGTCAAAGTCTGAACTAAAATCTAGACCAACCCTGTGTGCCTATGCACCCTCATTATTAGCAATTTTGCAAGATGGTAGATAATAATAAGAGTGTAACACAAGTACCAAGGCCTTTACAAAATAAAAACTTTAATACCTGTTAGGTGTGGATTTGGAGTCTCTAACGGTTTGTATGTTTGTTCATATTGTCCCCCTAGCATATATATTGTGATTTGTATCACTATTTACCAGTCCTTGGTCAGTGACGTAGAAATAAAGTCAGAACCGGTAAGGACCCATGCCCAGTCTCTTATTTTTATATAAGTAACTTACCAAATAATTACATAGCTATAGTTTCTACTTTAAGCAGCAGCACAAAATTCGAAATTCGCGGTAGCGCTCTTTTGTTTTAGGTGTAGGTATGTTGCCCCACCCACTGTCGGGGAAGAATAGGTACAACTTAGCTAAGGAGCTCAGTTCGTTTCTGCCGGTTAATGACTGAACAATGGTTATTAGCAGCTCTTGTTTTCACTTTCACCGGATGGTCGGAGATCGTCTTTGGTGAAGTATTCTCTGATTTTTGGTAGCGCAGCTATCTAGCTTAGCTAGATTTTGAATACTTCGATTGTGACTTATTCATTTGGATTTTTTTACCATTATGTCGGACTCTAGTTTATCCAGCATTAGGTACTGCAGCAAAGGCTGCAAAACTAGACTTACGTCGGTAAAATACGACCCACATACCATTTGTTGTACTTGTAGGGAACAAATTTGTTCTCCTGAATTGAATTCTGACAAATGTAAGGACTGGGAAAAGAGTAAATGGAAGACGTTACAGACTCATTTAGACAAATTGAAACGTGACCGAATTAGAAAAGCTACAGCTAGGGCCGAAGCAAAGGCTTCTGCTAGTGTAGGCCATTCTTCAAGGGATGATATTGATGTTTTGCCTATCCCTTCGACGCCTGTGACAGCTTTTTCTCCCATTTCCAGTCCTCCAGCTTTTCCTGTCACTCCTGTACCTAACTCTCATTCTGCTGAACCCAATGCCATTGCCAGCTTAGAAGCACGGGTAGATCAAAAATTTAATTTACTTGTGAATACTGTTTCCCAAATTGGGAACTCTGTGAAGGTCCTAATGGACAAATTTAATAGTGTTGTTTTGAGTGATGTGTCAGTGGAGGGGGTGGCTGTTCGTCCCACCAATGCTCCTAGACCAAGGTCCCTGCTAAACTCCCCTTGCAAACATGGGAGGAAGCAAACTGGCAATCCAAGGGAGGTTGGTGGGGTTTGCCCACGAGCAGTCGTCGCCTCATCCGAGCCTGTTGTCCGCCGATCCCAGGCTGTGGAAGAATACCATTGGAAAGCTATTAGAATGGATACCCATACCCTTTCTTCAAGTGATTCAGACTCTCCCACATCTAAGAAACGCAGTGACCATTTTGCGTATGTGTCTAGGCCACTGAAAAGGCCAGGCGCTTCAATGGATTCAGATTCCCCCCCCCCCCCTCCCCCGTCTCACAAGCGAGCGGTAGAGAGAGAACGTAGCCCTCTCCCTTCTTGTAGTTTCTGGGATTCGCCAACAAGAAATTCTCGCTCCTTTTCACGTGCAAGAAAGCGCGTAGTGTACGTCAGTAATGTGCATAAGCTCCAACTCACAGATCGCTCGGCATCTGAGCTTTCGCCTTCAGAGCGCCCAAGGTCCGAGCGCCCATCTTCGTCCGAGTGCCCATCACCTTAGCGCACAGCTCTCGCCTTACCTGTTTGGGAGCACCCAGATTCCAAGTCAAGTCAGAAGAACCCGTGTTTGACTGCTCGGAACGGGAACGTCAGATCACAGAGCGCCCATCCTTGGCGCGCCAAATGTCCGCGGACAATGCAGTTGCTTCCAAGGAGTCAGTGTCTGCTTCAACAGCAGGTGGGCGCCTGTTGTCCGTGTGCCCAGTCGATGGGGGCGCCTGTTGTCCGTGCGCCCAGTCGATGGGGGCGCCTGTTGTCCGTGCGCCCAGTCGATGGGGGCGCCTGTTGTCCATGCGCCCAGTCGATGGGGGCGCCTTTCCCTTCCACCCCACTTCTAATGTTTTCGTGACCCTGCAACAAGAATTTCCATCGGCCTCTCAAGATCGTTCTTTGGCGCCGCTTCAGCTCCGGCTTGACAAAGTTTTGAGCCTTCTTGAAAAACCTACTCCAGCGGTACAGGACACCGTGGAACCCGCAGGATCACCCGTTTTGTCCGCTGAGGAACCTGCAGAAGAAGAACAACCCACCTGTCATTACTCGGCTCTATTCAGATTTTTCCTGGTCTGCTACCCGTCATCCTTCTCCCCAGTCGTTCCATTATCGCCGGGTTCAGTCTACCTGAGCATGCAACAACCACCAGGTACTGCCAGGCTTCCGTGTATGGTGTTGTCTACATCATCGAAGAAAGCTTTCGGCTGCATGGATGCCTGGCTAGCAGAGAAGAGGAAAGTCGGGAAGGCGGTTTTTTGTGCACCTCCTTCTCGCTTAATAAGGCAGAAGTACCTGTCTTATGCAACTGGAGAAGCTCCATCCTTGGGAGTTTCTGCCCCCTCTCAAGGAGACTTCTCCAGTATCATAGATGCTTCTCGTCGTTCAGCTTTTGCTTTGGCCAGAATTCTTTTCACAACCTCGGAGTTGGACCATCTTTTCAAAGATATATTCAAAGTCTTTGAGATTTTTAGTTTTCTAGTTTGGACAGTAGGAGCTCTAGCTAAGAAAATAGAAGACTGTGTGTCCCTGCAAGAAAACTTCGCTTTGGACTGGCTGGGAGTACTGGGGTGCGCGGATAGAGCTGTAAGAGATGGAGCAGTAGAACTAGCTACCATCTTCACAATGGGAGTCCTCAAGAAGCGAGATTTGTGGTGCTTATTTACGGCAAAAGGGGTCACTCCATCAGAACGTTCTTCACTTCTGTTTGCACCCCTAGACAAGGATAATCTGTTCCCGCAGGACACTCTGGATTGGATTTCAGTCGATTTACAGAAGAAATCAACTCAAATCCTCATCACTCAATCCACCAAAAGAACGAAGTTTCCTGCAAGAGCCACTTCAACTGCAACTCCTAGGATGTCGTCACCCCTGCAGCAACATCCCTTTCGAGGAGGTAGAGGCCTTCTCCAGTCCCGACCTAGAACCAACCTCCGAACCTCCAGACCATCTAGGAAACCCTTCAACAAATCTAACCTTAGAAAATGAGACTCCAGTTCTCCGTGTTCCAGTGGGAGCAAGACTTCCCCATTTCTGGCCAGTATGGGAGAAGAAAAATGCGGAACTGTGGGTGCTGGAGGTATTACGAGAAAGATATGCAATCCCCTTCAGGGGAAAACCTCCCTTAGTAACCTCTCCCATCAACTTAGCAGCCTACTCAGTAGACTCAGAGAGGTTTTCAGCCCTATCTCGGGAAGTGTCAGCTCTTCTGGAAAAGAGAGCTGTGGAGATAGTCGAAAATGTAAACTCAAGGGGATTTTACAATCGCCTCTTCGTGGTTCCCAAGTCATCGGGAGGATGGAGACCTGTCCTGGACGTCAGTGCCCTGAACCGCTTCGTTCAAACAACAAAATTCAAAATGGAGACGAATCAGTCGGTTTTGTCGGCCATCCATCAGGGAGACTGGATGGTTACGATCGACATGCAAGATGCGTACTTCCATATTCTAATTCATCTGGACTCCAGGAAGTATCTAAGAATTGTGTTCTAGGACAGAGTCTTCCAGTTTCGGGCACTCTGCTTCGGACTATCCACGGCCCCTCAAGTTTTTACCCGGGTACTCGCTCCCCTTACGAAATGGCTACATCTTTTGGGGATAAACATTTCTCTGTACCTGGACGATTGGCTCCTACGCTCCCCCTCGAATTCTCAGTGCATGGAGGACCTACAGAAAACTCTTCGTCTCACACAAGAATTAGGACTTTTAATAAACTTCAAGAAGTCACAGTTAGTCCCAACTCAGTCTATTCTATATTTGGGGATAGTGATAGACTCTCAGAGTTTTCGGGCTTTTCCATCCCAACAAAGGATACTTTCTTGCTGCAAGAAAGTTCAGAACTTCGTAACTCGCAACTCCTGCTCAGCCAACGCATGGATGAGTCTTCTTGGAACTCTCTCTTCCATCGAGAAGCTTGTTCCATTAGGCAGGCTTCATACAAGAGCACTACAATTTTACCTCAAAGCCAATTGGAAAAGGAAGTTGTTCCCGGACTTGTTCAGTTTCAGCATCACTCCCCAGATGAAAGAAGACCTCAGATGGTGGCTAGCAGAAGACAGATTCTCAACAGGAAGGTCTCTGGTTCCAACGAACCCCGACCTAACGTTATTCTCCGACGCTTCAGATCTGGGTTGGGGAGCCCTTCTCAACAACATGGAAGTGTCAGGAACATGGTTCCCTTCCGAAAGAAATCTCCACATCAACGTGAAGGAACTAAAAGCGATTCATCTGGCACTTCAACACTTTGCAATGCTAACCTGCCACAAGACAGTAGCGGTTCCTTCGGACAGCATGCCCGCCCTAGCGTATATCAAGAATCAAGGAAGGACCCATTCTTTTACACTCTACGAAGCGACAAAGAATTTTCTTTTGGGCAAAGAGCAACAAGACCCAAGTAGTGACTCGCTTCATTCACGGCAAGATGAATGTCCTTGTGGACGAATTAAGTTGGGGAAAACAGGTCCTACTGACGGAATGGACACTCAATCCACAGGTATGCACCAACCTGTGGAAGCTGTGGGGAAAGCCGTTGATAGACCTGTTCGCGACGTCAAGGAACAATCGTCTTCCTTTATATTGCTCCCCAGCTCCGGACCCACAAGCATGGGCAACAGATGCCATGTTGCAGGACTGGTCGAACCTCGACCTTTACGCCTTCCCTCCCTTCAGCATGGTGAGGGAAGTGTTGAGGAAGTTCAGTTCACACGACAACGTGTCAGTGACACTAGTCGCTCCCTTTTGGCCACACAAAGAGTGGTTCCCCGATCTTTTGAACCTTTTGACAGACTTTCCAAGGCTGCTTCCTCAGAGGAGAAATCTCAGACAGCCGCACTTCCTCCGACACCATCAAGGATTATCCACTCTCGCTCTGACAGGCTTCAGACTGTCAGGGAGCTTGTCAGAGCGAAAGGATTTTCAAGAAAGGCTGCAGAGGCTATTGCTAAGTGCAGGCGACAACCTTCCTCTGCAGTTTACCAATCCAAGTGGGCAGTTTTTAGGAAGTGGTGCCAAGAGCGAAAAATTTCCTCTTCTCAAACATCTGTAACCCAAATCACAGATTTTCTTCTATATCGCAGAACATCGAAAGGACTCACAACATCTGCCATCAAGGGTTACAGAGCGATGTTGAGTTCAGTGTTCAAACATAGAGGATTAGACCTGTCTTCAAACCAAGACATCATTAACTTAATCAAGCATTTCAATACTAGTGAGCAAGCTAAACCCTCAGGAGTTGCTTGGAACTTGGACGTGGTCTCCAACTGGCTTTCAGGACCACTTTTTGAACTGATGGAGTTGTCGTCTCTTCGGAATCTTACGAAGAAGACATTATTCTTGGTGGCACTCGCTACAGCCAAGAGAGCCAGCGAGCTTCATGCCATTGATAAAAGGATAGGCTTCTCACAAGGCAATGCAGTATACTCGCTAATTTTAGATTTTTTGGCCAAAAACGAGAATTCGGCTAACCCTTGGCCTCGCTCCTTTTCTATCAAGAGCCTCTCAGAAATACTAGGCCCAGACGATCAAGAGAATGTCCTCTGCCCAGTAAGAGCTCTAAGAGTATACCTCGAGAGAACCAAAAACCATAGAGGATCGGCCCCTAATCTTTGGTGTTCTGTTAAAAACCCCAGCTGTCCTTTGTCCAAGAATGCACTATCATTCTTTTTAAGATCCGCTATTTCGGAAGCACATTCGGGAGTTCAAGATGAATCACTACCCTTGTGCAAAGTAAAGGCTTATGAAATAAGAGCTGTGGCAACGTCTTTGGCATTTAACGTAACCTGTCTCTCTCTTCAATTTTACAAACAACATTTTGGAGGTGCAAGTCAGTGTTTGCTATGTTTTATTTACGGGACGTTGAGACGGTGTACGAAAAATGCAGTACTTTAGGTCCGTTCTTCGCAGCTGGCATGGTATTGGGGGATGAAGGATAGGAACGCCTTCCCTTTTCCTCTGTCCACTCTCCTTGAATAAGGGCAGTCGTACTTCTTGGGAAGTTTGGTGGACACTGAATCTTGAGTGTCACCAATTGGTATTTTATGGTTTTGGCTAAATGTCGTGTGGTGTAGGTTAATTTTATCTGGTCTTTGTTATTCTATTGTACTGTGCCCAGGGCAGGGGCAGATCCACATATCATTATGTGACCCATTGGAATTATTAGCTTTGGCAACCTGCGATTGACCCCCTACGTTGCAAAGCACCCACTCAGTAGAGGTGACTCTTGGCTCCACCGCCACACCGCTACAGGTCGAGAGGAACCACGACCAGAGGCAGTACCCGTCTGCTGTTACTCCCTCACCAGGTAAGGTTACAACAAGCATTCCAAGATGCTAGCTAATTTGCTATCCCAATTTAACCCCCATATCGAGTAGTTTTTTAGGTAGTATATGTCCATTCATCCCACCTCCACTCAATGTGGGATTCAGCTATGTAATTATTTGGTAAGTTACTTATATAAAAATAACATTTTTATTATAAAATAAAGTTTTATATATACTTACCAAATAATTACATGATCAGAGTCCACCCTCCTCCCCTCTCATGGACATAGAGCATAAATGAATTTAGCTCCTTAGCTAAGTTGTACCTATTCTTCCCCGATAGTGGGCGGGGCAACCTACCTACACCTAAAACAAAAGAGCGCTACAGCGAATTTCGAATTTTGAGCTGCCACATGAAGTAGAAACTATAGCTATGTAATTATTTGGTAAGTATATATAAAACTTTATTTTATTATAAAATGTCATTTTTCACCTGCAGTGATGTGATATATATATATATATATATATATATATATATATATATATATATATATATATATATATATATATATATATATATATATATATATATATATATAAAATATATATATATATATAAAATATATATATATATATAAAATATATATTATATATATATATATATATATATATATATATATATATATATATATATATATATATATATATATATATATATATATATATATATATATATATTATATATATATATATATATATATATATATATATATATATATATATATATATATATATATATATTTTATAAATATTACTGCTGTTGGCCCTCGTAACATTTGATTGTAAATAATATCAGCCTGACCAAGACCAGGAAAGGCCGTTGTCCGCATTAGGAGCGTCTTCAGTTCAAACTTTAACGTCCGTTGGAGAAAGGAATAGGTAGCATTTAGGCATTTAACCCCATAGGAGAAATTTCCATATTCAACTTTAAGAATAGGTGGTCCTAAAGTCCTTTTTTCCTTTCTACCTGTCTCTCTTGGCGAATGTTTTTAATAGAGCATACACGCCTAAGGCATGACTGTAGGCCTGTTTTGACGCAGTGCTGGTCAGACAAGAGACAGAGAGAAGCCAGCCACCGAAGCCAGCAGACGTCTGGAAGTGGCTCTGTGACCGCCTTTGTCTATTATTTTATTAGTGAATGGTGAAGTACGAACCAATACCCGGAACTTTCGATCATCCGTTGTATGCACGACAACGCTTCGTCCTAAGGTAAAGTCTGTGTTTTATTCAAAACTTCGTCCATTCTTTTATCCCCTTTTCTGTATTTCCCAATCTTTCTTTGTTTCATTCTCCAGCCACCATTTAGGGTAACCGCTGGTATGAAGTCTAGATTAAGCCAAATTATTATATTGTTTAGCGTTAGCCAAATTATCCCAGTAAGTCTCGGGAATTTAGGCAAGCAAGTAATTTTTAATACTCTGGTATTCGTTATGCCTAGCTCTCATTGTTTGGGGAGAACTGTTGCGTCTTTGTATCTAATACCATCTTAACAAATAGAGATTTTTCTGTGTCCGCAGTTGGTGACGTTTATCATAAAGTCTTTATTCCTTGAATATTCTTTGTTAAGGTTAATTACCCTTAACTGGCGACCTTTGATTAATTAACGTCTGTCTTTGAGGTTAACTCGTGGCTTCAAGAGACAGGTTACGTGTATTCTTGGCATGCAGGGCCATGAAACTTTACGTAAATTAACCAATAACTGATCAGCCAAGACACCCATGTAACATTGACGACCTTGCGTAGAATCTGGAGAAAAGGAAATTAATTACATTAATTCCAGAGATAAAAGTCAGATATTGAATTCCATTTTACTCTTCCAAACAAGGAGCCAGGCATAATAATAAGCAATAAGAAGAATAGTTAGAATAACAAGTATAGTGAGAATTAGCGTAGGAAAGTGTGCACTGAAAGCAGAGCGAGTCATAATTTGTAACGTTGTGAGAAAGGGCATTTTTACCGCGTTCGGACCATTCGAGTTAAGTCGTCCAAGTAACGGATCCTAAGACCGAATGCGCGGAGCCCATTTCATGTACACAAAGTAATTTAGTAATCGCGTCGGCAATTCCGATCGTTATTGTTTTCATATAGCGGGAATCATTCAAAACACCGTGTCAGTGAAATAGCGAATGAACGGAAATAGTAATTTTGTCATAAAATACATTTTTTTTCAGTAAAGTAAATTTGGTCCCGTCCGAACCACAGACCCATTTCATTTTGATGGAAGTCACTCCTTAACCTTACGTTTTCACCGCAGAAAATACAATAACAAAAGATACAACGTTGTTTGGTAATTTTGTTTTCCATCCTTAACGTAAAACGCTATGCATGATTGGTATATTTAGAGTAAAATCTGGATACCTGCATTTGTTTCGTTCGTTGTTTTGAATTTTGTGCTAAAAAGAAAATACCCGCCATCTTGATTCCTCCGCTGTGCGGGTATTCGGAATTGTTTTGAACTGGGTGCGAAATACCCGCCATTTGGGGTTCCCGCGCCGCCAGAGGTTGTTTGAATTCAGGCCTAACGAGCTTTAGCCGCCATCTTAAGACCTTGTTATTGTGACCAGACTCTGTTTTCAGCCATTTTTGGGTCTACTTTCTTTGGCGTAGTAAACCCACCTTGCAATATCTTAGCTAGACAGACTTCGGTAGACAAAACCAAGATATAATTTGGTCAGGGAAAGATAGGCCTTAGTTAGGAGTAATACAATAACAAGTTCCTATACAAATACCTGCTGAAAAAAAACCATATAAAAAGAATTTAAATCTTAAGCTAAAGTCTTGTGACGTCGCGTCGGCTCCTTTGAAGGTCACGATATAAAGCATCGCTAAGGAAGCCAAGACGACATATCTGCATTTTATTTAGAACCATGCCATTGTGCAATTATAAAATCTTTGCTTAACATGTTCTCAAGCAGCAAGAAATTAGCTGATTGAAAATCTCTCTCTCTCTCTCTCTCTCTCTCTCTCTCTCTCTCTCTCTCTCTCTCTCTCTCTCTCTCTCTCTCTCTCTCTCTCTCTCTCTCTCTTCTTCAAGTTTCAAGTAAGCCGTGAAGTGATAACCTTCAGTGTACGTGACCCGCTTCAAAGAAAGACGGGCCAACACAGAAATTAAATTAATAAATAAAAGAAATACCTCTGTCCCACAAGTAAGATGAGGGCAAGTAAGCTTTTACCCTGATAAATTGTCGGTCGACTGAGGCCTGGTACCCATACTGAAGCGAAACCATAGTTTTCACCCTCTGAAAGAAGAGCGGTTAGCACTGGGACCAGCCACCCAAGAGTACCTTTAGAAAAAAAAAAAAAAAAACCCAGATTCACTTTATTCCACAGTGCCAATAATTTGCTGCACTGTCATCAATTGAATAGCTTACTTCTCTCTCTCTTTTACCTTCCCTTTCTCTCTCATTCAATTGTTACACTCTGCAGGGGTGTAGAGTGCCTTTCCTCCTATATAGCCTAGTTGGACTCCAGTAGAGGGTCCCTAGGAACACACTGGCACCATAGTGCCACCAAGTAAGCATATAGAAAATAAAACCAAAACAAAGGGAACGCAGAAGAGAAAGTTCTTCTGGAACCTAACCTGCACCAGTGCCTAGGGATACTGAGTGCCACTAGTGTGACCTGTACACGGCACACCCAACTACAGTGCCACCTTTTGAAAGGGTGCCACGTCACTGAAGAGACACTTCCTCGCTGCCTAAGTACGCCCGTCGACCTGGTTAGATGCCCTTCCCCACCAGAACCATGGCAGCAGAGCATTATAAAACCTTCCTGGGGCTGGGGACGGCGGCAGGTCTCACCGGCTCGGAACTTACCACCTGGGTCAAGGAGCAAGTGGATGACTTAGCCAAGCGGGAGAAGGAAGAAAGACTTGAACGGAGGGCGTATGAAGCCGAGCAGAGGCAACTAGAAGAGGAAAGAGAAGAAAGAAGACAGCATGAGTTAGCCTTCAAAGAGAAAGAGCTCGAGCTGGAAAGAGCAAAAATGGAGAATGCCAAAGCTATGGCTAGACAGCAAGCCTCCAGCCCTACGCCTGCTGCATCAAACGCTCCAATTTCGAGCATCAATTCCCTAGTCCCCAAGTGGACTGAGGACGAGCGAGAAGCATGGTTGGAGGAGATCGAGGCTCTTTTCGATAACTACAGCACCACAGAGACGGAGAGAGCCTTAATACTAGCCAAGCATATGGAGGAAAAGCCAAGGCAGCGCTTTGCTCACTGGAGAAGAGCCAGAGAGGCAACATGGCGGAAGTTCAGAGAGTCATTACAAAGGCCTGCGAAATAACCCCAGAAAAATGAAGACAGCGGTTCTGAGGTCTTGCCAAGGAAGTCAGCTGGTCTTGGACAGAATGGGCATGTCACAAAACCCAGTCCGGTATGCGCTGGTTCGACTCCTTGGCCTGCACGACGTTTGAGGATCTTTTCAATCAGACCATGCTAGAAGACCTTTACCAATGTGTGCCTGGGCCCCTTGCTGTATATCTTAACGATAAACAGCCCCCCACACTTATGGAAGCTTGTCGCATGGCTGATTCGTGGGAAACTTTTAATCAGTCGCATAGCACCTCTCAGAAGCGAATCGTTCCTCCGGCCTACCTCTCGAACTCCACTCGCCTGAAGAATGGACTGCCGAGCAAGACCCTGTGCAACTATTGCAAGAAGGGGGGGCACGCTGAAG